>NC_070604.1:91715016-92020183 GCF_027172205.1 Podarcis raffonei | reverse complement strand
AGTTCCACTATCAGCAGGAAACTGAGAGTGTCTTTTTAATGTGCTCCTCGTTCTGTTGCCAGAGACATGGAGGTATAACATGCTGTGGGAATTCTCAAAGCTCCTTTCCCCTTGTGGATTGTTTGGGGACCTGCTGTTCGCCCCTCCCCACAACTGCTCCATCTATAAGTGGGGAGCCATGGACTCACAGATCATGTATTCTAGATGATAATGCCCAAGATCACTTGCCTTGTTTGTTTATCTACCGTATTTTTCGCTCCATAAGACACACCTAGTTTTTAGAAGAGGAAAACAAGGGGGGGGGGATTCTGAATCAAATGTTGTACCAAACTATTTAATAAACTGCCGGTATATCAGAATAATATTTCAACCATGTAAAGTGAACAGCAGTCAACAGTGGCGTTAAAAACCATCACCCCTGTCATTAACAAATGAAGAGACTTTATCCCCTAGTAAGGGGGGCAGGCAGTGGAAATATATGAGCTTCCCATATTGAGTCCCTTAGATTTAAGGACTGTATGGTTTGGCCCTACACAATTATTTTAATAAAGCCAAGAGAAGTAGGACTTTCTTCCTTTTTGTTCATTGCAGAGAGCTCTGGGGGCTTTCATATGAGGGAGGAATCTGATTCAATTCCCATTTAAAGTCAAACCTACCTAATTCACACCTTCGTACACAACACAAGGACCAAACCACAGCTGCCCTTCAAATTTCACACTTCTGCAAAGGAAGGCACTACTGTCCCGGCAAGACCAGTGGCAGAGGGAGGGTCTTGCGTGGCAGCACGTCGCCTGTGGGGACGTGGGATGTCGCCCAATCAAACGTCCCAAGGGGGTGGCACGTGCGGCCGAGTGCGGGGGCAGAGGGATTACACGGCTCCCGCTGTGCTTGCTTTACACCCGTGTAAGCAGCTCCTGTCCCGCTTTGCTGCTTTAAAGAGAGCCGTGGAGGAGGGACAGACGGGAACCATGGCTCCGCTTCCTTCCCTCCTCCGTGGCTCGCTTTAAAGCAGCAAAGCAGGACAGGAGCCACTTCATAAGAGGCGCAGACATTCCCCCTTACTTTTTAGGAGGGAAAAGGTGCATCTTATGGAGTGAAAGATACAGTATGTACTGATTTGTTCATCCGGTTGTGCTGCCGCAGATGCGCCATTGCTTTTCTTCTCTCTGCGCTCCTCCCAACAGCCATTCCTCCTCTGGTCACTGCTATGGATGGACGACCTCACTGCCTGTCTCCAGACATTGTGGTCATCTGCAAGGGATTCCTACATGGCAGGGTTGATGTTGCTAGGCTTCATGTCAAGTCTGCAGACATCTTTGTAATGCAGAGTTGGTCTGTCAATGGGCCTTGGGCAATAGTGAACCGCCCTGAGAACTCAGGGCATAGGGCATTTAATAATAATAATACTCTCTAATTGTTGTCCTACCACCCTGCCCATTACCTGATATTCAGCTTCTGAATCTGAAGGAGCCACTTAGCCTGACACTGGAGAGACCTGTCAGGAATAAGCATGAACCGATGGTATCAAATAGTATGGGAGACAGCCTTATTAGAAAAGTAACCAATAAACTGAAACTGACATGGGGACAAATAGAAGAAGACGCCTTCACCCCTGTATGGTTCCCCTTTATCACATACACAGCCAAACAAGACAACGACAAGATCTGCCAACAGCTTACAAATCAATCTGGCTAACCTGATCCAAACACACACACACACAACCCACTCACACACAAAAACAAATCTCCCTACAGGCAACCAAAGGCAACCAACTACACCCTGGGTCACTCCCAACCTCTCTCACCACCAAAGAAATAAAACAGAAGAATAGTAAGAGAACCCACACGTGGTGATGACACAAAACCCCACACATACACTAAGTAGAAGAATAGAAGCATTGCCACCCAACCCCACCCCACTCACTATTCCCCCCTCTGTAGAAAACACAACTTGAAAAAGAGACAATGCACGTATTTTTGTAAACTAAGAAATCTTTAATGAAAACATATTTAAAAAATAATAATAACTAGGCACCACATGGGAAGCTGCCTTGTTCTGAGTCAGACCATCGAGGTCAATATTTTCTACCCTGACTGGTAGCCAGTCTTGAACCGGGAACCTTCTGCATGAAAAGCAAGTTCCCTACCAGTGAACTGCAGCCCTTTCCCCACGGCTAGTAGCTGTTGATACAGCAGGCCTCACTGTGATCCTCTATGTATAATTTGCCTTATGCACCTTCGCAAGCCATCTAAACCAATGGCTATCACCCTCTCCTGGCAAGATGGTGCATTGAACAACTTCCAAGTTCTAGTAGTATACGGAACAGAGTAACTTCCCCACACTGTGCATAATTTTGTAAACCTCTGCCATGTTCTTCCTTGACTCATATTCCCTCCCCCCTCCTGCTTTTTAATAAAGGAATAATTGCCTCACTGCAAGTGGTCCACAAACCCCCTCCTTCCACTCCTGGGCAGAAGGACCAGGAGGGCAGGACTCCCCAAATGCAGAGAGCTAAGTTACTCTTCAAAGGGTGTGTGTGGGGATTATTAAACTATTAAGTCCAGAGTCTAAAATTATCTAACTGTACCACTGATCATGGCACCAAGCACGCTGCCTCTGCAATGATGCTGCAAGTCAGACACTTGGCATTATCTGGTCTTGTTTATGTCTCATTTGCTGAAGGGATTGATTGATTTAGCACTTCACTGGATAAATGCATCTGAGGGTAAATAATTGATCGTAATTTTGCCCTGGTTTTGTCTAATGAAGATGTCACCGTTTGGCTGGTGCATTGGCTTTCTGTTAGAAACAGAGCATCAGTTGATATTAAACTTTGCAGTAACCTTCTTGGAATGGATTTCTGACTCTGGGATTCATTTAATAAACCCATTAATCATTAGCTGTTCCAAGAAACCTGACAAGCTTTAGAAAAGAAATCAGAAGCCTCTTAGGCCTGGATACACTTGAGCACATCGTCAACAGCAGCAGTACAGAAATGACTCCGTATTCAGAGAGAAGCTGTCAGTCTCCTGTAGGAACAGAGAAACAGACAGAAGGATGGCAATCTCCCCCCCCTTCCTGTTGTGCCCCACTGTCTGCCTCTCAAAATATCAATCACTGAGTGAATCACCAACATCCTGGTTAGTTAATGCATTATTTTTGTCCTGATCTTGTTGAAAAATTCAGCCAGATGCTCTGATCTGTCAGCTCTCTCCCCAGAGGTTTCGCAGAACTTTGTCATAGTGAGCATCTCGACCAAGACAAAAACAATTGTTTCAGCCTCCTCTAGTGCACCTACGGCAAAGTGCTAAGATTTATTGTCCACCCTGGGGACAAAGCTGGTCAAATCCACTCAAGGTGCTGCAAGAGCCCACAGTATTCTTTAAAGCCCCTTGAGAATGATAAAGATTGCCCCTTCCAAGATGCTCTCTTCCTACTTTACTGACTGGGAGGGGCTAACATTCTGTCCCTTAATTTATCTAATCTACTACTGGCTGAAGTACATTAGATTAAGGTAGTCATACATTACAAGCCTGTGCTTCTCACTTTGAGAATTCTTATGGAGTCTTGTCTCTAATATGATTGTTAGGGGAGGGGTAGTTCCTCTGGTAGGGGACACATTGTGCTCCTTCTGCAGTAGTTTGTACATCTTTTGTGCCCACCCTGCACACAGCTCTCACTTGTGGTTACTAGAAGCTGTCAGCATGCAGCAGCGACACACACTGGGAGCAGCTTTGACCGGCCAGCTCCACCAGGTGAGGGTAGCCAATGGGTGAGTTAGGGACTTCCCCTGCAAGCAAAGATGCTCCAGTGGATTGATTGGACAAGACCAATAGTGATCCAATGGTCAAGAAGATGGTTTTTGCACGTGCTGAAGAGGGAAATGAGGAGCGTATGGGGTTTGTCAAACTGGAAAGGTAGCCGATCTAGGGAAGGAAAACTGATCCTAAACTTCTACTGCTTTGTGGAACATCTTTGTGAGAAGAAAAGGCTAAGGAGTAAACCCTACACAAATCTGGAGTGGAGTCCCTAAGGCAGTTGGGTGGTGCCTCGTACGCTGTAAAGGTGGTGTCTCCCCTTCGCAGTAACACTCCGGCACAGTCAGCTTGGTATTTACAGTGTTTATTACATATGTACAAGAAACAGCTACAGTTCAGAATTACACGTCCGAACCCGTTGAGTCAGATTCGGAGAGTGGCTTCCTTCGATTCCCGCACAAACAAAGTAGGCGTGGGAATCGCGCGTCTTTGATTCTTATGTTTCATTTCCCTCCTTGTCTGTGCTGATGTGAAAGCCCCCTCCCTTCCCGAGCCTCTGGGCGGTTGAAGGGCTCTGCAGCATCCCTGAGCCCTTCCTTCTCCTGGCTAATCTCCGCCCTCTCTTCCGCTTCTTCTGTCTCTGGGCAGTTGAAGGGCTCCACAGCATCCCCAAGCCCCTGCTCCACCTCTTCTGTCACTTGCTCCTCCGGATTCCATCAACTCCTGCAGCCAAGCTGGTGCCAAACATATTGCTCTGGTTTCCTTTGGACCACATCAGAGAGGCCAAGAGAGGGTTCTTGTCATCTGAGCAACTCAGGATGTCCATACACACTGCTCAGGATTGTGCCCTGGGCAGTGCTATTTCTCTAGAAAAAGAGGTGGCGGAACTGACCATGAACACCTCCCTCGTTCTCTTAGAATGGCAATGGTGCCCACCTGAGAGGTGCCAGAACCGAGTTCCAGTGAGTTCCAGCTGGAAAAAAAGCCCTGGCCCTGGGGATATCACTTCGATGCTGCTGACGCAGCGGTTTGACTTCACCCCCGGAGGTGCACTCCATTGTCTCTCAAGACATGTTAGTTTACTCCAGTTCCCATCAGCCGCAGCCAACATCACCCATGGTCTGGGATGAGGAGAGTTGCAACCCAGCAGCAGCTGTGGGGCACCATACTGGCTACCCCTTTTCTACTAGGTCCACTGAGGCTTTGATTCCTTGACCAGGAAACTAGCAGTGCTTTTCTTGGGGGATGGAGTCCAACACATTTGCTTTAAATTCTGGAGGCTGGAGATTGGGCCACCCTTAGAAGATGGCACTCATGATGATGGCCATATCTCAACAAGAAACTCCCCGCAACATTGCAGCTCCTCTGGATGCATCTGCACTTTCCCACTCTCAAATTCAGGTTCTCTCTCTCATATTCTATGAGGCTATGTTGATACGAGGGCAAATTATGCAAACAGAAATGGTTCCCACTAAACTCTGGGTCAGACTAGATGGAATGCAAGATGCTTAAAGGCATCCCATTACCTGTCCCATATAAACAGATGGATGTCGCTGACTCCTATGGGGAAAACTTAAATGTGGTTCTTAAATCCTTAGCTATAATATGGACTAAACCTGAACCCAACCCTTGCCATTGGATGATCCAGTCTCCACAGATGGAGCCCTTGCAGAGTGCAGATGTATTCAATACATCTTTGTGAAAACAGGAGAATTTTGCATTTATAATATTTATATTTTTAGCCCATCCTATGCAAATACATACCAACTATCCCCAGCCCTGGGTTTTTAAAAATGCTTTGTTGAACTAAGGTGCTTGAGAAAAATCTAACACCGATTGAGAAGGAGAGGTTTCAGAAAGAGACAGGCTTAACATTGGTTAAGAAAGTAAAATATCTAGGGATTTTCTTGACTGCTAAAAATTTGAATTTATTTAAAGATAACTATGAGAAATGTTGGTTAGAAGTAAAAAAAGGTTTAGAAATATGGTCGAATTTGAAGCTTTCCTTGTTGGGTAGAATTGCAGTTATAAAGATGAATGTATTGCCAAAAATGTTATTTTTGTTTCAAGCATTGCAAATTGTGGACAAGAAGGACTGTTTCAAGAAGTGGCAGAGAGATATTTCTAAATTTGTCTGGCAGGGCAAGAAGCCCAGAATAAAATTTAAGATATTAACTGATGCAAAGGAAAGGGGTGGATTTGCCCTGCCAGACTTCAAACTCTACTATGAATCAGCAGCATTCTGCTGGTTGAAAGACTGGCTGCTTCTTGAGAATACAGACATTTTGGATTTAGAAGGTTTTAACAATGTTTTTGGGTGGCATGCATATTTGTGGTACGACAAGGTTAAAGCACATAAAGCATTTAAAAACCATATTGTCAGGAAAGCATTGTTTAATGTTTGGATTAGATATAAGGATTTATTGGAAAATAAAACCCCAAGGTGGCTGTCACCAATGGAGGCTAAGGCTCAGAAAAAACTTAACATGGAGGCCAAATGGCCAAAATATTGGGAAATTTTGGAGCAAGAAGGGGACAGATTGAAATTACAGAGTTTTGAGAAATTAAAAGATAAAGTGTGAGACTGGCTACATTACTATCAGATAATGGAAGCTTACAATTTGGATAAGAAAGTTGGCTTCCAGGTGGAAAAATCTAAATTGGAAACAGAACTGTTAGAACCCAAAACCAAGACTTTGTCAAAAATGTATAATTTGCTGTTGAAATGGAATACTCAGGATGAGACGGTTAAATCTGTTATGATTAAATGGGCACAAGACGTTGGACATAATATTATGTTTGCTGACTGGGAACAGTTATGGACCACAGGTATGAAGTTTACGGCATGTAATGCCTTAAGAGAGAATATTATGAAAATGATATACAGGTGGTACATGACCCCAGTCAAGCTTGAAAAATCTATCATTTGCCCGATAATAAATGTTGGAAATGTAAGGAAACAGAAGGTACATTCTTTCACCTTTGGTGGACGTGCCCTAGGATTAAGGCATTCTGGGAAATGATATATAATGAATTGAAAAAGGTATTTAAATATACCTTCTTGAAGAAACCAGAGGCCTTTCTCTTGGGCATGGTCGGCCAGTTGGTGTCAAAAAAGGATAGAACTTTATTTATGTATGCTACAACAGCAGCAAGAATACTTATTGCAAAGTACTGGAAGACGCAAGATTTACCCACTCTGGAAGAATGGCAGATGAAGATGATTGACTGCATGGGATTGGCAGAAATGACTGGCAGAATCCGTGACCAGGGAGAAGAGCCGGCGGAAGAAGATTGGAAGAAATTTAAGGACTATTTACAGAAATATTGTAAAATTAAAGAATGTTGAATGATGTTGGATTGAAATTAAGGGGTTTCCAGCTGTAATGATTTGAGATAAGGATTTGCTGAGTAAATAATTGGAATTGGAATACCAGAAGGGGAGGTATGAGGAGGTCAGGGAAATATGTCATTGAAAATTAAGTATTGAGAACTGTATGTGTTTTTTTTTCTTTTTTCTTTTTTCTTTTTGTTTGTATAAAATTGGAAACTTAATAAATATCTTTATAAAAAAAGAAAAGAAAAACCCCATAGGAACAACTGCCTCATAATGTCTTCCCCTGGGCTTTAATTGGAGCATGAGCACCTGGGAAGGCTGCAGACCACATGCCATCAGCGAGATGATTTGCAGCATGAAAGGACACTTGTGGGCACCCCTCAGCCACTTCAAAAGCAAGGTAAAGACGACAACAACACACAAAAACCCCTGCACCCCAGCCATGATAATTTCTCTGGATTTTTCTCTCCCCAGTGATATTTTCCAAAATGCAGTTTACCTTCTCATTAATTGATGGAGATTTGGCCGAGAAAGACAGAAGCAAGCAGTGAAGCAGCAAAGGCAGTTGCACCTTGTCAAGAGACAAGGCAGAATGTGTTGAAAGGCTGTCCGTGGTGCAAAAGGCTATTGAGAAAATGTAGTGAGGGCTGTGTGAGGAGGGTGCTGGCTTCAAACAGTGACTCACTTCATATGCTACCCATTTCCCCCCTCAAAAAAAAAAAGAAGAAGAAGAAGAAGAAGAAAAGAAAGAAGCTACATTAACGCTGTTGGAGACCGGGGACAATTTTTCAAGGCTTTAACATCATTCAAGGTGACACCTGTCACTGCTCCTCAGCATCATAATGAATTCAAGAAATAAATTTAAAGTATCATCTTTGGCTGACTTTTGCACGGCTGCCTTCGGATGGCGACGCAGCCTCCCCCTCCCCTGCCATTTAATCAGATGGAAACCAGATGGCGGCCCCAGATAAAAATATGGAAATGTTAAAGGAAAGGGGGGGGAGCAGACGCCTGCACTATGCCCTTGTTTCACCCTTCCTCTGTTTCTTCCACTGTTGTCTTGAGAGATACAAGGTAGAAACCTGTTTGTTACCACAATTCATCCTGGGCTCCAGAAACAAAACAAACTAGCCCATTTCACGTTTCCTATGGCTGGTTCACACAACCAGTTCTGGAGTTTGTTTGTTTGTTTGTTTGTTTTAAAAAGTGTTTGGGACAAGAAGATGGAATATCTGCCTGAATTTATTGTACAGAAATGAAGTCAATATTAAGTGCTTGGCCTTGCACACAGATCCCAAGTCATTGTGCCACTGTTTCACAAGTGATTACAGTGGTGTAGCAAATAACCCCTAATGACAACTCCCAATGGCTTCCTGTAGTTACTAAATAGCACCAGAGATAGAATAGTCCCCTCCGGCACCCCATAACATAGCTGACAGGAGGCCAAAAGCCAGTGTCCCAATACAGTACTAATCTCTAGACCCAATCCTACAGGTAGGATTGGAACCACTGGAATACAGCGCCCCAAGTTCCTTATTCCCCAGAGCCAGTCAAGGAGGATACCATGGTGAATGATTTCAAACGCTAATGAGAGATCAAGAAGCAGGAGCAAGACAGCACTACATCTGTCCCACAAAGGTCATCCATCAGGGTAACCAAGGCTGACTCAGTTACGTGGGGGAACAATAGCCAGAGTTGTGTGAGAGAGCTGGAAGCTGGAGATGGAGACATGCCTTGCTCTGTGCTGGATCGAAATCTTTTGGGGTGTTAATGCTGTGAGGCCCTCCATCCTATGCTCAGGTTGCATATATGTGTAAATAAAACCATATATCCTCAAGACACCGCAGTCTCCGCTGACATTCATTCCAAGGAAACTGAACCCTGGGCAAAGCGTTTGGGACCCCTGGAGAGTCTCACCACTCAGAGAATGGGGTAGCATGTAACAGTTTTCTCCTTTGTTTCAGGAATGGACATATACATACAACCAGCAAGTCCGCTTCCAGAAGCTCTGCTTATCAATACAAACCCTCTTTCCAGGTTCACAGGTGGTACTCTTACCTTGCAAAGAAGGGGATGGCAAGCAGGTGAGGCCATTTCCCCCTCAAAAAGACTGAAAGCTTTCTCTCTTCCAGTGTACTTTACTAGCAGTGATATGAAGTGTTTTTCTCACATCATCCTACCAAAGTATCCTGTATAGGAAAGTCAGCCACCCAAAATAATCCATTCACCATATTGTCTAGACAACCTAACTGTGGCAAAGGAACACAATGCCTGTGAAAGGAACACATGGTGATTGAGACCTGCTCACCGGGAAATTATCAGAAATCATTTGGTCTTGCTTGTTAGTCTTGAGTCTTGGAGCAAATGAATTGGTGAGACCATCCAAAACCAAATCGAGGGGCCAAATATTGGCCATATAGACATGTTGAGATATGAACTGGATGTGCGGAATCAAGGAGCAATTGATATACCTTTATAAAATTACGCATGGCATGGAGAACGTAGATAGAGAAAAGTCTTTCTGCCTCTCTCATACCACTAGAACTCATTGACACACAATGAAGTTGAATGTTGGAAGAGTCAGGACTGATAAAATAAACTTTGGATCTCCCTCAGGAAGCAGTGATGGCCACAAACTTGGATAGCTTTAAAAAGGGATTAGACAAGTTCATGGAGATTAGGCTGTCAGTGACAACTAGCCATGTTGGTTATGCTCTGCCACCAGAGTCAGAAATAGTATGCTTCTAAATACCAGTATTTGGAAACCACAGGAGGGAGTATTCAGAGTAGACCCTGGGAAATTGATGAGCATAACTAAGTTATGTCCATTACTTTCAATAGGTCTAACCTAACTTAGGTATAACCTAGCTGAATATCAGTCATATAGCTGATGCACTACAGTTGTGGAAACCAAAAATAGATAGAGGGAGTGCTAGCCATTATTATTATTACTTCACAGACCATAGATAAGTGTTTTTCCAATCTTGGGTTCCCAGATGTTGTTTGACTACAGCCCCCATAGCCCCTACCTATTGACTAAAGTAGCTGGGGATGATGGGAGCTGTAGTCCAACAGCATCTGTGAACCCAGCTTTGAGGAACATTGCCATAGATCTTAACTACTGTAGCTCAGTGGGGGCAAGGCATACTGAATTTAATCTCTTTGCCTTTCTCCTTTCTCTTCCAAAAGCGATGGAACAAAGTTGGTTCTCACATTGAGCACATGGCCACACGTTACTGCCTGGACACCGAAATGGTGGGGGACACCAACGAGAACATGAGGGAGGTCGTCATTAACCCTTGTGAGAGCACGGCAATGAGCCAGCGATGGGAGATGGTGATGTCCTGACCACGTCTGCTGACAACGCTAGCAAGCTCAGCCAAGAGGACCTTTGTTGAGAACAGCCAAGGCTGCTGTCCAAGCTTGGGGGTGGGGTGGGGCTTGCCTTCTAGCGTGGGGCAAAAGCCAAAGAATAAGGACATACAGCTGTGCCTAGGTTGAAGAAAGCACACAAGTGCTGGCTCTGAGAGCCATAGCAGATATTCAAGCCAGGTGGGACTACACATCCATACAGATAAGAACACAACTGCTTAATCTGGAAACATTGTTCAATGACCCTCATCTGTTAGTTGTAGCAGAAGTCGCTCCTCTCATTTTTGAGAAGGGAACCTGCTGAAATCAGTAAATGCGGTAATTTATTGTCCTCATTGATAAGGTGGTGGGAAAGCCTTGGGAAATAATAAGTGGGAGTGCAGCTTCTAGCAGCTGAAGGGCAGGGAGGAGGAAAACCAGGCCTATGGGAGCAGAGAAATGGATATGCTGGGATACAGCAGAAAAGGCTAACTAATCTTGCACTTTTGATTGATGTAACTGAGCACAACTTTGGAAGCGTGCTGGAGTAAGCTATATTGCACATTATAATTTGTATTTGATTCATGCACTTGTTGTGTGCTAGATACTGTATATGCCTGGAATGAGAAAATGTGTGTGTGTGTGTGTAGGGGTGTTGGGGAGTGAGAGAGAGAGAGAGAGAGAGAGAGAGAGAGAGAGAGAGAGAGAGAGATGGATGATATCTGGGAGCTGAGGTCAAATCTAATATGTGTGTAGAAGAGAGGAACTGTTTACACTACTCTGTCGCTGCACAAGGCTTACTCGAGGGTTTGGGTAGACCAAGAAACCACCAGTTTCTCCCTTCACTGGCAATGGCTGGAGAGAGACATGGTGCATTCTTACTTTGCACAGGGTCTCACATGCAGCATGTAACTGGTTCCCCGTATTTACACACTCGTGGGAGAGCACAATCCTTGACTGCACATGGGACAGGATGAGGCATAAAAGAGATGCTCTCTTCCTCCAATCTTCCCATTTGCTCCATATGCATTTAGTGGTTCTCGTTGACTGCTTCTGAGCTTTGGAAAGTGGCCTGCTTTGCCAAGCTATAGCACTGGCTGTTCTGCTTTCCTGTTGAATTCCACATCATGCAACAACTATGCCACTGAGACCAAACACTTGTGGTGACGATGGCTGTTTCTCAGAGCCTTGAGGAGGACAAGAGAAATCTAGCATTACCTATGGGCACAGTATGTGATATTGTATCGCCCCACTGTGGTCTCTATTCTTTTGTTGAAAATCAACCAAGCCCTGCAAAAGTGTTGGTCTAGAGACCATGCTGGGGCCAAAATGGTTGGGGGAATTTACTATAGTTCACCCATGCACAAGCCATGATAGCCACAGATTCTAGAGTGACTGGACTGGAGTATGGGTTTGAACAGTCTGGATTAGGTGAGCAACACTCCAAGTCCTTATTGAAATGCAGAGTTGGACCTCTGGGACAACAAACCTGTATTCACAGACCAGTTATGAACTGGATTCTCATCACTACTGGCAATGCTAGCATCATCATGCCACCTTCGACTCTGAACAGTAGGATCCATCTTATATGCGTATAGTGAGAGACTTGAGTCATGCTTCTGTATGAGAGGGCTGTTTAACGCTGTACTTTTTCCCATCTCAGGGGGTTTTGGATGAGCCTAAAATCACCTACTGGTCCTCTGTAATTGTAATTTGTCTCTCCACTGTTTAAAAACCTTGGAATAGGGGAAATTTTCACATGCATCATAAAAGTAATATTTTGCTATTTGAAGACCAACGTCTCGTGTTTTTTCTCTTAGGAAAATGCAATAGCTCATGCAGGTGTCTTGCACTGGTAAAAGGGATCCACCTTAAGGAAATCCACCTCCTCCTGCCGCCGCTCTGGAGTGGGCAGCGTCACCGGGGATGTCACAGCGTCACAGCGTCACCGAGTGTGCAACTCTTCTTCAGATACTTTTCTGCAACTTCACTTATAATGAGCAGCCTTGCCATCCTCTAGCACTGTTCTGTGCCCCCTCCCCCAAATCTCAGAAATGGTGGTGCGAAACAGCTTTTTGGAACACCACGAAGATGCTTTAGATGCTGGCTGTTTTACTTTATTTAAGAGTAGCAATTTTTCGCACAAAAACAGCTAGTTAAACATGACCAGCAGGTGTTATGTTTACGACATACATATTATGTAAATCACACACATCTAAATATTCATGTTAGCGCTGGCCTTCTGGCTTCAAATATATTTCTGACAGGATCCTTAGTACAGTTCAGGCTCCTGAAACAAGCCATCCACAAACTTTAACGGAAGGGTAAAGGCTAATGCTACCTTTAAAGAGAGCTTGGGTAGATAAATTACTTTAATGATATAGGCTTCAGACGTAATGCAGTTTTGCTGAAGGGAAATGCGCTTGGAATTATGGACCCGAAGCATATGTGAACAAATGAGGGGGATAGTAGAAGGGGGAAAAACACAACGCAATTCATATGTTGCAATGTCTCACTATATATATACAAGACTTCAGAACTGAAATAGACTTTACAGAATTATTTATGCAGACATTCTTCACTATTTCTAAGGCTCAAGGTGAATTACAATTACATTTTCAAAAAATCAATCAGTTTAAATTAAATAACATTGTATTTATCATCTGAATCTTCTGCCCATCCTCTAAGGACCTCAAGGAAATGGCAATGGGCTTATTCATCCATCCATCCATCCATCTATCTCCTCACCCCAGGAGTGGGGATCCTTTCACTGCCAAGGACCACATTCTGTTATAGACACCCAGGGACCACAGGCCTGTGGTGGGCATGGCCAGAGGCAAAACTGGGTGGAACAACAAGTGTAGATTCTACAATGTACACTCACACATCCCTATCTTTCTGTGATGGCTTGGGATTCGGACTCGGATGCTGAACCTGAGGGATCCCAGCCTGCACAGGTTTCCCCGCCTCCAGAACCAGCTGAGCCGGGGCTGGGGCATGAGCTTGTGCTGGATCCTCAGGTGCAGGCTCCAGCTGAGTCTGCTCTGGCTCCTGAGGTGATGGAGGACCCATTGCCTGCAGGTGCTCCACTCTCAGCCGTGTCAGAGGAAGCTGAGGTTGCCTCTGGGTCCAGTAACCCTCCTCCAGTCTCTCCTGAGCTGCAGAGGCTCAGGGCAGAGAGGCGGAGGGAACTAAGTTCCTGCAGGAGGAGTGCTCACCTCCAGGCCAGGAGAGGCGAGTCACCAGAGGATAGGGGATGACCTATGCCTTGGGGCAGATAAAAGCTGGCCAGCCCCAGTCCTAAGTTGTGGGAGCAACATTGTTGGTTGCTAGTTCGTGCCTGAACCCTGTCCTGCTTTCTTGCCTGAGCTCCTGACCCGCCCTGGCTCCCTGCTTGCAAGCCTGTTCCTGACTTCACCCGACACCCTGCCCTGCACCCAGCTTCAGCTACTACAGACTACCTCCTTGTTGCACCTTTGACCACGGACCAGACTTGGACCTCACCTCTCGGGTAACCCATGGGACCAGCACACTTTCCTTCATCTAGACAATCAAGAAGAAGTACCACAGTTCAAGGGCACATTCCAGTCTGTCAAAAGGACTCAGGGGAGGTGGGCTGGGGAGAGTCCAGACAGATAGGTAGAGAGGCCTTGAAGTCTACAATTGGCCCCTGGCCTTGAGGTTTCCCACCCCTGCCTTACAACACCCCTGGGTGGTCAGGTAAGCTGAAAGAGACCAGCTGAAGGTCTCTCAGGGAGATTCGGGGCAGGGGGTGAGTGCATGGGAAAGGTTGAACATGAGATAATTTGACTCCCTGATGCGAATCACCCTCCAGGTATGTCAGCCTCCAGGTCCCTTCCATCCCAGCCAGCACATATAACAGAGATGAGGGGAAGGAAGAGAACCATATTTCTTTTGAACGGCCTTTGTTTCACGCAAATTCAAGAGGATATTGACACACTCTGGGTGGAAAGGAAATACTGAGGCATGGAACCATTAGCATTATGTGACATATCATAGGTTGAAACATGAATAGCTTCTGAACAGAAACTTACATTTCCTTTAAACATCCCTGTGGTGGCCATCACCAGAGAAAAACAAGCTACTTAGTCAGGATAATATCCGTTTGGGAGCCTGCACTAAGAATGGCCAGCATGATTTGTGGCTGTTTATTATATACACGCAAAGCGAAACCTTGATCCGAACGCCTGCTTTATGCATTCCTTCTATGCGGAGGCCGTACATCCCAACCACTTACCACATTTGCAATGGATCTTTAGCTTGAAAGATCAAAGCCATTGTAACCCAAAATTGATTTTCCTCTACAAGAGTCGTCTGAAGCAAAAACCAATTTGGCTTGTATAAAGTGCATTCAGCGCAAGGAGATATACCTGGTATCACCTTTGAAGCTGTTTTTTTGCCCTACCATGAATAACAAGTGGCACAATAAGGGGGAAATTCTTACAGCCGATCTGATCTCTACCCATCCATGAGATAACACTGAAACTCGATGAGCTTATTTGCTCCAGTTCAAGACTTAGGTGTCGTATTTCATAATCTTGTTACATAGCCAAGTGGTGTAACCCAGGGTTGTGCTGAGTGAAGAATCTCATCCTCAGACTGTGTTTAAAATCAGTCTCATAACTAATATCCATTGGTAAACTTCTCCTTTATGAATTAGCCCGGATCCTTCTGACGGTCTCATATTAATAGCCACTATGAAATCCTGCAGCCATAAATTCCATGGGCTGCATAACTGTTTTGTGATGAACAACTGTCTTCAAAGTGCTGGATTCACTGCCATTCACTTCACCAGATGACTCCGAGTTCTCAAGTTTGGACTTGTAACATACCCAGAGGTTCCCTTGAATGATTGTACACCTCGGATCATGAAAAGGCAGGAGAAAAATACTCTGTTCCCAGAAAAGATGTTATTTCTGGTGTATTGGGTGTACCAGACAATGGATTTTAATGAGCAGCATGTAGAACATGACTTTTATAGCCAACTTGAGCTGGGGGGGTGTGCATTTAAACCTGACAACCAATCTCTTGCAAGCAGCTAGAGCTATAATTAGATTTTAAGATAATTAGATTCCCCCCCCCCACTCCCAACAGTCAGTAACAAAGAAAGCAGGGAATTAGAGGACTATAGTTTTAGCAGCTTTGGATAAGGACAATTTCTGACATAACTGGTAAATATCAGTCACTTTGAGAGGTGAGAAGTTCCATGGGTAACTGGGAGCTTATGCCAAGAGGGGTAAGGAATGCCCCACCAGCACAAAGATTCATGACTAGAGCAAGACAGACAGTTTGGTGTAGTGGTTAGTGTATTGGACTAAAACATGGCAAACCACTTTCAAATCCTCACTTAGCCTGCTATAGTGAGATGCATGACATTTCTATTAAGATCATAGTGTTTTGCCTAAATTTGCATCTTTATCTATAAATTAGCATGTGGATGTTTTATGCAAATGTGCATCCTTTTGGGATGGCCCACTTCCTCTTTTTGGGTGATGCATACGTGGCCACCATAACGCAGGTTGACATGACCCAGTTGAGGAAGGAGAGTGTTGGCTGTGTTGGCTGGAAGCAAAAGGTTTACTTGGATCTTCCTACTGGGTCCCTTGGGGGCAAGAGTGAACAGGAAAGTAAGGAAAACATTTGTGGGAAGGGGCATAGCTCAGTGGCAGACGGCCTGCTTTGCAGTTTCAATCCTCAGCATGTCCAGGGCTGGCTGGGATAGTCTCTGTACCTGAAATCCTGGAGATCTACTGCCAGCCAATGTAGGTACTACTGAGTTAGATGGACCCAATGGTTTGACCCAGCATGAAGAAGCTCCCGCTGTCCTTATTTGCCTCTGAAAACAGTTTTGTGGTCCTCCCAATAATACAGCACCGCATTCCTTCCCATGTGAGCCACCAGTTAACTAATAAGGAGAGTCATAACTAAATAAATAAAGTGGCCAATATTTTCTGATGGTTTTGGAAATAAACACACCAGCAGGAGGGAAGCTGGCTTTGGATGCCTAATTCATGTTGTCTTTATAATCCTAGCTATAGTTTCAGCAGTGCTAGAAGATGAATTACCCACTCTAACCAACACACCGATCAACATGGGGTTTATTAGAACCAAGCTATCATTTAACAATGTCAGGAGCGTATTTATTATTAAGCAGAATGCTCCACAGTCTAAATGGAAAGTCATTACTTCTCCTCAGATGTTGAACAACGCTGTGTGTTTATGCAGTCAAGCGGCCAAGATGGTGCCGCAAGAACACAAATCCTGGGCCTCTCCTTTGCTAGAGTGCTGGGCTCTTATGCTAGGCTCTGTCAGAGGCAAATAAAAATTCGGCGCTACATTATTTTAAAACATAACCATATGCACAACAGTGAGCAAAGTTGTACTTTGTTTTCTAATTATTTTGGGTTTAAAATACACCGGGAATCCGTAGAGTAGAATTCCTAATATTTAAATACACACACATAGAGGAAACAAATATAGCAATCAAAAGCACATAATAAATACAAGCCTCTCACGTTGCAAATTTTGATCCCCATTGTTTTCTGAAGGAAAATGAAGTCTTCTTTGGCGATCACTTGTAGCCGAGTAAGGTTGTCTTCCATGAACACGGTTTTAACAGTGAGTCTGTAAGTGACTGTGGAGACCAGTTCTGGATCCACATGTCCTTCCACAGTGGGGACATAGATTTCTGGGCGGGAGTTGATCACAATGAGGGTTTTCCAAACATGCCTTCCTCTTAGCGTGTTTCTCCCTTTAGTCCTGAGTTCGAGCATCTTCAAAACCCATGACACCTTTGGTAAAGGCTGTTCTCCAATTGGAGCGCTCGCAGGCCAGTGCTTCCCAGGTGTCAGTGTTTATACCATATATTTTTAGATTTGCCTTGAGAGGGTCTTTAAACCTCCTTTGTTGACCACCAGCATTGCGCTTTCCATTTTTAAGTAACAACAGAAAAGACAGAGAGCCTCAGCTCCTGCTGGGGGCAAGAGAGGCCATCAATGTCCCAAAGGATGACCTGAAGACAGGTGTATGAAGTCCATTCCTTCGCAGAGGTCAAGTGTGTCTGTGAATGACATGTTTATAATCAGGTGCCATGAGCTTTAAAGCAGATATTGTTGGACTCCCATCAGCCTCAGCCAGCTTATTTCACAGCTGCTGCACACTGGGTCAACGTCTTCATTGAGCTGTCCACTGTAACCCTGAGGTCTTATCGCTGGTCAGTTGCCACCAGTTCAGACCCTTTGGACATATATGTGCATATGTGGAAAGTTAGAAGATATCAGCTGGGAGCTGCAGGGCAGGCACTGACTGAAAAGGAGGCAGTTTTTCTACTCCAAAATCGTAGCAGATGCAAAGTGTATTGAAAGCAGGCTGAAGTATAACCACCCTGATAACATCAACATGAGCACAAATCATGAATGCACAATCAAAAGGACTTCCGGAGGAGCCCGATGTGCCATTAAGCGACACACTAGCTCAGGAAAGAGAGCGAACAAGAACGGAAATCACCACTGAACCAACAAAACATGCCACCACCATCAGTCTTCATTCCACTGAGCAGAGATGGTGCTAGCAAGTGCAAGCTCACCAGTTAGAATGGCTGAATGACCTCTGGCTGACAAGATTCATGAGTGCTCTGATGAAATGGGCAGTCAGCGCTGGCTTTTGACTCTTACATTTCCCTTCCCCGGATGATCTATGGAGCTTGGTCGTGCCATCACTCCTACCTACCTTTACGAGCAAGATGCCAGGGGATGTTTTGAATTATGGCTGGCTGGTTTTCAAGCAGTATCTGAAGGTAACACGGAGAGCTAAGGGCATTTGGCACAGCCGGAACATCTAAAGAGAATAGTTTTTTAACGCAACCTTGCAGATAGAGCCAACGCACATGGATGGGAGGCACAGCTGGTGTGGTGGCTGATCAGCAATGACTGTTGGACCTGCAGTCCAACAACAGCTGGAGGGCCACATTTTCCCCATCTCTCTGTGTGTGCAGTCACACAGATACACACACTATATGCCAGCAGTAAGAGGCGGAGCAAGGTGGCTGCAGTGGGGGTGGCCCACCCCGGGTGTCGTCATCCCTGAGGGGGGGGTGTGACATCAGTGTGGGCCACACCCCCGGGATGCTCCCCGCCGCTGACGCACCCACCTGGGATGTGTGCTGCCACTATCTCCACCTCTGCCCATCCCTATGGGTGCCACACAGCACACCCTGTCCCTATGGGCGCTGTGCGGCATGGTGTGCCCCACCCCTATGGACACAGGTTCACCCCGCCCCTGGGTGCACCGCCCCAGGTGCCCAAGAGGCTGCCCAAGAGAGCCAGTGTGGTGTAGTGGTTAAGAGCGGTGGACTCGTAATCTGGGGAACCGGGTTCGCGTCTCCGCTCCTCCACATGCAGCTGCTGGGTGACCTTGGGCCAGTCACACTTCTCTGAAGTCTCTCAGCCCCACTCACCTCACAGAGTGTTTGTTGTGGGAGAGGAGGGGAAAGGAGAATGTTAGCCGCTTTGAGACTCCCTCTGGTAGTGATAAAGCAGGATATCAAATCCAAACTCTCCTCTTCTTCTTCTTCTTCTTCTTCTTCTTCTTCTTCTTCTTCTTCTTCTTCTTCTTCTTCTTCCTCCTCCTCCTCCTCCTCCTCCTCCTCCTCCTCCTCCTCCACTGCCAGTGGCTGCCATCTTGTGGCTACCTTCCTCCACATTGCCACTTTTTTTGGACATCATAAGTCTTGTCACACACTTCCACTTGCCTGGCTGCTTTCCCCTGGGAGAACCCACTGTCTACAGCTGAATCAGATCAAACATCATTTTTTCTGCAGATTGATGTTTCATCTGATTCAGTGGTAAACAGTGGGTTTTCCCAGGGAAAGTGGCAGAACAAACAAAAAAAACCTGCTTGGACCCCATACCTAAGAAGCATGGGACAAATGGAAAACCTCTCAGACCCATGTTTTCTAGGAGGTGTGGACAAGTCCCAAGTTCCCATGAAAGATGAGTCCTGGAACAGTTACTCTACCACCATGAGGCTTGGGTGTTTTGAGCTTCCTAATGTCTCTGCACATCTGGATTGTCAGGAAGAAAGAGTTCTAGCACAGGAAGGATGGAAGAGCAAAGGAAGTACAGGATCAAAGGCTACCTTTGGCCACCTCATGAGAAGAGAAGACTCCCTGGAAAAGACCCTGATGTTGGGAAAGATGGAGGGCACAAGGAGAAGGGGACGACAGAGGACGAGATGGTTGGACAGTGTTCTCAAAGCTACCAGCATGAGTTTGACCAAACTGCGGGAGGCAGTGGAAGACAGGAGTGCCTGGCCTGCTCTGGTCCATGGGGTCACGAAGAGTCAGACATGACTAAACAACTAAACAACAACAGCAGCAACTCTTTGCCTCCAGTTTATTAGCCCATTACATCACTGCAGGAAATGTCAGCTCTCTGCCTCTCAAGGCAGTCTGTTCTACTGCTGAACAGCTTTTGCCACCAGGAAGTTTTCCCAACATTTAGCTCAGAGCTGTCATTTCCATTCTTCGATAGCCTGGCCATTTCTACCACTTCCTTTGGGCATTCTGAAATCAACCAACATAAGCATTGACAAGCCCCCACTCTTGATACCCTTTTGTTCTCACAGCAACCCTGCAAGGTAGATCACCACTGTACACCTGCGAAATCAAGACAGAAAGACAGTGATTTGCCTAAGTACATACCAAAAATCAAAATCAAGCAATAATAAAAATTCCACTGCAGAGGTGGAACCAGGTATATCCAATGCCAGGTGTTGGCCCACATTGGGTCTTGTTTCTCAGAGTTTCAGGGATCGTAGAATCATAGAGTTGAAAGTGACCCCTGAAGTAGCCCAACCCCTTGGACGATGCAGGATGCAACAACCCTCCACCTCCTTAGGGGTGAACAGCTCTTACCATTTAGAAAGTCTGCCCAAACGTTTAAACAAAATCTACTTCGCTGCACTTTTCACCCCCATTTAATTGGAGTCCTGCTTTCTGAAGCAACGTACAGATGACAATGCTCAGCATGGCTTCAAAGCTACGGGAGAGGGCCAGATATGTGGGACTTGAAACGCCAGGAGAACTGCAGCCTGATACTTTGCTCGTGCTGCTCTTTCCCAACCTGCACCCTTTGCTTATTCTCAGGGATGCTTCATGAAATTATTGCCAGTAGTCCCCACCCACCCACTTGAAGTGAACAGTAGGACACCAGCCTGAACAGGCTTCCCTAAAGATGTTCTCCTCTTGCTGTGGACTGCGACTCACATCATCTCCAGCCAGAGTGGCCAATGGCTGGAAATGACAGGAGCTGTAATCCAAAACATCTGGAGGGCACCAGCTTGGAGAAGGGAGAAAATCAGGCAGGCAGGGAGGGAGGGAGGGAGGCTGCTGCTGCGGGGCATTCTGTGTCTCATGATCCTACTTTGCTCTTCATTTTGTTGGCTCTACACACATGCAGTGTAAAGACGTCAGAAGCATCCATATCTTCCAGTACATATGCCCCAGTGGGGAGGTGGATCTCTCATGGAGGAACATCACAGAAACAAACAAAAAGTTGGAAGGTACCCTGAGGATCATCTGGTCTAACCCCCTGAAATGCAGGAATAAGTGATTTAATCTAGGCATGCATTTCAAGCAGTTGCTTTTCTGAGCAGGAATTGCATAAAGTGTAAAGCAGCCCTCATTTTTTCACTAAATCACAGGAACATAGGAAACTGCTTTATACAGTGGTACCTCGGGTTAAGGACTTAATTCATTCTGGAGGTCTGTTCTTAACCTGAAACTGTTCTTAACCTGAGGTACCACTTTAGCTAATGGGGCCTCCTGCTGCCGCCATGCCGTCACAGCACGATTTCTGTTCTCATCCTGAAGCAAAGTTCTTAACCTGAAGTACTATTTCTGGGTTAGTGGAGTCTGTAACCTGAAGCGTCTGTAACCCGAGGTACCACTGTATGGAGAATTGTCTCCACCTCTTTAGTGCGGCTTGCACTGACTGTCAGTGACTCAGACAGCGACTCTTTCCCAGCCCTACCTTGAGATGCCAGGAATTGAACCTGTGACCTCCTCTTGCAAGGCAGATGCTCTGTCCCTGAGCTGCGGCCCTTGCCTGCTCTTCTCCATGTGTTTCCTTCTTATCTCTAGTAGCCTGTTTCACTACCACCCGTGAGCAATTGCTTCCACAATGCTCCCTGGCTTCCCAAGGCTGATCAGAGGCTATCTCAACAGAAGGAACTGTGGTCCAGGCATGATCGACACCTCTTGCACTGTGACAGCTTGGAGTCGAGCCATGCATAATCTTTGCATTAATTATGTCATTACGGTTTAATTGTAGCAATTACCATGCGCTTCACTTTCTCAGAAGCCATCACTGTCATTACATAGACTTCCTGTTTAAGTAAACACGATCATTCATGTTGGAAACCCACCACTCAGCATTGGCAAGGCATTCCCAGTCCCTGGAAACACACTCTGCCCTGCAGAATGAACACTGATGCTCTGAACAACAGGCTGCCACATTGGCCATTGTCATGCAGCCAGCCATTCATGGGTGGGCTTTTCATACAGCAGTTATTGGTCTAAGGCTTCAATTCTAAGGGAAGGGATTGCTCGGTGGTACAGCATCTGCCTTGCATGCAACATGCCCCCAGGTTCAATCCATTGCATCTCCAGGTATGGCTGCACACATCCCTTCTCTGGAACCCTGAAGAGTTGCTGCTGCTCAATGTTGTCATTACAGAGCTAGATGGAGCAATGGTCTGATGCAGTATAAGGCAGACCACCCCCCAGTGTCCTTATGGGGTCTTTAAAAAGTTAAGGTAAAGGACCCCTGACAGTTAAGTCCAATCTCAGATGACTCTGGGGTTGCAGCGCTCATCTCGCTTTACGGGCCAAGGGAGCCGGCGTTTGTCCGCAGACAGTTTTTCCGGGTCATGTGGCCAGCATGACTAAGCCGCTTCTGGCAAACCAGAGCAGTGCACGGAAACGCCGTTTACCTTCCCGCCGGAGTGGTACTTATTTATCTACTTGCACTTTGACATGCTTTCGAACTGCTAGGTTGGTAGGAGCTGGGACCGAACAACAGGAGCTCATCCTGTCACGGGGATTCGAACCGCCGACCTTCTGATCAGCCAGCCCAAGAGGCTCAGTGGTTTAGACCACAGCGCCACCTGCATTCTGTGTACTAGGATGTAAATCCCATGGAACTAAGCCAGGCTTACTTTTGATTCGTTTTATAAACTGTACCCCAGTCAAAGCTATCAAAATGGTGTACAATATGATAAAAGTACCATATAGTAATCATCAACTAGGGGAGAAATTAATTCGTGTCTGATGAGTTACAGCCTTGAAGGACAATGCAAGGAGAGCCATCATTTGTGTGATCCTATTAGCAGTTCATCATCAGAAATGGACCTAATTTGGACTTATAAACTAGCCTGCTTATATTGCCCATAGTGCCCCCCCCCAGCTCCCAATATTCCGCCCAACTCTTCCAAAATTGTGCTGCACTTTACAAGCCTGCAAGTGTCACATGCAATCTTTTTGACCTTGGCACTTGAAGGGTAACTGGGGTCAAGGAGATCAATTCTAAGCAATGCCATTGTCTCAAAAAGGTCTTCTCTGTAGTGGCACCCCAGCTATGGGACTCATTTCCTTCTGGAACACAGTTGGTGCTGGTTCAGGTGAGATTCCGATGCCACATAAAGATATATCTCTCTTGCCCAGATATTGCTGACCATTAGAGCTTGAGCTGGTCTGATTATTGTTGCATTCATTCTGGTTGTTAGGAGTGGGCTGTTGTCTATTTTTCTTGTGTCATTATATGCATTGTGCATTATATGCATACTGCTATGGGATGTATCCTGCTATGGGATTGCTATTGCAATGAAGAGCAGGTGATAAATATTTCAAATTTTAAATAATCAGGGGAATTAGAATATTTATTTAGCAGATGTTAGGTGGACTTTAGCTGACACAACTGAAGAGTTAAAACTGATCATTCAAGGTACAGATTCTAAAATTGTTGTTGATGTTTAGTCGTTTAGTCGTGTCCGACTCTTCGTGACCCCATGGACCAGAGCACGCCAGGCACTCCTGTCTTCCACTGCCTCCTGCAGTTTGGTCAGACTCATGTTTGTGGCTTCGAGAACACTATCCAACCATCTCGTCCTCTGTCATCCCCTTCTCCTTGTGCCCTCAATCTTTCCCAACATCAGGATCTTTTCTAGGGAGTCTTCTCTTCTCATGAGGTGGCCAAAGTACTGGAGCCTCAGCTTCACGATCTGTCCTTCCAGTGAGCACTCAGGGCTGATTTCCTTAAGAATGGATACATTTGATCTTCTTGCAGTCCATGGGACTCTCAAGATTCTAAAATAAACATGCGTAAAAACACATTGGAGGGGTGCTGTTGGCACAATGCTATAAAGGGAAATTATCTTAATGATTTTTCTTAAAAGTAGCCTTAAGCTTCAAGTAAACATATATGACCACTTGACCACTTAGATCTGCAGGACTGGGACTCTACAAGTTCCACAGAATTATTATGCATTCGCATTTTATCTGATCACCTCCCAGCTTAAACTACAAGAAGGAGTTATCTTTCTGATATTTATTTGTTTATGAACTCTGTAAGTGGTGGGGAAAGGATAGGTGCATAGCAAAAGTTTGTGCAAAGGAGATTACAGTCACTGGATCTAGCCAGGAGGAACATTAACTGGTCATGCATTGACACCAACTAATGCCTGGAGAGCTAGTTGCTGTTAAAAGCACAGCAACAGGGAACAGAGAAAAAGTTGGAAATACTACAATACAATACAATAGTGAAAATTACACACACACACACACACACACACACACACACATATATATATATGTTTTGCTAACTGTTTAAAGTGCAGTTTGAGCCTTTCCCGCATCCCATTCGGAACCCCTATTGCCATTTCTCTCTACTGCATCCATCAGGCATAAAACCACAGCATTTATCTAGCTGCGGGAGATCATTATCTGGTGGCAATCTTCTTTATACCATTGCCATTATCTCTTAAATAAGGGTCAATCATCCAGCTGCCTGGAGATGCTCTCTGTCTGCCTAGAAAGTAGCGTCGTTGATTTAAAGTCAAGGACTCTTCCTCTCATTTGCAAACATTTTTTTAATTGCGGTTTGCAGATTATGGCGCTACAAACATTTAGGCTGGAGGTTGCTTTCTGCTGGCAATTGTCCCGCTGAGAATTCTTCTTATTACAATTGTCGAATTCATTAGAAGCGTGCTTGCATAAACACACATTCAGTCAACATCGCTGCCAATCAACCGTTTGTCCTGATGATGTCACTGCGGTTCGACAGACGGCATTTCAGAGCATTGTCATGCACTGCAAGGAGGGACTTGCCCCTCTGCTTTGAAAGCGGCTCCTAAGAAAAGCAGCAATTACAGAACTTAAGTTGTCGCGTTAAGTCACCCAGTGATGAACATTTATGCCACACATTACCAGCTTTATAACCACCATTGTTCTGTGACAGTGGTTACCCGCTGTACAGATAATTGCAGAACAAACTCCATATTCCGGTTGACACCCTTTCTAATTACATCTCACCTTCATTAGGCTATTAAAGTGATAGATGCTAGCAATTACATTGAACCCCGGTGAAAACACTCCATCTGTGACTTGCACTGACTACAACATGAGTTATACGCCCAGGAGACCTGCAGAGCTCTGCCAACGCAAGAAGAAAAGGAACAGACAACCCAGATGCTCTGCTGATGAAATGGTTGATGGCTCTAAATTTCATTGCTGGGGTCAAACACTGTTGCTTCTCTGGACTCGTCATTCCAATGGCGCAAGCAGAAGCGTCTTTTCTTTTAAATTAACCCTGAATGGGAAGTGGATCAGAAGTATACCTGAGAGGAACACCTGTCAAATGAGGTTTGAACATTGAGCTCGTAAGCATGTTTCCTTTTTTCTCAGACTCTGAAACAATAGGCCATTCAGCCGTGAAGGACTGGGCAATGACATTACTGAGGCTGTCTTGGGAGTGATTCACACAGTTACCACTCGCTTCTTCACGCAAGCAACTAGGTTCCATTCTTGGTTAGGCACACCCCTGTAATGGAACCACGTGTGAGATTCACCCATACATGACTTAGGGGTGGAGGAGAACATCGATTCTGTTTGCATTCAAAGGTGAATCAAGCTGGTTAACACCTTCTGAAACAACATGAGAACTGAAACACAACATCCTTCAAAATGCACACCTTTCCAAACTTTGCAGTACAGTTCTCCAGCCAAGTGATGTGTAAAGTGAGCATATAAATGCATATATTACTGGGGGAAAACTTCTGGGGATTATCTTAAAGGCTGTAGCCAACGGCCTTACTTTGTAAAGGAGATTAGCTTTCATAAACTTTAAGGAAACAGGTCGAAACTCCTTCTAGAAAGACGGCATTTCTTTCTCCATCTGCTCCAGTCTCTTGAAGATGATGCCACACAGCTGTGTTTGTGAAAAGAGAAGCAGCCTGTATTTTTGAGGGAGGCATGATACAGGTGGAGGGCCAGAGAATGTCTGAAAGACTTGGAGGTGTCTGTTGAGGTGTGAAGCTGTGAGCCTCCTCCTATGCTCAAGCTGTAGATTCATCAATAGATGTAAATGTTGCAAAATGCAACAATCCTCCAGGAACCTCATTTCAAAGGAAACCAACCCAGGGTAAGTGCTGTGCCCTTGAAATGTCTCACTGCTCAGAGAACTAGGGTAAATTTAACAATATCTGCAACCATCTTGCACCAAGCCAGGTTCAAGGTTCTTGTATTAATTTACAAAAGCCTGAACAACTCAGGGATTGCCTGAACTCTTATATGCCAGCTCAGACACTGAGAGTATCTGCAGGAGCATCTCTGGTTGTTGCCTGAATTGGTAAGGCTCATTTGACAACAAGAAATCAAGCCTTTAGTGTCATCGGCTCAGTCCTGTGGAACAATCTGCCAGTAGAGATTCAGCAGGCGCCTTCTGTGCTGAAAACTTTTCCATTTCATCAGGCCTATGCAGGAAATTAAGAATACATCCTTCAATAGTGGCTAATTGATGTCTCTTTTTAAAAAAGATTTTTTTTATTAAATATTTTATTGGGTTAGAAAAGCACATACATCAGACTACTCTACACTGGTTGGTTATAACGTTAAAATGTGTTATAAAAATGTGACACCAGAGGGAGCTGTAGAGCATCAATCTATCTTCAATGGGAAATTGCATTTAGAGCTATACAGTAGTACCTCGGTTTTCGAACGTAATCCATTCTGGAAGACCATTCAAGTTCTGAAACGCTTGAAAACCGAAAACTCAACAGTCGACAGCTAGGCCTCAGGATCTTGCACTCAGTGGAAGCCACGTGGCATGTTCAACTTCTGAGGCGTGTTCGAAAACTGAAGCATTTACTTCCGGGTTTACAGCATAAACCGAAATGTTCATCAACGCAGACGTTCGAAAAACAAGGCATCACTGTATTACTTTTTTAAAGCATTTTTGCAGACTAGTGTAGATCCAGCCATTGTCTCTATTTTCAGATCCTAAAGTCCCTTTTGCAGATCACATATATTCAATGTGAGACTTTAATGCTGTTAAACTTTTCATTGTTTTTATTGTACCGTTTTTACATTTCATTGCTGTAAATTGTTTTGATATTCTTTATGGCCCAGCAGTATATAAATATTTTTATAAATAAATAAACACTACGATAACCATATTAGCCTATGCTGAACTCCACATTGTTCTGTCTGACCCTCATTCAATTGACACATATGGTTGTGTGAACAAGCCCCACACCAGGGATAAAGCCAGGTGGCTAAGATGGAGAGTTAGAAGAAAGGGCCGAGGGTCCAGCCTTGCATCTTTGACCAATGTAAGATCCCAAACTCAATATGTTAACAAAAAAATTCCTCGCCACAGTTTGCTAGGTGGGGAGGTGCCTTGTGTCTGATAAGATAGTTTCTTGTCGACCACATTACTCAGGAATATGGTGCATGAGAACTCCTGTCCTAATGTACCAATGAAGGAAGGGAGCAGATGCTGAGAGATGGCTGATAGCCCAGCTGAGAATAAGAAAGGCCCTATTCTTAGCTACTAATTTACTGGGACGCGGGTGGCGCTGTGGGTAAAAGCCTCAGCGCCTAGGGCTTGCCGATAGAAAGGTCGGCGGTTCGAATCCCCGCGGTGGGGTGCGCTCCCACTGCTCGGTCCCAGCGCCTGCCAACCTAGCAGTTCGAAAGCACCCCTGGGTGCAAGTAGATAAATAGGGACCGCTTACTGGCGGGAAGGTAAACGGCGTTTCCGTGTGCTGCGCTGGCTCGCCAGATGCAGCTTTGTCACGCTGGCCACGTGACCCGGAAGTGTCTCCGGACAGCGCTGGCCCCCGGCCTCTTGAGTGAGATGGGCGCACAACCCCAGAGTCTGTCAAGACTGGCCCGTACGGGCAGGGGTACCTTTACCTTTACTTATTCTTAGCTACAAAGGCATTATATCAGCTGCCTGCCTAATGCACAAACAACTGACAAATTGAGCTTAAAGACCATAACTCAGGGCAATCAGCAGGAGCACATTAGAAAAAGTGTTTTTGCCAACAATTTCCCTTGAAAGAGAACATTAAGGCAACCAGGAAGGCCCTGGCTTCAGTCAAATTCTTTGCCCTATCTTGCTCCTTTCCCTCTGTTTTATATCACATGCTGAGACCAGTTGGTGGTTTGGCTTTTTGCCTCCAGCTAATAGAGGCAGAAAGATAAGAATCTGAGGAGTATTGTGAGCATGCGGAAACATTCAGCCAACTTCCGCATGACACACGTAGCATATCCACTTGCTTCTTAGCTTTGCTCTAAAACCACAGGTTGTCAAGGAGGCGATGACTTCACCAGGAAGGAAACTATGAGCCCCTCCAGACTGGTGGTTGGTTGGTCTGTTTTGTGGGAGTGGGCGTATTCTGCAACATGTCACTGATGCATCTCAGTGGTGGATTTATATTTGACCACTCTTATATCATTCTCGTTTATTAATTGTTCTGCAATGCTTCCCCAGTTTTACCGCATTGTTGTCATCAGGAGGGACACTCTTGTGCTACAACACAACAAAAACAGGACAGAAGACAACAACATGGAACAAAGCTATTTCAGCATAAAGCTATAGGGCAGCCTTTCTCAACCTGTGGGTCCCCAGATGTTGTTGGACTACAACTCCCATCATCCCTGAGCTCTGGCCTTGATAACTAGGGGTGATGGGAGTTGTAGTCCAACAACATCTGGGGACCCACAGGTTGAGAAAGGCTGCTATGGGGTATACACTGTTTGGAAACAAAGTGATATGAACATCTCTATTTTTTTGCAGGTACAAACTGAGTTCCGGCGAGTTCTGGCTGAAGAAAAGCCCTGCCCTTCCCCAAGCTGCTTTTACTTATAGGGAGGGGAAATACAGTGGTACCTCGGGTTAAGTACATAATTCGTTCCAGAGGTCCGTTCTTAACCTGAAACTGTTCTTAACCTGAAGCACCTCTTTAGCTCATGGGGCCTCCTGCTGCTGCTGTGCCGCCGGAGCCCGATTTCTGTTCTTATCCTGAAGCAAAGTTCTTAACCTGAAGCACTATTTCTGGGTTAGCGGAGTGTGTAACCTGAAGCATATGTAACCTGAAGCGTATGTAACCCGAGGTACCACTGTAGATAGGAACTTTACCACTTGCCAATGCATAGAATACATGGTTAGTTTCTAGGACAGCCTTTTCTCAATGACCTCTAAACAAGGTCCAGTTGCGTCATACCTGGATGTAGCAGGAGAGAAGTAATAGGATGGAACCCCTTTTTGCTTCTCCTGTGGTAATAGTGCCAGGTGAATAATTTATAACAAGAAGCTTTTCTGAGGGAATTCACCCTTCCTTCAGGCATGTTGGCATGTTGACCCTCTTCTCGTTCAAGCATGTCAGTCTTTATGTGCATTTGACTTGTTCTGCTATCTGCATTCATCAAAATGTTGTATGTGTGTTTTAAAATGACACTGTAACCTCGTTGAGGATCACATACCATGAAAAGCTCTCAGTGTTAGGCACGGCCAAGAACCAGAGGGAGTGCTGATAAGGAAAAGCCAATATTTCAGGGGAAGATACGGCTATTGATGGCTACTAGTCATGATGTTCTAGCTACACTGTCAGAGGTAATATGCTGGGAGTTGCAAGGGAGGAGAGTGCTGTCGCACTCAGGTCTTGCTTGTGGGCTTCCCATGGCATTTGGTGGGCCATGATGAGAAGAGAAGAAGAAGAGTTTTGGATTTGATATCCCGCTTTATCACTACCCGAAGGAGTCTCAAAGCGGCTAACATTCTCCTTTCCCTTCCTCCCCCACAACAAACACTCTGTGAGGTGAGTGGGGTTGAGAGACTTCAGAGAAGAAGTGTTCTTATTCTGTAAGAACAGGCCAGCTTAGAATGGAACAAACATCAACCCCATTTATTAGGGTGGGGCAAAGATTCCTCAACCCCTAGCACAGAGGTTTTCAACCTTTTTGAGTCTACAGCTCCTTTGATCAACCACATGTTTTTCTGTGGCATCGCTGTGGCGCTCAGGAGCCCCGTTACATCATCCCTTGCCTGCAGAGCTGGCAGCCTCTCACCCTTTTTTGAACACTCTCCCTTGTGGAGTGTTCCCTCAGCCTCCTCTCCCTTCTCTTTGGGAGTCCTCTGGCAGTCGTTGCTGCTGCTCCTGGTCTCTGAGCTGCCCCACCCCACACCTCAAATAGAGGTGCCTCCTCACACTGCCCCACAGGGGCCTGGGACTTGTCTGTCCATTCCCAACAGCAAGGGCTGGAGGACTGCCTGCCTAGGCTCCCTCGCCTGCTCACTCTGAGGCCATTTCAGCTCCTGGCAGCCAGCACGCCCTGGCCAGCCCAGAGGCACCATTTGCCCGGGGAGCTTGTAGCCAGAGGCTGCTGCAACAAACAGCCATGCAGGTCTTGGGGAGGCAGAGATGCATGTAGGCATCAGAGGAGGGGGGAAGGAAAGAGCAACAGTCTAGTGCTGCCTGTGGCACCCCTGACCACCATTGAAGGCACCCCAGGGTGCCACAGCACATTGGTTGAGAACCACTGCCCTAGGAGTTGGCTCCTATGTACAGAATTGATTATTAGGTCCGAAATACATAATTTGTGGGGCTGAAGCAATTGAATATGCTCTTTGGCATCAATTTTAATGTCCCATTTGTAAGGAACCAAGTTCCAAATACCTAGATTAGTTTTGTCTGGAACAGGCTATTGGTCCAATAAACAAAATAGAAAGGAAAACCAATAGCTATTTAGGTGGCATTGCTTAGAACTGAACAACCTGCATATCTCAAACTGTGGAAGACCAGGAAAGGATGGCATGGAATAAACTACTTTGATAGTCTCCTGTTCTGTTAAAGCATCCTGAATATGGTCACTCCCAGAAACAGGTAATTTTTTGGATGGAGCATGGATGCTCTTCTGTTTCTGCAATGGTAAAGAAAAATCCACTCAGTATAAAAGCCATTCAGGGCTGCCTGTCTCAGGTAAATTCATCATTGTCTTCATAGCTCAGAGTTAATAAGAAGAGTCTTTGTGCTTTGCTAGCGGGCTGTAAGGAAAGCAGAAAGCTCTGCTGGAGAGGAGGAAGGTCATTCTTTGTTCCTGGAAGAATCTGATCCATCTCAGGCTGCTGTGTTTCTTCTTCAATACCTTTTCCCGTCACTCATTAAAACATGCATTGGGGAAAACACATTACAGCTTGACTCTCTGGTTAATGGCTCCAGGAGCTCAGGTTCAGTGCAATGTAACAAATGTAGTAAATTACATTCAGGAAGGGAAGCAAATAAGGTTTTAAGTGTCTTTTCGATTGCCACACGTGGAATGGGAAGCAGAGGAATCGTCTCCTCGTATCACTGGAGGGGAAGTCACTGCAGTACAAAGGTGCAAATCCTGTTTCTTCCTCTAAAAATGACAAGCTTAATATTAAAATCAGGATGCCTGTTTCTCAAGGTACACTGCAAGACATGCTCTTTTATAAAGTATGATACAAAAAGAAAATGAGACTAGCCACTTTGGAGTGAGGGTAGGAGAAGGAAGAACACTTCCTGCCCTCACTCTGACATTTTCTGGGTTGGAAGTTGCATTTACATTAAAGGATAATTGCAGCCAGCAGCAATGGGAACATAATCACCACTGTTGGGAAGTTCATCCATTTTTGTGTACCCCAAAATTGCTGTCTCCAACTTCCTGGCCAATGATGAATGTCAGGGCAGCTACTTTGGTTCAGTACCAGTTCCTAACATCTCGATTCCAGTTAAGAAGTAAGACCTGATAGAATCGAGCTATAAACCTAGAGAATAAATTCAGATGACAAGAACTTTGGAAGTATTCCTGCTTATCAGGCAGAGGCCATTTCCTCTCCCCCCCGACCCACTTTTCTGCTCTAGACCACTCCCTTCTGAACCTGTTTTTCAATGGATTATATTAAACATTTATCATCCTTCCTCAAACTATTAAAAATGTTACACACTGTCTCAGGGGAACCACAAAACCATTTAGCTACAGAGGCTTCCTGTTTCCTTCATATTGAGAAGATCCCTTGTTAACCCTATTTACCTGGATGATGGCACAGCATCATTTAGTCAGGCGCATTCTTCTTGGTCAATTATCAGCCCCTGCTTCCCCTTTCAAAATTTAGCTCCCTTAGCTGTTTTCTATTGTGTTGTTGTTGTTGGTGGTGGTGCTGCTGCTGCTCTCTTACCCTTTATGCTAAGATCCCAGGACAGGTTACATCATATGGCAATTTAAAATACAGTTCAGAACAGTTTAAAAATTACAATAAAAAATATGATCACAAAAAACAGGGTGGATACTGAAAATATGCCTCTAGGGTATCAAAGACCAGGGTGAACTGAATAGGGGACAAACCCACTGGTCCCACTATCCATGTCCTCATGTGCAACAGACACACCTGCTTCACCCATGACCTGACCACAATGAGTAGGAATGGGTTTCTGAGTGTGTTTGGCTGAACGTGCTTAGACGTGTCCTTGTGATCAGAAACCCAGATAAGTTATGAAGCCTGGGAGGGGAGAGGTTGGGACCTGACCATGTCCCACTACCCTTCTATACCCTCGTACCTACGGGACCGCCTCTCCTGGTATGCCCCGCCGAGGACCTTAAGGTCCATAAATAGCAACACTCTAGAGGTCCCGGGACCTAAGGAAGTCAGATTAGCCTCAACCAGGGTGAGGGCCTTTTCAACACTGGCTCCAGCATGGTGGAACGCTCTGTCTCATGAGACCAGGGCCCTGCAGGATCTGATTTCTTTCCCCAGGGCCTGTAACACAGAGTTGTTCTGCCTGGCCTTTGGCTTGGAACCAGCTTGATCCCCTCCCTCTCTTTCCTTTTCCTTCTGTGATGGAACCCCTATTTGGGGACTTCCCTGGCTTTTCTGGCCCACGTAGGACCAGTCTGGATAGTTGGCCTTGGTGAAGATTTGACGTTTTCTCCCCCCAAAGAGTTTCCACTGAAATGAGGCTGCATTTTAAGTAATATTTTAATCTTGTTTTTAAGCTGTATTTTAATCAATTGTTTTTATACCTGATGTTAGCTGCCCTGAGCCTGGTCTTGGCCAGGGAGGGTGGGGTATAAATAAAATTAAGTAAGTAAGTAAGTAAGTAAGTAAGTAAGTAAATAAATACACACATTTTGCCCTCGTGGATTCAGGCTGAAGCCCTGAATGGGGTGCTTGTTTGCTCCTATGGGGAGCGTGTGTTGTCATTTCCATTCTCCTAGATACAGAAAAGCAGGATAGTGACATGAGATCCTATTGACATAGGAATATAAGAAGCTGCCTTATATTAAGTGAAACCATTGGTCCATCCAACTGGGTATTGTCTGCACCCAGGCAGGTGTAGAACTAGATCCAGCTGACAAGCCAGATCATTATCTCTTCTACTCCTGTTGGCTGTGCCTACCTACCTGTCAATCACTTGACATCAGAATGACATCAGGCAACTCTGTTTTTGTATAGCACTGTGCATGGAATGCTGGAGTAACTGGACAAGAGTTCAAGAGTATCCTTCATATACTCATCCTTCATGAGCATAAATCACCCTTGTTGTTGTTGTTTAGTCGTTTAGTCGTGTCCGACTCTTCGTGACCCCATGGACCAGAGCACGCCAGGCACTCCTGTCTTCCACTGCCTCCCGCAGTTTGTTCAGACTCATGTTTGTAGCTTCGAAGACACTATCCAACCATCTCGTCCTCTGTCGTCCCCTTCTCCTTGTGCCCTCCATCTTTCCCAACATCAGGGTCTTTTCCAGGGAGTCTTCTCTTCTCATGAGGTGGCCAAAGTATTGGAGCCTCAGCTTCACGATCTGTCCTTCCAGTGAGCACTCAGGGCTGATTTCCTTAAGAATGGATAGGTTTGATCTTCTTGCAGTTCATGGGACTCTCAAGAGTCTCCTCCAGCACCATAATTCAAAAGCATCAATTCTTCAGCGATCAGCCTTCTTTATGGTCCAGCTCTCACTTCCATACATCACTACTGGGAAAACCATAGCTTTAACTATACGGACCTTTGTTGGCAAGGTGATGTCTCTACTTTACCTGGAGGAGGAACCGGCAAGCCACTACCTGGAGGAGGAACCGGCAAGCCACTCCAGTATCCCTGCCAAGAAAACTCCATGGACAAAGACAACAGGCATAAATCACCCTATGGATGAGCTAATTGCAGGTGCAAGGTCTGCCAAAACAGTTGCTATGATAACAGCCCAGTGCCTTAACTATATATGTGATTAATGCATGCCAGCTCAATAGTGTGAATTGGTATGAGTCAGAGTCTGTTACTTGTCCAGCATTATGTCTTGAATTGCTTGAGTTTGTTTGGAGCAATGCAGGGATCTGTATATATCTTGTATGTATCTGTATATATACTTGTATGTATCTGTATCTGGAAAAGCCTACAAAATGTGTATACATACAGAAGTGTTTTACTGAGCCTTATCTTCTGCAACAGTAAAGTATTAGCTGCTTCCATGTGGTGTCTAGTACTGGCAGAAACTTCCACTGTGCTTGTATCTCACCTGAGAGTCCCAACATGGAAGCCTTGGCGATCACTGGGGCTTTGATGCACAACACTATGCAAGGCCCCAGGATGAGCTGATTGCAAAGTGCTGTGCATATCTCCAATCAGACACTTTGCACCCTGACAGAGTCCCTTCATCCCACCATCAAGGGAAAAGTTGCTGGTATTTCAGCATGCTGTCAAACATACTTGTTCCCCAGGTGTCATCTTTTGAATTAAATGCTCTTCCTAAAAGCATTCATGCATTAAGGACCTTATGGCAGCTTCCACTAAGCGAGTAGACAGTAAACAAATCTGGGAGAATAATAGAACACATTTCTTGCAGATTTTTGATGGGTTGCTTCTGCTTTCTGATGATGCCTGACTATTTGAGCTGAACCTTCACAGATGCTAATGGAATGCAAATTGTGTGTTTGCAAAAAAGCAGAGGTTTAGCCACATACTTGATTGCAAGGTAAGGAAATTGTGCTGGCAGGTCAGTTGTATAAATTGCATCTTTGGATGTACTTGCACTAGCAAGTGATCACTTGCAAGAACTAATGGCTAGATATACTCTCACTATTTTAGCAGCTGTGGGTGGGCAAGACTGGTTGAATTCCACGTTACAGCTAGAAGATCCAGACATTCCCTTTCTGAAAAAAAGTAGTGTGGATGGTTCAGGAGTAGGCTCTTTGCCTTTTGGAAAAATAGATTTTTGAGCAATTGAGTTGAAATGGATGATGTCCAGATAGCATCTAGTATGGAATGCAAATTTGCACTCTCTGTGCTATATATACAGTAAAACCTCCGGCTACCCTAACATCAGTCATCCCACACTGCAAGCTGTCTGAATTTATAGTGTGCATTCTGCACAGCCTACATATCAGTTTTAAGACTATTTAAACTATGCTTTTGATTATCTGAATATATGATCATTAGTGTGGAACCTCCCTTCACCCAGTCTATTTGGATAATAAGACTTTAAAGTGAAATGCAGAAAATGCAGTTGCTAATTCATCTAGCAAACATAGGGTTGCCATATGTCTGGAATTTCCTGGACATAGCTGGAATAAGGCAGTTGGAAGCAGTGACAGGGCGGAAATCGCTGGGATGTCCAGGAAAATCCAGATGTATGGCAATTCATGTTGGAAATGTAGATTTTGCCTAATTTCCTTAAAAATAGTAAAAATAGCTCAAAAATTAATTATTTTTTGAGATTTTGCAAAAAAAAAGAAAAAGCTGAACAACTTTAGGTAAAACTAGAAAAAAGCGCAACAAGATTTTCACCTTTTGAAATATGGCAACCCTAAGCAAACACAAACATGGATTTAGAAATTTTTATTCTAATGTTCACAATTAACCGTGTTATTCAGTATTGCGAGTAATTAATTTGAGGAAAGAGGGATTTTTTCTGCGGGGGCAGGGGGAGTTTGATAATGTTGCAATCTGTATTTAAGCCATCAAAAGGGTATTGGTAGAATAAATTATCTACTGCCAGCTATCACAACACAAACCTTGGTGTTAACAGAGCTGAGTTAAGTTACAGGCCTTTGTGTCAACAACTATAGTCTGAAAGTTTTTGTGAAAGTTGAAAGTATAAAAGACTGTTTTCTTGTCTTCTCACCCCAAAGTTTTGCTGGTGTAATATTAGTATACAGTGAGAGAAAAGTCAGACTCGGTGACATGAATGCATCCACCACCATTTAGTTGCCATTAATAGTTTGATGAGGTTGACAGTCAGCTGGGAAATGAAAACAGATGACATGACGAATCCTCAAAGGGCTCTGTTTCACACACCAGATTGTCACTGCAGTTTCAAAGGCATCCATTACTGGCTGCTCAAATGTGTTGTGCGCCTTCCTTATGCATAGTTAAACAGCTGTCACATTGCAACCTAGAGGTTGCGAAAGTTAATTGTGAGTGTAAATTATATTTTTAAAAAGTCAGTCTGCACTTGGAATAAACAAGGTAGCAGGAGTGTGCCTGCACTAACTCTCAACTCCTTTCATTTCTTTTCTATATGCTTCCAAATTCAGGGAGTTTACAGAGACTCATCAACGGTTTTTCCTGCAGGGAGTTCGACCATACTATCAGCCTGATGAAGACCAACATTCTGGGTCAGGACATTGCCAGCACTTCACGCATCAGCACTGGTGATCCCATGCTTGAGGTGGCAGAGGATTTTGTCTACCTGAGTTCCACCATAACCAGAAACCTGTCTGTCAACGCAAAGTTGGACAAGCATATTGGCAAGGCAGCTATGGGAGAATGTGATACCGATGTCCAATACCAAGGTCTACCAGGTTTGCGTCTTGAAGACACTGCTTTATGGAAGTTAGTTGTGGGCAAATTACAATCACCAGAAGAAATGCCTCAATGCCTTCCACATGCACTATGTTTGGGCGATTTTGGGTATCGCATGGCAAGACAGAGTTCCAAACAAAGGTGTGGTCTGCCAAGTCCATATTTGTATGTTTGCACTGCTGTCTCAGTGATGCCTACATGAACTTGGCCAGGTCGACAGAATGGAAGATGGTAGAATCCCCAAAGATGTGCTCTACAGGGAGCTATCGTCAGGCATCAGGCCCATTGGCAGACCAACTCTGCGATACAAAGATGTCTTTCTCTGTGGGAGTCATAAAGCCATGGCAGAGAGCTTGTAATATTGCAGGGTGCCCCCTGACCTCGGCTGACCAGCACCTCTGTGCCTTACAATGTATTGGAATGTATTGACCTTATATGGTGATGGGCGTAGCAAAAGCCATGACCGGATGAGGTAACGTGAGACATTGGCAGACCGGCCATGCAGGCTGAGGGGAACAAAGGATAATAAAAGATACCGGAGAGGAGAGAAGAAGTTCGAATGAGCTGCCCTCCATCCATGAAAATATTGCTGGCTTTCTGTGTCTTTATTTTATGCTAAACAGCGCCATTTGTGACGGCTGGCTCCGACATTTCTCAATCACACATTTGCAAATCAAGCCCCTGTCTAGAAGCACTCTTGCACGTCTTTTGGTCTCTGCCTTATGCTAGCTCAGTGGCTTCCTGCTCCCTTTGCTTGCTTGTTTAGTCGTTTAGTCGTGTCCGACTCTTCGTGACCCCATGGACCAGAGCACGCCAGGCACCCCTGTCTTCCACTGCTTCCTGCAGTTTGGCCAGACTCCTGCTCCCTTTAGTTCCTCCCAGGCTTCTTCTGCCATTCCATTCCTCCCTCATCCCTGGAACCAACTCTCACCCTGTTTGGAAGGCACACAAGTCTCATACATTTTCTTGAAAGTCTCTCCTGAGCATCTATATCTTCACTCCTATTCAGCACTCAACATACAATGGCCATTAAACACATAATATGTAGTAGCCCACACCTGAGCCTCTCGTGTAAGGAAGGAAGGAAATCTGGGTTGCAGTAGTGGGCATATGAACTCGGAGATGCTGTTCAAAGATTCTGAAACCCCAAAAGCTGTTTTGGTTCCAGAGCCTCCAGTGGATATTTTCTTACTAAGATCAGCATGCAGTACACTTGGGAGAAGCCATCTTTCATTCCAAAAATTCCCTTTGCAATGATGCAACATCATGATGTAAAATTGTTCCCCTGGGGGATTTTGTTACATTACGGGCCCCCTGTCTGCTGTGAGTAGCTAAGCTGCCACTTCAAGCAGAGTTTACTTTAACATTTTAAATAAAAAATACCCAACCTTGATTGCCCTTTATTAAAGTAAGAACTAAGGGCAGGATTCAACCAACAAGTCCCATCAGCAGAAGCCCATGCAAGGATTTCTCCTTGAGCAATGGGGCTCCCCCCCACCCTCCTCATGCCCCCTGAAATTGACTTATGTAGGTTGGGAGAGCCCCCAGAACAACATGCAGGGGAGGAGATGGGGACCGTTCTGACTTGCAAGCTGAAATACTTGCCTGGAGGGAATGATTGACATAGTGAGTGCAACATTCAATCCCTCCCTGTGGAATACCCATGAAAGTTGTTTGAAGCCCTTCACCCTGGTCTAATAAATAAAAATTGGGGGTGGGGAGATGTTTTCGCACATGCACATACACTGCTAAATAAAGTCAGGTTAGTATCATCATGACCACCTGTTCTCTAGTTTGGTTGGATCATATCATAGGCAGAAGATTTCTTATTGCCTGAAGGCCCATGAGGACCAGCTTACTTCAGCTAAGCAACTCTGGATTTGGTCAGTGTCTGGTCAGGTGACCACCTGGAAGCCACATGCATACTGCCTTGGTTTCATGATGGAAGAAAGGCAGAGCATAAGTGAGAGTAAGAATGAATGAATGAATGAATGAGTGAAGCAGAGAAGGAACTGTGTGTTGGATGGCAGTGCACAGATGCAAGCAAAGAGCATATTGCAACATTTGAGGAAGGGGTGGGCTTCAGGACATATTTTGGCCCTCCAAAAGTTCCCCCTTCAGCCCCAAACTCAAACTGTGAGTGGCAGCCCTAGTACTTTTAAACCACCATGTAAATGGACACGTCTGTATGGACCATCTATGGAGATGCTGACAATCACAAAATGGAGTCATGCTGTACTAAGTGAATCCCCTGCCAGGCTGCTGATGGGGCTTTCTAATCAACTTTGCAATGAATATTTCTTAAATCATGTTAATCCACCGTTTAAGCAGAGATATCGGTTCCAGACAATGAATCACAGCACCTGGAGGGGAATATACCTGCCATTTCCCCAGAGAGCCAGTGATTAACAGAGCGCACATGCTGTCAAGATGAGCTGGCAGCAGCTCTGGTGTTTATCACCTCAGAGCTCCTTGCTTGGAATGAAGGAGGCCTGGCTTTCACGCTCCTGGTGCAATCAGCTTTTATTTATGTTGCATTCGCGTGAAACAGCTCTTTGCAGGAGTGTGGGGGAGAAACACCTGGTTTAACCCTGGGGGCCCAAATCTGCTTTTCAGATATAGGCCCCACTAGAACCAAGCAAACGCTTAATAGACGCTACAGTGTTGAGGAAGAATCCAGCTCACCAAAGGTAATTCACATGTAATAAATTTGAGCTTGGGGAAAGGTTGGCATATTTATTGCCAGTTGACACTCCTATGCCTTTCATGGACGGGAGGAATTAAACAGAAGCAACTACTCTAAGCAGAGCGCTGCAGCAATGCGGGGAGATGCATTGCCAAAATGCTGCTTCTCTCTTAAGGCACAGGTGTTCTGTCCCTTGATGCACCTGGAAGCCTTAACAGGATGGTTTCTGGTAAACCGCATGCTGAGTCAACTTGGAAGACTAAGGAAGTTGCTTATATTAGTTCAAGCCAAGCACTTTCTAATCTGATTGCTTATTGTGAACCGCCTGGAGATCGTATGATGAAGGGTGGTAAGATAATAATAATAATAATAATAATAATAATAATAATAATAATAATAATAGGTGGATAGCACCAGCTGTCCAATTCCTTCCTTCCTAATATAAGGTCATGACAGGAATTGAACCAGGGACCTTCTATGTGCAAGACATATGCATGCTGTTTATTTATTAACTTACATTTGTATTGTTATCTTACATTTCCTCTGAGGCGCTCAATGTGGCATGCATCTTATCCTCACATCAATTTTTGAGGTGGGTTAGGCTGGAAGATTGTGACTGGCCCAAGGTGCCCCAGTGAGCCCTGGTCTCCTAGGTCCTAGTCTTCTTGTTTCTTTGTCAGTACTGTCAGGAGTTCATTCTACACTTGAGTAGGACCCTGGCAGAGACACATGCCCGACTGGCATGTTCTCTCCCTCCTGGTCAATCATTCAGGAGTTTCAAAAGCTTTCTTCAGCCCGAACATCACAGCGACTGATGCCAACCGACACCGGCACACTTAGGGATCTGCAGAATTTGTGCAACTTGTGCATGACAGACCTCAGCAACTCAGCATTTTGGCTAATCTACTTTATTTATATATAAACACACACAGTCACCTCCCCCAAATATTGAAGGGTAGTCCGTTAAAGGATTCCGGGGTGTGTGGCCTCATCCGAAGCCTATGGAGGTCAAGGCCTAAAGCGCCCCCCTGAGCGGTGACCCCGGGGGAGTACCTAGTTGATGTGCATCAGTAGGGCTCCCCCTGCTGGTGTTAACCCTTCTCGGTCTTCAAGCAAACAGGCTGAAGCCGGATAGTCGGATAGGACCAATGCTGAAGCCAATACCGCTCTTACCTGTAACCAATAAAGTTGTGGCCAATATAGCCCATTAACCTTAATCAATGGTGTCATGTGTCTTTATTTCTACTGGGGGAGGCGGGAACTTGCCACACAACATGGCTCCCTCTCTCTCTTGCATCAGACAGCAAAGGAAAAAAAAACCAAAGGACAATAGTCCAACTTAACGGAACACAGTAACACAAACATCCTGTCTCCATCACTTCCCACTCTGTGGAGTCAAAACATATACCGTCATGTGAAAGACAACAATCCTATGACTGCAATCATAGATCAGGAATTCTAACAAGAACATGTCTATTTATGAAGTGTATTTGGTGGAATGGGTGTGTGTGTTTCTTGTGGGTTCTTTTGTCCAATGACATGATAAATCCATTGTTTAGTGTACAGATCCATAAATATTTCTTCATTTCCTGGTAGAGCTTTGAGAGAACCATGAAAACGAATATGAAACAAAGCCTGGTGTTTGCTAACAACATCTTAAACTCACAAAATATTCTGAGTGGTGAAATATTAACCACCGTAGGATAGGAGGGGCGAGCTACCTGTGGAAATCAGGTAAGATAACACCTGAGAGAAGCAGGAAGTTGTATACTGTTGGTCCCAGGCTTGGCTCTGACTTCATGTTCACTCCAGCAGGTGTTTACTTAAGGGGGTGCAGCATGCCTGCTGAAATACAAATCAATATAACAAAGCTGAAGTCATCTCGTTGGATTTAGCTAGCAAATATTCATTTGACAGGGTTTTTATAGGGGGGGGAACCAGTTTGCCCTTCTGCCTCTGAAGAGATAACAGCATAAAAAATCGGAAGCACGGATACTGGAAGATCACCTTCACAGAAGCACTGGAAGTGTTTGGTTTTGAAAGAGGACAGGCCGTTGGGAACTGTGCTGCCTGGAGAGACTTTGAGTACAGAAAAGGAGAAGAAGCAATGACTTGTTGGGATCTAGATGGGGCTAGCCTGCTGTAAAGAATCTTCCCAAGTAATGGTAAGTTTTCAGAAGTAACTGGGCATTGCTGAAGAAATTGGAAGGGATACATTCCTCTGTGTGTGCATGTAGAGGAGGGAAAGCAATAGGGAAAGTTGGACGGTCTGGTACTTCCATCTATCTAGCTTCGCTTTCTGTTTCAAACAGCATAAAAAAAGAAGAGGAGCCTGCTGGATCAAGCCAGTGGCCCATCAAGTCCAGGATCCTGCTCTCACAGTGACCAATCACCAGTTTTCCCAGGACATGTGTTAGGCTAACTGGCCTGTAATTTTCAGGGCGCCCATTGGATCCCTTAAAAATAAAATAAAATTGGTGTTGCATTTGCTACTTTCCAGTCTTCAGGTATGGAAGCTGGTGTGAGACAAGTTACCTACTTTCGAGTTATTTGAAAGCTCTTGTGCGGATGCCATCTGGACTCGGCAATTTGTCGGTTTTTACTTTGTTTAGTAGGCCTAGAACTTCGTCTCTCATCGCCACTATCTGCTTCAGTTCCTCAGACCCACCTCCTGCAGAGGTTAGTTCAGGCACTGAGATCTGCCCCGCATCTTCTATTGTGAAAATGGATGCAAAGAATGAATTCAGTTTCTCCGCAATCTCCTTATCCTTCTTTAGTATTCTTTTGATTTCGTTGTCATCTGAGGGTTCAACCATCCCCCTTGATGGTCTCCTGCTACTACTTAAATAACTTTTTGTTGTTAGTTTTAATGTTTTGAACAATGTGCTTCTCAAAATCTTTTTTTCAGCATCACTTATTGTCTGCTTGCACTTCTTTTTTTGCCGAACTTTGTGTTGTTGTTTTTTGTTCTCTTCAGTTTTTTGAAGGAAGCCTTCTTGCCTCTAATAGCTTCTTTGGCTCTGCTCATAAACAACTCTGGCATTCTCTTGGTCCTCATGGTCCCTTTTCTGATCTGTGTTATACACTCCTTTTGAGTTTCTAATGTGGTTTTAAACAATTTCTAAGAATTTCAACATCCTTCTTACCTCATTTTGAGGAAGTTTCCTCTTTTGAAACCAAATGGGACAGTATTGAATTTTCTTGGCATTTGCTTGCAAAAATATGAACATTAGTCAATACTGTACACAAAAAAATGTGTTTCGGGAAATTTGTACAACAATGCTGAAAGGTTTTCATGAAGATGCTCTGATTTTTTTTTAAATTGCAAATTGCTACAGAAATGTGTACAACTGAATTTAAGATTTTAAAAATGAGAAATAGGAAGAACTGAATTTGATAGATTCCTTCTTCCCTAGTGGGTGTAAGGGGATATCTGAGAAAGTCCTATGTTTGCCACCCACAAAATGGCTGCTATGGGGACATAATATAACACACAACGGCTATATAATATAACACACAATGTATGACGGGGTGTGTAAAGCATCTAAAAAAGCAGGAAAAGAGACAGGACAGTGCTTTTTTCTGGGGGGTAGAAACAGGAAAAGAAACTAATATATTTTTTAAAAAAATAGTTTCTTCTCTAGCACAGTGAATTGTCAGTTCTGTTGCTACCCCTGATGGCGGCCTCATTTCCTGTCACGATGTTTCCTGAGTCTCAGATGGAAGCGAGCGTTTAATGTGTGAAGTAGGACTTGGAATCTAGCACGGTGATTGATCAGTTTTTTTGTTACCACCTCCAATGGCGGCTTTATTTCCTTTCCCGGTGTAATGCATGTTCTTTGTGCTTTTGTCCATTTACTGTATTTATTTTTCCTGGTTTGAACTATAAAGTGGTGGTTTTCTTGAATCAAAATGAAAGTACCTCTAAACATTTTTTTTAATATACAAAAAAGTACTGGACAGGACCATAAAATGGTGATTTGTGCTTGCCCTATTACCCTTCTCATCAGTGAAAAAGGAAGGCAGAAAACACTGCAGGACTCATTCCCATAGAAGCTCTTTGCACCTCTTTGTTCAGAATAGGAGGGCGGGTGGCCAGTCCTGCCAACCAACAAAAAGTGGGCATTTTTTGTCAGGGTGGGGGTGGATTTCAATGTAGGATAGGCTGTGGCAGTGCAAACATTCTCCTCTGCACTGTGGATTGTTGAGGGGGTATTTACCTTTACCTTTTATAGTGTGCCATAGAAGATACTGGAAGTTACATGATGTCGGCTGATACTGTGTTGGACACCTCTATTATAAACAAAATAAAAAGCACTGGAGGCCCAAATGAAATAACATTCTAAGACAATTATTGAATTTTTCAGTTAAATGCTGTGAGGAAAGGTAACTGTTTTGCATATGAAATGGAGCAAGCAACATCTAATGAATAAAAATCAGAAGAAAATCCCTTCTAAATTAATAGGATTAAAACCATGAACTGCTGAAGTGGGATGTATGGCAGCAACGCAGCCACATCTTTTGCTTGATCTTGATCTCCTGAGGCATTAATGAAGTGGTAATTGTAGGAGCAGTGGGTTATTTACAGCTTTCACCAAATAATAGATAATTAGGTGAAATAGCATAGCTTTAACAAAAAAAAATAGACATTAAAACTGCAAATTAGAACAAAGAGTGTTTTTAAAACAGGGTGTGACAGAACCAAAGTACAAAAATGTTGCATCAAGCTTTAATAAACATCTCTCCAGAATTATTTAGAACATACACCTTATATGAACTTCCTTACTAACTGTGCTAAACAAACACCTGAACAGTCCAATCATAACCATGCTTATTGGAGATGTTCAGTTAATTTGAATGGGCATTAATTCAAGTAATTATGCTTAGGAATTATAACTTAAATTGAAGCAGAACTGTTTTCTCCTTAAGTTTGTTTTTTAAGTCAATGGGCTGTGGCTGTAATCCTGTATCTTGGGGGCTGCCAACCCAGTGCCCACAAAGGCCTCCATTGGTGCCCCCAGTCAGAGTTTGAGTTTCTTTCTTCTCTTTTCTTTTAAAGTAAGTCTCTAGCTGCCCTAGAAAGAAAGTTATGAGGCAAAATGTGCAGGTATCCTTCTGAGCCATTTCTGTGAAATGAGGCAGCCTGGCTACTTCAGCCTGTCAGTGAAGTCAGATATGTGATTGAAAAGTGAGTTCTTTGGACACCAGGCAATAGGAATCCCTCAGGTACTAAATAGGTGCTGTTTTCTTCTCTTGTTTGGTGCACTTTTCCTTCTTGTGTCTTGTTTTCTAGTAGTCCTTGGCATCTCCATAGTTTGCCCTTTTTTACCCTATGAACCAGGGTGCATCTTTCCTTTGGTAGGTTTGTCTGAGGTCAGGTACTCCCTAGAAGTTATTTTCTGCAAATATTACTATGCACTAAGTGCAGGTGCATGACAAGGTGTTGCGGGCGGGGTGGGGCAGGGGAGAGAATTTGGTTCCTTGTCAGTGGATCAATAGGAACTGTTCAAGGGAGGAACCAGAGGTGTATTTTTAAAAAATAAATAAATCTAGAATTAAAATTTAAAAATTCCTGCCTGCTTTGGCCCTCCTTAAATCCGGTGTGTCTATAAGCCACTATAATAGTGGTATTATAAGGTCTTTCTTCTTCCCTCCTCTAGGCAGCTTTTATTTTCCCCCTCAGTGAAATTATTTTGCAAAGCATTGTATTCTCTCTCTCTCTGTCTCTGCCTTCTCATCAACTTTTCACCCTTTCTGCCTTTTGAAACCAAAGCCTAGCCCATTGACAGGCTGGAGATAAACTTCTTGTATGCCACTTTTCCTGCAAGGAATGTATAAAGGCATTCATGGTTCTCCTCTTCCCCATACATCCTTCATAACACTCCATTGTGGAAGGTTAGGCAGATAGACCGTCACTGGTCCAAAGTCACCCATGAATTTCAACCCTTGTTTGCTAGGTCATAGTCCACTTAATACCAATTCAGCTTATTCTACAACAGGCTGTTTGTGGGAATATTATACTCCCACCCTCTGTGCACAGGGGGGAAGCCTATGAGTTCCCTTGTTAACAGTTCTGTGTCGCACCTTTAAGACTAATCAGTTTAGGGTGCAAACTTACACATGCTTACCAGGATCATGAAGTACCGTAAGTCCCAAGAAATTCATTGGGACCTACTTCTGAGTGAACTTGGGTAGGATTATACAGTTACTGTGGCATCAATCTGCTCCTGCCCATATAATGTTATGTCAAACTAAACACAATTCAGTGTGTTTGTTAGTTGTTTGCAGTTATTGCAAGACACTTGTTTTTCAGTCACAATTTTAATATCAACCCCTAATGGAGCTGTCTCCAAAGATTCTTTCACCACTTTTAGCTCTGATGATTTTTCCAGAACTTAAGTGTCTGCTCCATCATTGTCCTTCAGCCGCGTTTGATTTCTGCCCAGCAGAGTTTTTGCATCAAACTCTCCAGTTTATAATTGCGATTTCCAGATGTCTTCTGAAATTTATCTGCTGCTCTCCACAGGATTTCCCAGCCATACAGATCTGCTGACTTGCACTTTGGGTTGCAATAAACAAACAAACATTTTTACAACTGGGCATCTCTTTTCATTTATTTCGGCTATAATAGCTTTTTTTTAAGATTGGCTACAGTTTTGTTAGAGTAATATAGACGAGGCTAGGGTGAGCAGCTAGGAACGCGAATGGGGGAGGGGAGGACCACTTCAATATACAATTTGAAGAACCATCAGAAGAATTTTCTCAAAGTGATGGAAAGGGGATTGAGCTGTATAACTATAATTATAGAAACAAGTTCTCAGTCTTTGTTTGCTGTACATTTCCACTGCCACGTCAAAAACGAACTGAACAATCCACTGGATATATAGCAGATGGTTCCCTGGTACCTGCAAAAACTGCTATAGCAGAATGAAAAGGCTGTGGGGAGGGAGGGATGGCATATGGGTGATGATGGGCTCAGTTGTGCGTGTCTGCACATATGTATACACGTAAGGTGCTCTGGTTCACACTCACGCTATTCAGTACGAAAGATGGATGTTAAATGCAATCACCTACAAATAGGATTCTTGCCTAGTTTGCAACTTGGGGATTCTACCTTATTCCCCTGTTGTGTTTTGAGTCACAGGGAAAGGAGTATATGACAGGACTAGGGCTGAGGAAACAGATGGGAATTGCCTCCTCTGCCAATTCAGCTGCAGATCTCAAAGTGGGATGCTCCAAGAGGCCTAGCTCCATGGGAGAGCATCTGCTTTGTACGCAGACGGTCCCAGGTTCAATCCCTGGCATCTTCAGATAAGGGTGGGGGAGACCTCTGCCTGAAAGCCTGGAGAGCCACTGCCAGTCAGTGTTGACAATACTGAGCTAGGCAAGAGTCAACCTGGATAGCTCAGTTGGTTAGAGCGTGGTGCTGATAATAGCAACGTTGCAAGTTTGATCTCCGCACTGGGCAGCTGCATATTCCTTCTGTTGCCAGAGGTTGGACTCGATGATCCTTATGGCCCCTTCCAACTGTACAATTCTAGGATCCTATGACTCAGTCTAAGACAGGTGCCTATGATCTTATCAAGCCTTCCTGCAGGTTGCAACCCATGAGTGACTGTGCTCATTGCATACTGAGGCAAAGGGTGTATTGGTGTATTTAGATATATATTCATTTTCTTTTTTTATATTACTTTTTTTCCTCCCCCCATCAAATTTTTATTTGATTTTACAAATATAGAATTATAACATAACCAAATACATACCCCTATTTAGAGATTTCTCCAAATCTCTAGACTTTCCACCTTCCTCTCCACGGATCCTATTATCCACCTTTTCAACTGCATATTATTTCATCATCCAGGTTTTACATCTCTCCATTTTCTTCATAGTAATTTTTACATTACAAGTGTTATTGCAATCGTGCTAATGTTTTCATCTGCTTACAGTGGTCTCTCAAGTAAATTGTAAATTTCCCCCATTCTTTATTAAAGTTTTGGTCTTCCTGGTTCCTGAGCTTTCTGGTAAGTTTTGCCATTTCGGCATAGTCCAACAGCTTAGTTTGCCATTCTTCTCTGGTAGGGACTTTGTCTTCTTTCTATCTCTGGCTATCTTACCTTTTTTCCCATTGTGGCACCCAAGGCTGTGTACATGTGGTGCCCAGGCTGTCTCCCATCTAGTCGCTGACCAGGCATCCTTAGTTTTAGCAAGCTGGTGGCCTCCTGTACCCTCACACGATGCCTGGGCACTCAGGCTTCAACTTTCGTATGACTTTATAGCATTCCCTGTGTGATAACAGACAGCAGAAGCACTGAGCATGTTGAAATGTGCAAAGTTGCCCTATGTTACCGATATCCCTGGGAACCGGTTGCTTTTTCTCCCAGCTTAAGCCGCTGATCTGTACATAACACAATATAATCTCTCCTGTTTGTGTTCTCCAAATTTACTTTGGCATCTTAAAACGATTAGTTCATTATCTAATCTGACACACACCCATTTGAACAATATGTTGACCTGTGCAGTGTTCAAATATTCCTTATCTGGCAGCATAGATGGTGGGCTTTCTTAACCAACTCCTTTATTCAGGTAACACCGTACAAGACTAATTTTGCATATGTTATAGCAATTGTTCTGATCTCAGACATGAGTGTGTGTGTGTGTGTGGACTCTGACAACCAGTTCCCTGGCACACACCAAGCGCTGGTTTTAAGATGCTGTTATTTCCATGGTGAAAACCCTTTTATCAGTTCCAGTATTATGAGCTCTGCTGAAATTTTGATGTAGGCCTTATTGCTCATTGGGTCTCTTCAGACAATCTACTTCTACTTATTCTTCAACACAGGGCTTTTTTCAGCTGGAGCTCAGGTGGGAGCCTGAGTGGTAAGATAAGGCACAGCAAAGGCACTGTGTGCTAGTAGCAAAATCCCACTGAGCTAAATCTCATAGTTCATCTGGTTAGCCACTGCAAGAACAGGACGCTGGACTAGACATTGCCTTTGGTCTGATCCAGTGGGGCTCTTCTTACATTTGTTGCTTTCTCGGTTTCTGTTGACAGATGTCCATCTTAAAACAAGACACTTAGTTATACATATAAAATATATCATTCAGAAAGGGGCAGTAGACAATGGGAAAGAACCTTTGCCTGTGACCCGAGGGAAGTGGTGGCAATTCTGGGCTAGGCAGACAAATCTAAGTCAGCTTCCTATGAACCTAAGTCATAGCTGTCAACGTTTCCCTTTTTTAAAGGGAAATTCCCTTATTCCGAATAGGATTCCTTGCAAGAAAAGGGAAAAGTTGACAGCTATGACCTAAGTGCAAGTAGCACAAGAGAACGTATTGCTCTGATGTTTGAGCACACACTTTGTGGAGCATATCTCTCCCCCTAGCAGTGAATTTTAATCATGCATAACAACTGCTTTTACATTTGTCCGTGTACATACCCAGACACCATTCTGATGAAGCTGACGAAGCTGTTCTGTGGAAGGGAGGAGAGCTAAGTGCCTTATTTTCTTCACTCCACTTGCTAAATTATTCCCAATGTGTTAAACAATGTAATTAAACACACACGCTCACATGATAAAAACTCTTTGCTGTTCCCCATCAGCGCAGGGGGTGAGAGGGAGAGGGAGGGAGAGAGAAGAACGAACGCGTGTGTCAGTCCCAGCCTTCAAGCTCTGCTAGTTTTAATTTGAGTTGTGGAATTAGTAATCAGTTTTGCTGGAACACTGTTGCAGGAAATAGATCCTTGCATGTGGCGGGCTTGAGCACTGTTGCAAATGAGTATTTGTTAAGGGGAAACCATTCCCTTGTCATGTTATGCTACATTACGTAAGATTTATTTCCTTTGTGCGGAGAAATGGAAGCCAAAAAGGAACGCTCGCTCTTCGTGTCAGTGGAAGGTTATTTCTGAATTTCATCTGATTCCCTCTTTAAAAAGAAACAGTCTCTCTTAATTAAACAGCATGTGTAGAAATGCTCTTGGTTTATAGGGTTTATTATTAAAATGAGAAGCAAGGCCAGGAACTAGGAAAAGGGAGAAATTCTGCCCAGTCCACAGAATATGCAAACCGAAAATGTAGCCTTTCTTCAAAAATGTGCACAGCTCTGAACTTTGCAAACAAAAAAGAAAAGTGTACAAAAATGTATGTATTCCGGGAATGCGTGCATAAAAATGCACATATTTTGGTGAAAACACCAGGCAAATGCATCTTTTTAGGAAAAATTGCATACAGAAATGTGAACACCAGTAGAAATGTACACTAAAGCACTGACAATTCCTTTGTGAGGAGCCTTTGAAAAATCATAAACTGATGCTGAAATGCATGACTAACACACCTTTTGAGTGGGAAAAAGAGAAATTGGGAGTAATTAGAGTAGCCCTCTAAAACAGGGGTGGTTAAGCAGTATGCACCTCTGTGGACAGAGAGTTCCACAGCTGTGGCTAGAAATATGATGGGAGGATTTAAGACTGTGAGGAAGTATCACACGTCAATGTGAAAATGCAAACATGTTTCACAGTCAGTTATATTTTTATGTTTTTATATCCTTTTGTAATTATCATTTTACAGCCCAAAGGTGCAGGAGCAGGGTATTACATCGTTCCATATACAAAGCAAACAAACAATAAGGAATAAGAGAAATAAATGGTAACATCCTAATCTAAATCAAGGCATCCATATTTCCCAAGATGGTGTAGATGGTGAATATCAGGCACCTAAGTTCGAAGCGTAAGAAATAAAATCCCACCTGGTGCTCTGCATCCCTCTGAAGATGCACAAATTATTCAAAAAAATTCGAAACAAAATTGTTTAATTTATGGGAACCTTTTAATCAAATATTTAGAACTGTAAGCTCCGTGCTTGTCACGCATCCCAGTGGCTTTCCCCTTATTGGCCAGAACATTTAAAAGGTGGAGCTGGCTTGAGCCTTATGGAGCAATTGAACAGGACACCTAGAGCAAGTTTCCTCTTAACTGTCTCCACAGCTGAAATATCTGCAACCATAGAAACCATCAAGCTTTCCTCTCTTCCTCCTTCTGGGCTTACATGCCAGCCATTCCTCCAATGGCACACTACCATCAAGCTCTTCTCCAGTTGGGAAATTATTCTAGTTCAAAGGAGGAGCAGGAGGGCTCCTCTGAGCTATATGGCAGTGCACACTCACACCAAGTGGGATCGCACTCTCCTTTGTCTAATTCTTTTCAATGGGAGTTAAGCTTCATGGAAGGAACCTGGAATATACAAAGGCTCCACCGCTTGGTGTTTAATCAGCCCCTTTGATGTTGACAATCAGAATTACAGAATTGCGGTGTGACTGCAGATGGCAAGAGGTGACCAGTGTGCTTATAAAATGTGAGGAAGGAACTGGAAAGCAAATGTTCTCATAAATCTCAGGCACACTTTTAATAATAGCCTCCTATATTGAATTTTGGGCCTTGGCTATCTCATAGATCAAAACAATGTTCTGTGAAGTTACTGAAATCAGCAGTGTCAAGAGGGCTTTGTTTGGAAACTTGGGAGATTATCAGTGGAAATAAAGAGGAACAGAGCCATGAGAGATTTTAATATGCCTTGAGACAGCAAGAGTGAGGAGCAGCTCAGCAGCTCAGTGAGCCTTTGTTAATTTTCTGCTCCGGGAAGGTTTATATTTTGGGGCACAAATACATTGGTAGCACTTGTGGAATTCCAGACATCTCCACTTTCAAGATAATGAGGTTTCACTCACTGCCCTGTGGTTTGGGAGTTCCACCTCCTTGGGCTCCAGTCCTCAGACATGGTGGTTAATGATATTCCTCACCATTATTGTTTCTTCATTTCAGGAAAGGAATAGGAACCCAACTCCTGAGATGTACCCAAGGAAACCTGAGCCAGATGTGCCAAAGTCAGAGAGAGCAGGAAATTTGACTTCCACTGTGAAATTTAAGAACCAGGACTTTGTTCAGTTGAGAGACCACTGCCTGAATCATGGTGTTCTTTTTCAAGATGAGACATTCCCTGGAAACCTCAGTTCCATTGGACACTTGCCCTTTCTAAAGAAGCCATATATAATCGAGTGGCGGAGACCAACTGTGAGTAGCTACCAAGTGTTAGCAGACCTTGCAGCTTTCGTAAATTAGAGTGGAATAACCATCTATAGTTTCTGGAGTTCAAAGGCTTTATTCATGCAGGAACTATTTCCAGGATGAGCACAGATGAAAAGAGAGAAATAGCAGACATCTTGTCTCAACAATAAACAGTAAACAAATTTTTGCTCAGTTTTTAGAGGTGGCATTACCTTAGACAGAGAGCTACAAACAAGTGCTGGCTAGCTTGCTACACAAACAGTGCCCTCTGGTAGTTCAAAGTAATGCATGCCTCAATTATGAACTCAAGAGAAGGAAATATATTTGCCTTTCACCAACACCAAGTTTTACAGCAGACTATCGGCTCCATGTTCCTAGTAAAGTAGTTTAACTCAACATTTAACTGCAAGCTCTGGTGTGATTAGCCCTTGTCAAGCATTCTTTTAAAAAGTGGAGTGGAAAAAGAAGATTGTGTATGTTGTTTCTACTTCCAGCTGTGACAAATTCATTTGAAAGTTAGAACAGTACCTATGTGCATACAACAGTATGCACATTAGAATGTAAGAGCCGACCAGATCAGGCCAGTGGTCAGTCTAGTCCATCATCCTGTTCTCACAAAAGCCAACCAGATGCCTATGGGAAGTCCATAAGCAGGCTCTGAAAGCAACAGCAATCTCTCCTGTGGTTTCCAGTAGCTGATATTCAGAAGAACACTGCTTCCAGCAGTAGAAGTAGAACATAGCCATAAGGGCTAATGGTAGCCTTAAAGGTAAAGGTAAAGGGACCCCTGACCATTAGGTCCAGTTGTGACCGACTCTGGGGTTGCGGCGCTCATCTTGCTTTAGTGGCCGAGGGAGCTTCCGGGTCATGTGGCCAGCATGACTAAGCCGCTTCTGGCGAACCAGAGCAGCACACGGAAACACCATTTACCTTCCCGCCGGAGCGGTACCTATTTATCTACTTGCATTTTTGACATGCTTTCGAACTGCTAGGTTGGCAGGAGCAGGGACTGAGCAACGGGAGCTCACCCCATCGCGGGGATTCAAACCACCGACCTTCTGATCGGCAAGCCCTAGGCTCTGTGGTTTAACCCACAGTGTCACTCGCGTCCCTTTAGTAGCCTTACCTTCCAGGAATTTGTCTAATCCTCTACATTGGTGGCCATCATCGAGTTCTGATCATGCAGACAGATCTATATTCGTGGACATGATAGACGCTGTTCCAATTTTCAAATGGAAATTTGAGGTCATATCACCATACATTGAAAGAATGCTAAAAAGGGGCTTTCATTAATTCTGAATCAGAAAGGGGCATTTCCTCCTCCTCCTCAAGTTGCCCAGTGTTCCTCGGAGGAGAGAATAAGAAGGAGGAGAGGGAAGAGGGAAAGAGAGGAAGACCCCTTGCCACCATGTCTCTGTACCGGTCACAGAAGATGAGGAGGGGGGAAGGGAAAATAATAAATACAGTGGAACCTCGGGTTACATACTGTTCTCCTTACGAACGCTTTGAGTAACGAGCTCCGCTAACCCAGAAGTAGGTGTTATGGGTAGGAAACTTTGCCCTGGGTTGCGAGCGGACGGTGTGCGCTGGCAGTGCGGCAGCAGTGGAAGGCCACATTAGCAAAAGCGTGCCTCAGGTTAAGAACGGTTTTGGGTTAAGAACGGAATGAATTAAGTTCGTAAACAGAGATACCACTGTACTGCTGAGCTATGGTCCTTCCTCTGTATGCATGTAAAGGCTTTATCCTCAGACAACATTGTGAGGTAGGTTACTATCAAGCTTCATGGATGAGTGGGGATTTGAGCCCTAGCCTCAAGAGTCCTAATCCACTGCTCTAACCACTACACAACACTGCTTAGACATGGAATACCTTCTCCTTCCTCTCCTTTATCCAAGTTGTTGACATCACTGAAACGTGTACTACTGAGGGCAGGATGGGGGTAGATGGGGATTTATTTATTTTTTTAAAAAAGGGTGTAAGAGTCATTTCCCCTTTGTTTTATAGTGTAACTATGAGTGTTGGGTATGCTTGTTTTTTGAAGTTTAGTAACAGTCAAGGGACTATGTCACATTTCAAATGCTATGCATGTAAATCTATACAAATTAGCAATATCTTGAAATTAATTTTAATTGCAAGCCCCAATAAGCAATTTAATGAGCCCACTTTTGTGAGACTAACTCTTTTGCCCTATGGCTATATCTTTTCTCAGCTGCCCCCCCCAATTTTGCCAGCCATTAATGGTTGGTTTAGCAAACTGACAGTAAAGAAAAATTGCACCTCAATCCAAGATGTCTCTGCTTGTTTTGCATCTTCTGAGTCATGCAGTATCTGGTTATTTAAGTGACAGATAACTCCCCCCCCCCGCTGTCACCATTCCAGTTCCAATATAGCAGCTGAGGAGTGAAGCGGGCTTCAATTTTATCTCAGGCATCAACAAGAGAATTGCCAATTACGTTCAGAGTCTGGGATCTTTATAGCTGGTGGTAATGCATAAAGCAGAGAGAACACAGCTTGATTTGCAGATGCCAGGCGGTGCTGACAGCTAGAAACAACTTGTTTTGACTTGTAAAGTGAGCCAATTTGATAACGGGAGTCCCTGAAGGGGAACAGGGTTGGAGCACAAAACTGTCATCTTTGACGCCCTTCTTGAACCTGACATCCATGCCCTCTACCACTTGATGCAAATTACTGAAATCCCACTCTTTCTTTTTTAGAATGGCTTTTCTGAGGCTCTCAGAGCAGTCCTAGCCAGGTGATGATGAGCAGTTCCACACCTATTTAGCTTCCATGGCACTCCTTGAGCTTCTGGTCAGTCTTCATGGCAGGGGTGTGGAACCTGTGGTCCTCCAGATGTTGTTGGACCACAACTCCCCTGATCCCACCCTAACCATTGGCCATGCTTACTCTGGATAATGGGAACTGGAGTCTGACAACATATACAGGACTACAGGTTAGCCTCTTCTGCAGTACGGTTTGGGAATATAGGGCTAGGAGAGATAGGCGTTGCCAGCTTTCTACTGGCTCCTACTCCTGCACTGTTAAATAACAGCTTGATCTGCTGATGTTAGCAGATGATAATACTGAAATTTATGCCATGGAAAGTTTTGTCTTTATTTCTCTAGATTAAATCACAGTTAAAGGTACAGGAGCAGCTTTCATTCTGATCAACCAGAAACTCTGCCTGAAGCTCATCTAGTCCATTTGTCTCCCATTTGTGCCAGAAGAGCTCGCAAGGAAGGCGATCAAGCAATCTTTTGGTAATGCCTTTTAGTTAGGTTCTCAAATAAAAGGAAGCAAGAGCATAGTCTGTAGGTCTCTATGGATCTGGAGTCTAAGATCTTGCACATAAGCATGCATCATATACATTGGGGGGGTGAACCTGTGGCTCCCCAGATGTTGCTGGACCTATATCCAACAAGCCAGGGATGATGCAGCAATAAACGAATGACGACACCTTCCCTGTCCCTGATGCACCATCCTTAACAATGTAGCAGAGACCACCCAGATGTCTAAAAAAACCAAAAGAACAGGAACATGCACCATACCAGACAAAACAAAGAGATTTAACAATCATGCTCCAGTTGGTTCGGTCAAGATTGCTGTGCTGCATATTGTAGGGAAAGGTTAACAAAATCACAAGAGATTTTCTGACAATCAAACCTAAGGGAGAAGTTTCTTCTTTCTCTGGATTATGCCTTAGGAAAGGAAAACCGGCTCCAGTGCAATGAGTCATGCCCTTTCCTAAAGGTCTTGTGCTACAGATGCGGAACTCGTGCAAATGGTAACTAATGTTGCTTCTCCTTGGCACACATCAATTACTGCCGAAATCTACATCTAATTCAATCAGTTGACTAGGCAGTGACACTTCTCTTATTAAGCAGTCACAGGCAGGAAATGCTGTTTCCATTTCATTAAGCTGATTGAATACAAGCAAACAAATGGACTTTTCCCCCCAGTAATACTGAGCGAGGGAGGACCTTAGGGTTCAAATCTCCAGCGACCTCCATAAAAACACATCCAGTCTACTTGCCAACACTGACAAGAGGAAAAGCAGCTTCCTGTGGTGTTAAGAAATAGCAACTTTGGGTGCCAAAGAGCTGTGAATCATGCAGAGTACTTATTATTAGCCCAGTCTTCAGATTCCTTGCACAATGTTCTCAAGTGTAATCACTGAAACCCCAGGGTATAGCCTGAAGGCATAGGAGGCCACCACCTTGCTTCAAGGTTATGCCCAAGGCCTGGATGGGGTGATCCCCTGGGAGGTATGTCACCTTGGAGGGAAGAAAGGCAGCATAGAAATGTAATAACAGTAAAAGAAGAAAAGACAAGCTGGAATGGGCGCAGAGGAGGGTGACCAAGATGATCACGGTTCTGGAAACCAAGGCTGTCACATGGAAGATGGAGCACAGCTGTTTTCTGCTGCTCTGGAAGGTAGGACCCAAACCAATGGATTCAAGTTACAAGAAAGGTGATTCAGACTAACTATTAGGAAGAACCTCTTCTGATAGTAAGAGGTGTTCAGCAGTGGAAAGAACCTCAGATGGTGGTTGGCAGGTCCTTCATTGGAGGTTTTTAAGCAGAAGTTGGACAGCCGTCTGCCAGGGATTCTTAAGCTGTGAGTCTTGCATTGCAGAGGGTTGGATGAGATGACTCTTTGGTTCCCTTCCAACTCTACAATTCTATTATTATTATTTTTTAATCTAAAGAACAGAATAGATATTGCCCAAGTGGAGTTTTCTGCCCTGTGCTATTTATAACACTAGGGCATAAATAGAAGAGTTTAGGCTGGTGCATATGGCTGTTCTACCTGTGGCAATTATTCCCCCTCTAGGAAGGACTATAGCCCAGCGGTAAGGCATTAAAATATATTTTTTTCCTGAGGGTGAGGGGATGAGGATGAGGTTTGTTTGCTTTTTTAAAAAAGCAAATTGACATTTGCCATGGCTGCTGTACATAAAGAATTTCCTGCCTTAGAGAACAGGGCTGGATAACCCCAGAAGTCTCTTTCAGTTCTAATAAACTGAGTTGTTAAGAGACATGCAAAGCACTACTTTTTCTGATATAGAGAAATGACCTTAAAACAGAACTTGGGCTTTTCTGAGTCTCAGTTGCATCCTCCTCCTCCTAAATTGGACTGTACATGTCGTTGGAGAAAAGAATATGGCCAAAAGCAAGCCAGTCACAAAACACCTGGGCTACAGAATTTCCCTGAAATATGCAGCTCACTGACATCTCTGTAGGGTGTTTGGTCTCAAATCAGTCTTTGCAGACAATCAGACCATGCATGCATCTAAATGTCTTCGAAGCTTTAAAGCCATATTTCAACATCAGCTTGTGTATACAGTATGAAAATGAAAAGAGTGACAAGTTATCAGTCAAACCTGTGAAGGAGACAGCAAAATCAATGTGTGCAAGAAAAATGCATTAAGGAGTTGGTTCCCAAATTTCCTGATGTGTTTTGAACCTTCCTCAGAGAAAATGACACATCTAAATTAAAAGGAAAAAGAACAAGTTTCTGATTAAATTCAATCTCCTACAGGTTACGTCAGAGGAAGGGAACTTTGTAAAAAACAACAACAATACATTCCTCTCTTGAGTTTAGTGGCCACAAAGGAACTGCTGCTCTCCAGAGTTTCATTCAAAGTGGGTTGGGAAATTTGGAAGCTGGATTTTAATAAAATTTACTTGCCGCTCATTGGTCTTGCCTTCTTGTTATTCTGTGCAGCCCTCTTTCAGGCTGCAATTTGCTATATCTAGCAACAGTAGTAATTCCTTTGTTTTCTAAGCTTGGGATCACTCCTCATGTTACGGTTCATGGCAAAAAATAGAGGCACAAAACCACAGGTGGACTTGCATTTTCACTTTCTCATGTGAATTCTAATATGCAATAGCAGAATGTGAACTTAGGGTTGGGGGAGGATGAGACTTTGTCTGCATTTTAGTGATGAAACAACCTGACTTGCACTTCTCAAAATTGCAAAATTATTCTTTGAAATCCACACTTTTCTGCATTTTATTACACAATTATTCAACTGTGTGTAACTGTCTGCAAGAAAGTGTGCACTATCTTTCTAGAAAAGGAGATGCTGGAACTCACCATGAACACATCCCTCATTCTCTTAAAATGGCAATGGAGCCCACCTGAGGGGTGAAGGAACTGAGTTCCAGCGAGTTCTGGATGGAAAAAAAGCACAGTGTATAACATACAAAAAAGCTTCATTAGGGAAAGTCATTAGTAAAAACATGTATATTCGTCAAAACTGAAGTGTATATCGGAAAAATCTCCAGTAAAACGCTATCAAATTTTCTTTAATATAATATTCAAGAAAATTTGATGCCATTATTTTAAAAAATGCAGAATTCTGCAGAAATGTGGAGAACTGAATTTAAGACTGGAAAAATGAGAAACCAAGAGAAACTGAAATGGACAGATTCTTTCCTCTCTGTGCTCACTTTCCACAGGAGCAATGGGTGAGCTCTTCCTCAATATGTGATGGTATATTTTTATATACCACATGCTCCCCTTTAGCACATTATGGTGAAAAGTGGAAGCATTTGTCCACATGTATATTGGCTTCAATCCTAAGTTAGCCACCCGGGAACAGATATTTGCAGACAGAATGAAAATGTTTAGTATTTTTCATTTGAGCAAATCAAGTTCGGGCCATGCATAGGAGCTGCCACATTCCTACTGAAGGCTGCAGATCTAAATGCACCTACTCGAAACTAAGGCTGCAATTCTAATTCCATTTACATGGGAGCCAGTTCAATTGCATTCAGCTGCAGTTATAGGGGAGCAGACATACAGAAAAACATGAGTACAAGGAAGGAGGTGTCAAGTAAAGTTCATCCAACAGTATAAAGAAATGAACGTAATTAGCAGCTATTCATCAGCATTCTATTAAGTAACAGAAATGTGTGTTATTCTCTTTTAAAGGAGATCCTCTCATACCAGAGCCCTCTTTTGATTGTGGATTCTGTGAGCAGATTTGATATTCTTCAAGGGCCTATAGGTAAGATCCAAATTCTATGTTGGCACTTGGGAGTTTGCAGGCCTGCAAACCAAGAGTGCACCTGTTACTATAGCCTAACAACATCTACTTATTTTATTGCAATGCTATAGAAAGCATTGTTTTCTGCATTAATTGTTTAAGGGGCTATCTGTGTCTTGAGATAGCCTGTTTCTACCTTAAAACCATTTCTCTTATTTTTTTCATGGAAATGAGACATTCTCCAACAGTTCATTGCGGGGTGGAGCTCACTATGAGCAGTGGCCAAAGCATAAGCTCCCCCCTCACCTGTTTTCATTTGTTTGTTTGTTTGTTGTCTGTGAGGCTGTTTTGTTTGTTTTGCATCCTGCGCATGATGCAGACCTTGTATAGCTGTGGGGCATTGTGGGAGAAAAATGGCAGCCAACACCACCACCAAAACAATGGTAGAGACTACTCAGAGAAAATACTGTAAAGTGACCTTTTTCCAGGGACAGGGATGAGAAAAAGAAAAATATCTGAAATGGTCTCAGAGAAATAGAAAGCCTGCTGAGAAATTTCAGCTCAGCTCTAATTATAACAGGCTTGTGAAGAGCAGAGGTGGAGAGGAGAGAAGTAAGTTGGGATGAGGGAACAGATAAAGTTAATGCAGTTGCCTTAAGAGAAAACAGGTGAGCCAGTGCCCTGCAAAGTGATGCTGACTGAGTCAGTGCAGAGACCGAAAGTAAGGGGTCATTTGGTCACCGTGATGGAAGAGAAAATTATTGCAACAGATGGAGGAGAGAAACTAGTGAGCAGAAAATGGAGAAAGTCTACATGAGAGATGACCTGGATATGCAAAAGGTTTTTAGCAGCCGATTCCGAAAAGAAAAGGCAAATTTTGTACAGGGTGCAAATGAAGGAGTGAGTGGAATGATTTAACAGCAGCATGGATGTGGGAAGAAAATGAAAAAGAGTAGCCACAGATGGCCCCACAGTTGTGCTCGGTGAAGGTAGGGGAGATAATAGGATTTTTCAACAGTGACAGAAAAGTGTGGCAGAGAGGGAAGGTCTGGATAAGAAGGCAGAGAGTTCAGTTTGACACATTGCTGAGATGCTCAGGCGGAAATGTCAGCGAGGGAGCTAGTGATTAAAAAAGATTGTCCAGAAGGGAATGAAAAATAAACCTGTGAATCATCAGGTGGTGATCTGCAGCCTGTCTGTGCTGGTTCCCTTATTTTACATGTATGGGAGAGTGATGTCTGGCCCTTTTGTGCATAGGAAGAGATGGGGATGTGCTTCTTTCCCCTTCACTATATGTTTAATCAGTTTTAAATCCTATTTAAACATGCAGGATGCAGGCTGCAAACCTGGGTGGTTTGAAATCAAGCCACGCAGGGAAAGACACAGGCAGGGGCTTAGGAAGGGGTGTGTGGGGTGTGTGGTCCGCCCCAGGTGTCATCCTTGAGGGGGTGACCAAATGGAACACTGTGGGGGGAGGGGCGGCACTTACCGCTGGGCCTGGCCTGCAGCGCACCTGAGCCACGCGTCTCTCCTGGGAGTGATGTGGTGGCTCAGTGTCCTGCCCTGCCCGAAATGGCAGTGTGGGGCTTGTGTCCTCCAGGCGGACTGCACAGGCAGCTCGGTGTGGCACCCCCCTGGGCAGCCACACCGCCCCCATGCACGGATCGCCCCACCCCCGTGGGCAGCTTGCCCCACCCCCACCACCCCCAGTGCCGGACCAGTTAGCTATGCCCCTGGACACAGGAGTTTTTAGGCACTGCCAATTGGTTGATCAAACGCTTCTTTTTGGCAAGGAACCGTGTCCTTACTTGCCCCATGGTGGACTTCATCTATGACAACAGGCATAGGGCAGGAGGACATGGCTTGGGGAAAACAGCCTCATGGGCTAAATTAGGATACCTTGTGGGCCCAATTAGATCTGAATAGAACTCCTGTGAATAACATTTGAGGGAAATGTTTCTCCGTTAACAAATATAGACAACCATTGCAAGTTGTACAATTTATGTTCTGAACCAAGTAATTATGAACTTTGGAAAAATCAATGCCTGCTAGGAGAGGGTGCAGTAGATTGATTGTGGAATTAATTACAACCTCCGTCTTATCTTTTCCAAGGTGATTGTTGGGTTCTAGCAGCTCTTGGTTCTTTGACCTTACAACCACGGTTCCTGGAAAACGTGATTCCAAGAGACCAAGGATTCCGACACAATTATGCAGGGATTTTTCATTTTCGGGTATGTAAAAGAGTATGTTGGCGTTGTGTCATTTTGTTTTATGTTTTCAGATGAAACTCCAGAACCTAGAGCTGCTCGTGGGTAAAAGTAGTGTTTTATTTCATGCTTGCCACAGTCAGTAATCAAAATGTAGGTTTAAGAGCAAAAACATAGCATATAGAGGGAACACAGAACATCTTAATTAAATTATGTAAAAGCTAAATATACATAAAATAATTAATTAAAAGATCCCTCCAGGGAAATGAAAATGCTAACAGTTTTAAGTCATTTGGCCCTCTTTACAGTCAACACAACTATGGACTAGATCTAGCTACTGTAAGTAATAGTGTCACTCTGGACAGGGCAGAGCTATTTACGTTTGATTCATCTGGATAACCTACCCTAACTATTGTATACATTTTACCTTAATATATGGCTTTGCCATATACTGAAAAAAACGTTTGTTTGTTTTTACCACTCCCACTCTCCATCAATTAATGAGGAAAAAGTTGCAGTAGAAAATTATCAGAGAAAGAGCAACAACAATGAAGTTCTGATAGGCTTGCTGAAGAATTTTAACTGAGCCTTCTCCACTTTCAAGATGGCTGAGCATTTTAGTGAATGCCCTTTTCTTTCATGCAATAAGTCCTCTCCAGTGGTCAGCATTCAACAGCCTTCCCACATGAACTGCGTGTAATCTTCTGGTGGGCTTTCCAGTAAGCACAGGAAAACAGGGAGTCTGCCTGCCTTATGCCTGACAGCCTGCATTTCTTTAATGTGAAATCTTGTTCCTTTTATTACAATCAGTGTAGAAAGGTGTTTTTTTAGGTGCAAAAAGAGTTCCTTCAAAAACAAAATCAGTGAGTGCGGCAATCTCAGACATTTGGTATCTGGCACCCTGTGCTAGGTAAAGCAAGACATCATGATGTAATGGTGGTGTTTTCAGTTCAGGAAGACTGAGCAGCCAGCGAGGCTGCAGAGCAGTTGAGAAATGTCTGATGCAGGTATGGGAACCTTTAGCCCTCCATATGTTGCTGAACTACAGCTCCCATCAGCCACAGTCAGCATGACCAATAGCCAGGGATGGTGTGAGTTGTAATTCAGCATCCTTTGGAGGGCCAAAGTTCCTCACACCTGGTTTAATGTAAATTGAAAAGCACACACATGAACCATCTTTGACTACCTCACAATGATAAGGTGTATTCCACCTTGAACTCACCAAAATAATTATTAAATTCTAAAACACCCTGTGAATGAGGCAGAACCCCAACAACTTTTTTATTTGTACCCTGCCCATCTGACTGGGTTGCCCCAGCCACTCTGGGCAGCTTCCAACATATAGTAAGTAGCCTCTCTTGGGAGGAAGTAAAAACTTTTGAGAAACCAGAGGTTTCAGCACAACACAACTTTGAATTACTCTCTCCAATAAAGGTTTAAAATAGACTCTGGAATTACTTCGTGAAAAGCTTGTACGCATTATTTAAGAGCATTCCAGTCTTCTTATTAAGAAGCAGAATTTATTATGGTATTTGAAAATATTTCCCACTACCCTCTTATCAGGAACTCAGTACACCTGCATCTACTTTTCTTCTGACAAGAAGATCAAGCTAAACCAAACAAAGACCAACCCAAACACTCCTACCCCTGAATCAAACATCTTTGTCCATAATGTTCTTAAATTATCTCTTCAAAGTTGCTGCTAGCGCAGCACAGCTTGATAATTAGTTTTTATGCAACTTGGTAAAGAATGCACCATTTCCTCCCAAAAAGAGATAAAAAAGCCTATTTTCTATTTCAGTCATAGTGCCTGCCATTTCTATATTACTTCAAAGGACTTTGAGAAATTGGAAAGCACTGATTTAACATCCCCATCCACAGAGATTAGTCATAAAGCACCTGATGTATTTTCATGCATATGTTCGGTGGGTGGCGGTGAGGTCCAGACGGGGTCGCATTGCTCACCTGGCTTCCCAACCCCAAGTGTAGATGCAAGTTACTGAGAGGGAAAGAGGTAAGGTGCAGGGAACTCAACGTGGGGGAGACATGGCAGCAAAGTCAATGAAACACCCCTGCTGTGCTAGCTCTTCTCACCTGGGGATGAGGGGGGGGGAGAGATCTGGCCCACCAGACCGAAGAATTCCCCCAGCCCTGCCTTAGGGGCAAAGCCATTGCTTAGCTTGGTTTCATTGTTCTTGCTTGTAGTTCATTATGCCCGGCCAGGAGCTGAACGAAGCCTAGCCTATCAAATTCTCAACCCCTCTTCCTCTGGGGTTTTGAGGAATTGTAGCAATTTTATTGGTTCACCCTTTTTATTAGATCACATGGCGTGCTTTTGAAAAAAACAACAAAGAATGGTAGTGACAAGTTTTGCAATTAACAAATTAAACAAAATTGTGTAGCTCAAGGGATCCTAACAGCTCCACAGCATGGTTTTCCTTTCCTTTGTGTGAAACAAGAGAGCTTGAATTAATCACCAAATAAAAGGGGGATTTCTGTTTTATTGTGAACTTTACTCTTGATCCTTGGAAATCTTCCAATATCCGGATAAAATGGCTGCAATCTCTTGAAAGACGCCTTCTTGTTTGCACTTTAGCCCCTTTGCTTTCTGCGGTGTTTGAACAAAGGTGCATTGCAGTTTCAACCTTAAACCTTCATAGTCAATAGGCCAGCAGCCTCGTGCTACTAGCTGTTTGGCATGAGCTTTTGACTGAGGAAAGAAAAAAAAAGCCACCCAGCATCAAAGAGCTTGGAAAGATGGTACTCCAAGTGTCTCCATGCATTTGTTCTCTGCCAATCAGCAACAATGATTAAAGGTAAAACAAATTGGATTGTTTTTCCTGGCTTGAAGCTGTGCTTTCACTTTGATGGTTCAGATAAATGCAAGTTGCATCCAAAACCTTTCTCGCTCTTGTTATGCAAAATTTAAACTTGGCTACCTTGATCACCGTTTCAAGCTAAAAAAATAATTTGGGAAGTATAGAAGGTTGGAGAGACATCAAATGCTGCCTTTTGTTTCAAACTTCAACCACCCTTTTTGGGTAGATGATTCTTGAGCATATTAAATCAAAAGGGCATACAGGCAAGAATAGAATTCTTACTATTCAATAGGGTTTCCCACTCTGCATTTAAATCAGATACCCTAGGTTGGTGATGGCAGTATGTCAGGCTTGGGCAGTGGGCACCCCTTAGATCAGGGGCCCTTGGCCAGTGGCACCAGCCATAACTATATTCTTGCAAGCCACCCCAATCACCAATGGTGTGAGATTCCAGGAGTTCCGTCTTGCTTTGAATGAGGAACACAACCAAGACTGTGGTGCCTTTATGATATATGGTTTATTTACACGTATATACAACTTCAGCCTAAGATGGAGGGGCTCACAGCATAAATGCCCCCAAAAGTTCTTGCTTCTCCCATAGTCACAGCCTTGAATTCAAATGGAAATCAAGCATAGCTCTCTCTCAGTTCCTGCCTGCAGCCTCTAGCCTAGCTTTCTCTCTCTCACACTAGCTCTTGTATTTCTCACTACCCACCCAGTAAGGGAGGAAACCTGCCCATTTGACCTCTGGCATGGAGCAACTTCCTTTGTTATACTAAAGACCATACTTAGGAGGAAACTATTGCCCTTAACTCACCAAGAAGCTTGCCTGGCTGGTTCAACAATAGAATCTCCATTAGATTGTAACCCTTGCTGGCTCCAGGACTCCAGGAATTCAAAGGGAGCTTCCTTCTGCTGAGTCCAATCTTTGAAGTATCTAGCTTGATGTTTTTCAAATTGTCTAGAAGCTCTCCATGGTTTCAGATGGGTCTTATCCAGATCTCTGGGACACAGGTGGTGCTGTGGTCTAAACCACTGAGCTTCTTGGGCTTGCCAATTGGAAGGTCAGCGGTTCAAATTCCCGTGGTGGAGTGAGCTCCTGTTGCTCTGTTCCAGCTCCTGCCAACCTAGCAGTTTGAAAGCACACCAGTGCAAGCAGATAAACAGCATTTCTATGTGCTCTGGCTTCCATCGTGCTGTTCCATTGTGCCAGAGGTGGTTTAGTCATGCTGGCCACATCACCCGGAAAGCTGTCTGCGGACAAACACCTGCTCCCTCGACCTGAAAGCGAGATGAGTGTCGCAACCCTATAGTTGCCTTTGACTGGACCTAACCATCCAGGGGTCCTTTACCTTTACCTATCCAGATCTACCTGGACACTGAACCCGGGACCGTTTACCTTCATGTACTACCTACATCTACTACCTACTACCTTTATAGCAGGAAGGTAAACGGCGTTTCCGTTTGCTGCGCTGATGCTGGCTCGCCAGAGCAGCTTTGTCACGCTGGCCACGTGACCCGGAATTGTCTCCGGACAGCGCTGGCCCCCGGCCTCTTAAGTGAGATGGGCGCACAACCCTAGAGTCGGACACGACTAGCCCGTACGGGCAGGGGTACCTTTACCTTTACCTTACTACCTACATGTGCAACCACTGAGCTATGGCCACTTTCTCCAAAATTACATTTTAACAGGGAGCAGAGGAAAAGGGAAAAGAAGATAATGCTACAACACACTGAGTATAAGGAGTGGAAATTATTACTCAGCATCAACATTAATCACAGATGTGGATTCAAAACCAAAGCAACTCCAATGATCTACCCTGGGAAGCTTACAATCCCGTTTTTGTTTGTACTTCAGAAACAGCCCGGTACTAGAGCCATGATTTTAGGATGGCTTGGATATTGTGGCAAATATTCACAAAACTGCATTTTATTCAGATGATCTCTGCTTAGGAACATGCTGTTAAGCAAAGAAGGAATGAAGCATGTGACAGGATTGTCCCAGTATTCCTCATTTCCCTTTCATGTTGAAACATGGCCATGTTCTGTTCAACCTTGTTCCTTTCCTAGGGCCCGGCCTTGGAAGTTATAGCCACAACTGTGACAAATTTATCCCAGACACATCAATTTATATCTTGATACTGCAACTATGGAGATTTTGTCCCATGCTGTTAGCAAAGGCATGACACACTACATTAACCTGCTAATGATTGCAAAAATGGATCTTTTGGTTTGTCCCCAGCGAACTCTATCTTTGCTTTCTTTCTTGAAACACTTCAGCAAATTCATTCACATGAATTTGCTAGAAGAGCACCTGTACTATCCAGCTGCTTAAGTGGCCAGCAGACTCCTTTCCAACCGTTCAACAGACAGAGGATAGCTTACTACGGCAATCTTATTTTACAGTAGATATCAATATTTGATGGGCTTTTGTTCTCTTTTTTCTTATTAAAAAAACCTGAACAGGAATATTGTTTAACCCTCCCCCCAATAATTTCAAAAAAGCATAGGAAATCGGAAAGCAAATAATATGTAATCAGTAGTTAATTGCAATGGAAGATCAACAGAGAACTGGGTGACAATTGACCTTATTGTGTGAAAATAGTTTGTCTCTAGCCTTCTCTGAGAACTTGTGTATTATTGGAACATTACAGCTAAGTAAATTATACCTGTGGGTTCAGATGCACAACATCCCTATGATGTCAGGGACTGTGCTGAGGAGGAGTGCACTGAAGATGAATGGTAGGAGCCGCTCCCTCCCCCTGACCCTGAATCTTCCCAGGAGCAGGAGGACAATATAGATTTAGAACAGTGGTTTGCAGAGGGGCATAGTTCAGAAGGCAGAAGCTAGGAAATACTGGGTGGGGAACAGCTAGCAGAAGAAACACTGGAAGAGAGAGAGTTAACAGATTCACAGTCTCTGGACAGCATTCCCCACCTCCACCCCCAAAGAGCTCAGAAAGTGTTAGAACAGAAAGTGCAGAGGGTACAAGCTCAGATTACAAGACGTAGGAGTGGCATAGATTAATAGGGATGGAGGGGTGTGTGAGCCTTAATTGGAAGCACCGCCATTCTAGGGAGTCGCTTTCTTTTGTCTCTCGCTGTGTTTATTAAAGAAACTAACTGGTAAGACTTTCATTTGATCTGCTTATTTACTGACACGACATGGGGGAGGAAGCCGATTTCCCGAAGCCTGACATACGAGGTGGCTTAGACTACGAGAGGCTGCTTCCCCTTTCTCCCGCAGCCTGTAGGAATTACTCCTGTTATGAGACAGTTGAGGGAAAGTGGAATCTGATGGAAGAGGTCTTGCAGCAGAGCAGATGTGGCAATCTTACTCCTTTCTGTCTCTAAGGAAGCATGGTTTTGCAGAACCAGTAAAAAAGGGGATACTTCCATTTTGTTTTCTTTCTATTAGTGCTTTATTCTTCCAAACAGATGTCATAATTTTGAATCTATTTGAGTAAAGAGATCTGGCAATTTCAAATACCTTGCCTCCTGCCACCTAGTTGGCAGAGGGACAGTCCCTTTAAGCTCATTTTTCCTTTTAATTTTCATTGCTTCTTACAAATCAATGAAATGCTCCACAAAAATAGTAATTTTAATTGCAATTAGAAGAGCTTATTGACAGGTGGGGAAAAAACCCCAGTTTAAAGAATGAAAATGGTATGGCACTTTCAAAGCTTCACAAGCTCAAACAAGCATTCCAGTATTGAAAATAACATCACAATTTGTCAATTGCTTCTCTGTCCATAGGAGGCTGAGAAACAGACTATCTGAGCTGGTTGTGGTTCATATGGAGGCTGAACTGGATCCAAAGAAGCAGCTATAACACACCATTTGAGGCAAATGGCACATGGGGCATAAAGGACCCTATGGAGGAAGGTTGCAATTCAGTGGCAGAACGGATGCTTTGCATAGGAAATGTCCCATGTTCAAGTCCTGCAATCTTCAGGTAGGGCTGAGAAAGAGCCCTGTCTGAAGAAGAGTGTGACGGTGAAGAGTCATTGCCAAGAGATGGAGAACCTGTGACTCTCCAGATGTTGGCCATGCTGATTGTGTTTGATGGGTGCTAGAGTTCAATAACATCTCGAGCACCAAATGTTTCCCATCCATAGACCAGGAGTAGCCAACAATGTGGCCTCCAAATATGGATTACAACTCCTGAGCCACCATAGCCAATGTTAGTGGGTTCCCACAAGGCAAGACACACTGATAACAGCAAGAACCTTTACTGAACTAAGAGAACTGGACAGCAGGGTCAAAACAACTGCTTATATACATTTCTGAAGGCCTGGGCCACTCCCACTTCCAATGTGATTGGCTGTCTAAACTTCCAAGCTGCGAATCATGACTCAGAGTTTAAGGGCCAATGGCAGAGGCCGAAATCCTGAAATGTTCTGTGATTGGATATCATGTATCGAATCAGAACACAGGGGCTCAGAATCTGTACTCCAGACTCAAGCTCAGGCAAACACAGACCATTCAATACATAACACCAGGGGTGATGGAGGTGCTAGTCCACAGGATCAGGAGAATACCAGGTTGACTACCTCTGAGGTAGACAATATTGAGTGGGAAGAACCAATGGTCTAGTAGAACACAGTTTACTGTGTACTTATTGGATTGGCATGTAGAGTTCTCAGTCAGAAAGCTTTCCTGTGCTGGGAAAGTGCTAGCTGTGGACACCCCACGCATGCTATAAGGGTAGCTTAACTGTACGGCACTTTTTTCTAGGATAATAAAATTAAATAATAAATTTATTTCTTATACCCTGCCCACCTGACGGGCTGCCCCAGCCACTCTGGGAAGCTTCCAACAAATATACAAATCAATCAAACAAAATCAAACATTAAACGTATGGGGAACCATTGGCCCTCCAGGTGCTGCTGAACTACAACTCCCATCAGCCTCAGCAAGCATAGTGAATGGCCAGGGATGATGAGAGTTGTAGTCCAGCAACATCTGAGGGACCAAAGGTTCTCCACACCTGGCCTAGAAGGAATTCATCTTCTTAATAAAAGAAGCTTAACCTTCTTCTATTTTTGTTTTTGTTTCATTCCCCAAGTTCTGGTACCTTGGAGACTGGCTGGATGTGGTGATAGATGACCGACTGCCTTTTCTCAATGGAGAATACTTATCCGTTCATCCCCGGAGCAGAAATGAATTCTGGCCGCCACTGCTTGAAAAAGCCTATGCCAAGTAAATACTCATAGAACCTTTCTCTCTTTCATGCTCTGTTTAATGATTGCGACCTCCCAGCGATGGATGCTTTAGGTAAAAGGAACCTGTCCCAATGTGCCATGCTTGAGGAGGATCACAGACAACTATTCTGTGGTTCGTATAAGTAACAAACACTCGCAAAGTATATCTGCAGTGGCAGAAGGTGTAGTCAAATGTTAGCTCCACATGTTGTTGGTGTAGTCTAGTGGTTTACATGTATATTGAGTTCAATGGGGTTTAATCTCAGGTTATGAGCGTAGGACTATAGCCTTAGTTACTGGAATGGGGATGAAAAACCTTTCTTCTGGTTATATAACCACCTAATCCCTTTCTTGAAATCTATGCCTGTATTTCTTCTCCATCTCCTATCTTTGCCAACTCTGGTGCTCTCCGGAGGTTTTGGACTACAACTCCAATTAGCCCATCCCTGCAAAACAACAAAGCAGGGAGTGTGGCAGCAGCACAAAAGGTCAGGTAATGAGCTGGTCTTAAAGTGCTGATTTTGAGAGACCGAAGCATTCTTTAGAAAGAGTTGACTCAGGTACCACTTTGCTGAGCAGCGTTTTCATTCCAGATCGCTATTTCATTAAGATGGCAAGAGATGCTGTTTATGAGATTTTCAGCAACAAGGTTTCCCCCTGTGTATACTGTAAATTCCTTTCTTGTCAGTCTAGGTTGAGAACATTATTTTAAAATACAATTAGCCATGGATTTCATTTTCTGAGTCTCTGTGTTACTCAGATAGTGTGCTTACTGTGAGTTTTAATGCCATGTACTCTTGTTATCTACAGTCGCTTCTGATTTGTCTTTTTCCTTTCCTTTCCTTTTCCTTTCTTTTGTTCTTTTGTTCTTTTTTTGCGTTCGCAATCAAAAGCCCAAGATAAGGCAACAAGGCTTGAAAGATGCCTTCTGGTAGCCAGAATTGTTACTATCTGATGAACGCTCAATGACCTGAACAACAACAACAGCAAAAACGAATCTGAGATTATTGCTCATGTTGTACATATATCTGCCGTGCTTAATTCCAAACGTTGCTTGTATGCTTTCTCATCTCTATCAGATCTCTTTGCAACAGTGGCAAATTGTTTTCGAAGTTAGAAGATTGCAAATATGCCACCAGGGTGGTTGCTTCAGAATGTGGCATGCAATGGGGAGTTTGTGTGCAAACTTTCAGCACTGTACAAAGCCTGCCTAGGGATGACTTCAAGATTAAACTGCAGAACAAAACACGAAAGTATCCCCAAACACAGTGTATCTTAGGACCATTTTTATGATGCTTTCTTTAACTTTCTTCATGCTTCATGAAATAGTGTTATATAACCATAGGATCAGGTACCCATTTTTCAGAATCCTTATTTTATAACAGTTAGAAATAAAGAGATCAGTTTTTTTTATAGTTATCACAGATTATCTGTGCCACTTTTCTATGTGTCCATTCATCCGCCCCGCCCCGCCCCAGTTTCTACATTTATCTGCTTTTTAAAAATTCTCATTTAAATGCACGTTTTAACATACTTTCTCATAAAATATACACCTGTAAATGTATTTTCTCTTATGCATATTTTAGCTCAAAATATGCGTTTTGATGCTAAAGCATCGCAAAATTCAATTAAGTGTGAGATCTGAAGGCTATCTATGTTCTGATTTGTACATTTGTCTGGGCGGTATAGATCAGGCCAACTAGTATCCTAATTCACAAAGAAAGGATAATTTTGTTTAGTTCGCATTTTTAATAAGTGAACCAACCAAATTCGCAAATCTAAACAAAATCACAGATTAGAATAGAATTTCCCTTTGAATTCCACTCAGTCTTGCAGTTCTTGGCTCAAAAAAGAAACAGTACAATTTCTAATGGATTTCATCCTAAACTGTTTCAATACCATTTAAATATGGATTTTCATGCATGGTTAAATGCTATAATCACAAAGTAATATGGAATGAGAATGGAAGGGATTTATAAATGAACAAATAGGAAATTGACAGGGACCAGTAATGGACTGAGGTGTCAGTTCCTATCCTGATTTACACATGGTCCAATGCAGGAATAGGAAACCTCACGCCTGGAGGCCAAATGCAGCCCTCCAGGTCTCTCTCTGTTTGGCCCTCAGGACTTTCCCCAGGCCACGCCCCTCATTGGTTTACTGCACTTCAGGGGTTGGACTAGATGACCCTTGGTTCCCCTTCCAACTCTAAAATTCTATGGTCCTGTTTTACACCCTGTTTTTGCCAGGCCAAAATCAAGACTAGAACTCTGATAATGTAAAAACAAATGTAAATTCAAGCACTGGTTCTAAATTCGAGATTTCCATGGAAGCCAGCTCATAGGGCCAATATTGCCTCTGTACAGCATAGTTTGAGCCATTCTTAATTGCTCACATACCCATGATCCCACTGAGAATGTAATACATGTCCTGGTGTGGCCACAGATATACAGTCTGTCATGGAGTTCTACTCAATATTGATCCAGAGCAGAACTCAGATGTATAGTTAGCAGAGTAAAAACTTAAACACGTTGTAGGATTCCCCAAAAATAGACCAGAGGCGATTGTATTTCATCCAGCAGAGCTTTACTGCTACTGAGGGCAAATGAGCATAATGGTCACAAAACTAATACAGTACATTCAGAACTGGCACTGTCCATAAGAAATCCAGTTGCAGCAGACTTAACTTAAACTTATAATAAGTCTAAACCTTAACACTAAGCATACTCTGTACAGAACACCACACCAGAAGGAAGAGAGATAGAAAGTGAAAGTGAAACCCAGGCTCCTTCTGGCCTTATTCTGATAGTCAGCAGGACCTTGACAGAAAGAGATAAGAGAACCAGTTCAAGCCAGCTGTACTCAGCTTCTTTGAAGGTATGACCCAAACATCATGAACCTTCTGCTTGTTTCTTTCACACACAGAAGCTTCCAGAACCCTCTTGAATTTAGTACAATAGGAAAGATCTCTACACATCAGATCAATGCTTTATGTACTAAGAAATGCAAACTGACACAGCCATGGTGATCTGGTAGCTGAACTGTTTCTGCAGCTGTGGGATGTGGTGCTGTGTGAGGGAATCGCTCTCCCATTCTGCCCCTTCTTCCTTTCCACCAGCTGCAGGCAACCTGCTCCCTTTGGCAGCTTCATATTCCCTTTGCCAACCAGGTTTTCTAATACGCCTGCATTAAATTGGCAATTTAAGGATAAATATTGCTTTGAACCAGAAATCTTCGTCACAAAACAGTTATCTGTCATTCCTGTTTTCCTAGAAAAAAATTGAAAATGTCAAAATTGTCCTTTTCCCATTTGCAATTTTTAGATTACAACTCATTTCTTGATGGGGAATATTTTTTCTAGCAGGTTTCAAACAGCCCCACTCACTAACCTTGCTGATGTACTCATTCACATGCTACAAAAAATGGTTTTTTTTGGGGGGGGGAGCCATCGCCGTATACTCCCTTCCTTCATGCCTTTGTGCCTTTAAATCACATGCTGTGAAATGTCCCTGTAAAAAATGTATCTTCGACTTCCGGTTAGCGCCAGCGCTTAATGGCGGATTTCTCCCGGAGCTCCGGGAGAGATCTGCTTCGTAGGTTCGGGTCCTGTCAGCTACGGCGGAGCGGGGACCCTTAAAAATCACAGGCGTGTTGCCTGTGAACTGGAGACTCGGCGGGCACCTTTGCGCCCCCCCGACGCTGTGAAATAGCCTTTTTAAAGGCTGCGGATCAGCGGAGGGTGTGAGGAGCGGTGCTGAGAGTCGTCTTCACCCAGCCTGCGAAGCGAAGCCGCGTCGCCATTAGCGGAGAGCGCTGATTTCTTCCGGCGAAATCGGATTAAAAGAACAACTATCCGTGAGTAGGATTGACCGCTAAAATACAATTGGACATTAAAAGTTAAGAAATTGGGCACCGAGACGGATAAGCACTAAAAAGGAAGTCTGCTTTCCGTTCTGTAGCAAGATCAAAGCGAAAGGCACTCTAGCTGTAACTGCTTGAGAGGAAATTTGCGGGAATTAAGAAATCCACCACCAAAGCAAAGAACTCCCTCCCCGAAGGCAGAAGGGGGGGGAAGAAGATTTTAAAATGTTTTTCTGCCAACTTTAAAGAACTGAGTTAAATACCGCTGTTCTTAAACCTGGGATCGGACTGCCGGAGAAAAGGAACCGGCTAAGGACTGTTGCTATAAGAAGGTTAAAAAGTATCTTTAATTGACTTTGGTTACTCTCAACTTGAAATACTTATTTTGTTGCATTGTAAAGTTACTTACAGGACATTATTGACTTGGGTCCCTTAGAAAGAGAAAAGAACAATTGGAAGGGACCAGGAAAACTTTTGTTTACTTTTAGGAGAGTGTGGGACTATTTGGAGAAGTAAAAAACTGACTCTGCGCCCTCTAGAGGACTTACAAATTGTTACAGCAACAAGTGAACTGTAAAATCTGAGAACTTTTGTTTGACAGCTTAAGAGTGTGGGAATGACCTTGACTAAAAGATCTTGTTATGGCAGATGGTAAAGAGAAAGGGGATTCACAAGAAACAACCTTGAGATCTGGCAGACAATATAAAATTGATTCTTTCATGCAGAGAAGGGCTTCTGTATCAGGAGCCTCTGGAACTACAGCTGCCTCAAAGGCAAGAGTGAAAACAATGTCTACAGAGGAATCATTTGCCAAGGTACTGGAGAAGATAAATGATTCTTTGGAGGAACTAAAAAAGCAAGGCGCAGAAACTAAAGCACAAGTTGCTGAAACTAAAATACAAGTTGCTGAAACAAATAAGAAAATTGAAGAAATCTCTGGGAAAATTGATTCAAATACAAAAAGTATAACTGACCTTGGGAACAAAGTGAACTCAAATGCAGAAGCAATTGGGAAATTATTGGAAGAATCATCTACAACAAGAAAGATAGCTGAGGAAGCTAAAGAAATTGCAACTGCTGCTGAGGGAAAGTTTCCACCAGTGTTCAAGAAACTAGATGAGTATGAACTGGCACTTTCTATGCAAGATATGCAACGCAAGGAGAGGAACCTAAGGATCAGACTTGTGCCAGAAAAGGAAGGAGATAACCTGGTGGACTACCTGACAAAAGAATTTTCTGACTTTTGGAAGCAGGAGTTGGACAAAGAAGAATTTAAGATAGAAAGTGCATTTAGACTGGGAGCAAGGCAGAGGAAGAACAGACCCAGAGACTGCTTAATAACTCTGAGATCAAAGGAGGAACGGGACAAAATACTGAACCTGCATTACCAAACAACCCTTCGAATTGAAGATTTTCACATCGAGATTTTTAAAGATATTCCTAAAAGCATTTTGGACGCAAGAGGACACTACAAGGACCTGGTGATACTGCTGAAAAGGAACTACATTCAATTTAGGTGGGAGTTTCCCCAAGGCTTGTCTTTTAAATACAAGGGGAAGAAAAGAAGAATAAAGACAGTGAGTGATAAAGACAAGTTCTTAGGAGAACACGAAGAAGACCTACAGAAAGAGACGTTTCCAGGGCAAGGGCATCCTTCACTAGATACGGCAACGGAACCACCGACAAACGAGGAACAAAAATTGGGAGCTGTAGGAGGAAAGAGTAAATAACCCCATCATGTCTCTGCAACTTCTAACCTGGAATTGTAACGGCTTAAATATTCCCAGAAAAAGGAAAAATATATTTCATGCTCTAAAGAAAGACCAATTGGACTTGATTTGTCTACAAGAGACCCATGTGACAAGAGCACACAGGAAATTATTAATAAATAAAAGACTGGGACAAGAATTTATATCTTCAGACAGAGTAAAAAAGAGAGGAGTAGTGATTTATGCAAAGGAAAAGCTGCAACCGAAACAAATCTTCAAAGACGACCAAGGAAGATATTTGGCAATTGAAATCCAATCTCAAGGAGAAAAGTATCTGATAATGGGAGTCTATGCGCCAAATGAAGGGAAAGCTGAATTTTTCAAGAAGTTGCATGAGACTTTGATGGACTATATGGATTATAATCTAATTATGATGGGAGACATGAATGGAGTAGTTTCAACAAATATGGACAAAGCACAAAGACAGGTAGTAACAAAAGATGGAAGACTACCAAAGACCTTTTTCGAAATGACTGACAATATGGACTTGATAGATATTTGGAGAACAAAACACCCACTAGAAAGAGAGGGAACCTTCTTCTCTGAAGCCAAAATGACATGGACAAGGATCGACCAAATCTGGGTGACTAGCAGTATGGCGCAGAACATAAAGAGAGTGGAAATCTGCCCAAAAACTTTCTCCGACCACAATGCAGTAAAGATGGTGATGAGACAAACAACAACTGGCTCCTTTAGATGGAGAATGAATGACACTTTACTTAGAGATGAGGAGATTTGCAAGAAGGCCCAAAAGACTCTGAAAGATTATTTTGAAATCAATTTAAGGACTAAAGTAGAAAAAAGAATAGTATGGGACGCAAGCAAAGCCGTGATGAGAGGGTTTTTGATACAACAAAACACATTAAAGAAAAGAAAACAAAATGAGAGGGAGGAAAAAATTCTGGAAAAGATAAAAGAAGGGGAAAAGAAACTAAGATTGAAGCCAAAATCACAAGAGATTTTAAGAGAAATCAAATTTTATCAAACACAATATATGGAACTGACGAATCAAGAATTAGAGTGGAAAATTAAGCAAATGAGACAAAAGACCTTTGAATCTGCTGACAAATGTGGCAAGTTATTGGCTTGGCAAATAAAGAAGAGACAAAAACTCAACACGGTAACAAATATAGAAGTGGAAGGAAAGAATATAAGCAACCCAGCTGAAATTAGGAACTGTTTTCAGAACTACTTTAGACAACTTTACACACAAGGGCCGCAGAAGGAAATGGACATACAACAATTCCTCGAGGAAAATGGGCTGAAAAAGGTCTCGCAGGAAAGTAAGACTATTTTGAACCAGGAGATATCAGCACAAGAAATAGAAGATGCCATTCAAGGCATGGCGTTGGGCAAATCCCCAGGACCGGATGGACTGACTTCCAAATATTATAAAGTATTGAAGGAAGGGTTGATACAACCTTTGAAGGAAGTCTGTAACGAGATTATGGAGGGGAAAAGGGCACCCGATACGTGGAGAGAGGCCTACATTACACTTATACCAAAGACAGAGACTGAAAAGACCCAACTTAAAAACTACCGACCCATCTCGTTATTGAATGTGGATTACAAAATCTTTGCTGACATTTTAGCAAAGAGACTGAAAAGAGTTTTGATGGAGGAGATTCATGGGGACCAAGCAGGCTTTCTCCCGAAAAGGCATTTGTCGGATAATGTAAGGAATATAATTGACATTTTGGAAAAGTTGGAAGTGAACATAAACACTAAGGCTGTTTTGATATTTGTGGACGCCGAGAAAGCCTTTGACAACATTTCTTGGAGCTTTATGTTGAAGAACCTCCGGGGGATGGGGGTAGGCCAAGGGTTTGAGAATGGTATAGGTGCAATTTATTCTGAACAGAAAGCAAAATTAATTGTAAATAATGTGGTTACAGAAGAGTTCAAGATTGAAAAAGGGACACGACAGGGGTGCCCTATCTCCCCATTACTTTTTATATCGGTCCTGGAGGTCTTGCTTAATATGATTAGGAGGGACCAGCTGGTTAAAGGGATTCAGGTCGGAGCTAAACAATATAAACTGAGAGCATTTGCAGATGACCTAGTACTTACATTGCAAGAGCCAGAAGCTAGCACGAAAAGAGTTTTGGAAATAATCCAAGAGTTTGGTCAATTGGCAGGATTTAAATTGAATAAGTTGAAAACAAAGGTATTGGAGAAAAATCTAACACAGGTTGAAAAAGAAAGGTTTCAGAATGAGACAGGGTTGACTGTGGTTAAAAAAGTGAAATATTTGGGTATAAACATGACAGCTAAGAATGTGAATTTATTTAAAGATAATTATGAAAAAACTTGGACAGAAGTGAAAAAAGACTTGGAGATTTGGTCAAATTTAAAGCTTTCCTTGTTAGGTCGAATTGCAGTTATAAAGATGAATGTATTGCCAAGAATGCTGTTTTTGTTTCAAGCACTGCAAATAATGGACAAAATGGACTGTTTCAAGAGGTGGCAAAAAGACATATCTAAATTTGTCTGGCAGGGCAAAAAGCCCAGAATTAAATTTAAGATATTAACGGACTCAAAGGAAAGAGGGGGGTTTGCCCTGCCAGACTTCAAACTGTACTATGAAGTGGCAGCTTTCTGCTGGCTGAAAGAATGGCTGCTTCTTGAAAACACAGACATTTTGGACTTGGAAGGTTTTAACAATATTTTTGGGTGGCATGCATATCTGTGGTATGACAAGGTTAAAGCACATAAAAGTTTTAAAAACCATATTGTCAGAAAAGCATTATTAAATGTTTGGGTTAGATATAAAGATTTGCTGGAAAACAAAACTCCAAGGTGGTTGTCGCCAATGGAAGCTAAGGCAGTTAAAAAGTTAAATATGGAGTCTAAGTGGCCAAGATACTGGGAAATTTTGGAAAAGGAAGGGGACAAACTGAGATTGCAGAGTTTTGAGAAACTAAAAGGGAAGGTGAGAGATTGGTTGCATTATCACCAAATAAATGAAGTGTTTAAATTGGACAGTAAAGTTGGCTTCCAGGTGGAAAAATCCAAATTGGAGACTGAATTGTTAGAATCCAGTACTAAGAATTTGTCAAAAATGTATAATTTGCTGCTGAAATGGAATACACAAGATGAAACGGTTAAATCAGCTATGATTAAATGGGCTCAGGACATTGGTCATAATATTTTGTTTGCTGATTGGGAAAAGTTGTGGACCACCGGGATGAAATTTACGGCATGTAATGCCCTAAGAGAAAATATTATGAAAATGATCTATAGGTGGTACATAACCCCGGTCAAGCTTGCAAAGATTTACCATTTGCCTGACAATAAATGTTGGAAATGTAAAGAAAAGGAAGGTACATTTTTTCACCTTTGGTGGACGTGCCCGAAGATTAAGGCATTCTGGGAAATGATCTATAATGAACTCAAAAAGGTATTTAAATATACTTTCACCAAGAAACCAGAGGCCTTTCTCTTGGGTATTGTCGGCCAAGGGGTGTTAAAGACAGACATAACTTTTTTCATGTATGCTACAACAGCAGCTAGAATACTTATTGCGAAGTACTGGAAGACGCAAGATCTACCCACACTGGAAGAATGGCAGATGAAGGTGATAGACTACATGGGCTTGGCAGAAATGACGAGCAGAATCCGAAACCAGGGAAGAGAAACAGCGCAAGAAGAATGGAAAAAATTCAAGGACTATTTAAAGAAATATCACAAAGTTAATGAAAGTTAGAATGATGATGGATTGGAAAGTAAACGGTTACTATTAGTAATGGTTAAGACAAGGAGAATAAGGAGGATTAGCTTAAACTTAAATTAAAATAAGGGAAGATTTGCTGAGTAATTGATAAGAATTTGGAATACAGAAAAGGGAGGCATGAGGAAGTCGGGGAAGGAAGGTATAAGAAATCAGGATATGAAATGGTACATGTTTTTTTTTGTTTTGTTTTTGTCTTTGTATGTTTATGTATGTTATGTTTATATGGAAAAATTCTTGAATAAAAATATTAAAAAAAATAAAATAAAAAATGTATCTTCTCCTTGCCTCATCTTCTCTATCCATCAAACCTAATCTTTCTTTTATGACCTTACAAATAAATAAAATGAAATAACCTTCTTTCCTTCCCAGCTGTCCAGGCCTGGCACCAGCACCCAGCATGATTGAAAAGAATGGGTCCCGGGGGGGGGGGGTTGTAGTACTGCCAATTTTCTTTTCATTTAAAAACTTAAAAAAACAAAAAACTAGTGCAGTGAACCTGAGACTGCAACATCAGATCCTCCAAGTGTCCTTATTTTCCAGGGACGTTCCTGATTTAGAGAAGCCGTTCCAGTTTCTGATTTGATCCCAGAATGTCCCACTTTCCCTTAGTTTATCCCCATTTTCATTGGAGAAAAGTTGGAGGGTATGGTAGGATGTCCCTATTTTCATTGGGGAAATGTTGGAGGGCATGCAGTTATCCGATCCCATAGTCGTCTGAAGGCAATCCTGTATAGGGAAGGTCTTTTTTAAATGTTTTATTATGTTTTTATATATGTTGGAAGCTGCCCAGAGTGGCTGGGGCAACCCAGTGTGGTGTGTGGGGTATAAATAGTAAAATTATCATTATGGAATGGGACGTCCCTATTGTCATCAGAGAAATGTATGCAACCGCTCACCTTCTTTTCCCCATCAGAATGCCTCTGGGCCCCAATACATGGGCATTCTGACCAGTCTTGACCATTTCCTCACCTCACTGTGCACCCAATATTAAAAAAACATTGTCAGGCTTAAAAGGGGGGCATGTTGGTCTTAGAGGACACCTTTCACAGGGCCTTCTTAAACCTGGTACTGGCCTAACCTCAAAGTCTTCTCTCTTCTTCCAGATTGCACGGCTCCTATCAGAAGTTGCACATGGGCTACATTTCTGAGGCTTTAGTGGACTTCACAGGCGGGGTCCAGATATCTTTGGACCTTCCTCGCCCTTCCTCTTATCTGTATGAGGTAGTGAAGGCTGCTGCCAAGTCAGGTTGCCTCATGGGATGTGTCACTCCTCCAGTGGTAAGCTAGAAGTTTTGTTTTTTTTCTAGGAACTGGAATATAAGAAGATGCAGGAAGAATTGGTCTCGTTCACCTGTTCCCCTCAAAATTGCGTGCAGAACCCCTGTGCTTTGTTGGTTTACATGTAATGCTTTCCCCTCAAGCAAAGTGTCATACAGCCATGCTAAGTAAACCTGGCAGCCAGGTAGTGTGTGCCACTCAATTTTCACCCCCATTTCTATGGTTCTGGAGGAGGGCCAGGGACCCAGACTCACTGACCTTCTCTGTTTAAATGCTCAGTGTCATGGGCTGCAACAGTTCTTACAAGACACGGTGCTCTTATTATTATTACAATTTATTACCCAAGATCCCAGGGCAAGTTACAGCAATTAAAACACAATACTAAAAACAGCTTAGAACAACTTTAAATTGAAGAAATAAGGTAGGTGCTAAAAATAAACATCTCTCAAGTGTCAAAAGAGGTGTGTCTTCAGCATTTGCCGAAAGCTATATAATGAAAGTGCCCAGCGTACCACTCTGGGAGAGGAGTTCCACAACCTAGGAGTACCACAGAGAATGCCCTTTCCTGGGCCACCCCAGCCCACCAGCTTCTGAGGGAGGTTGAACAAGCAAGAAGGTCCCTTTCTGCCGGGCTGTGGTTTGGAATATTACTGTTCCTCCTGAGCGCCCCCTGAATGCTTCCTTTGATTGGAGGACAGAGTTATATGTACCACACAGCCTGCCTTGTACCCCACTAAACTAGCCTGATGCCCTCAAGTGCAGAGGAGCACATAGCGTTGAAAGAAATAAAAGAAAAGTCCACCGTCACCCCAGTCAACTTTTGTACATGGGAATGGGTGAGGGGCACCATCGTGTTCTTTGCCATCAGGTAGCAAAATGTATTTGGATGGCCCTGGCCCTGGTTCTCCCCTCATCAAACAAACCACATCCATTGGATCAAATGAAAATATGTTTGCTAATGCTTTTAGAGAGGTTATAGCTGTCCTTTCTCCATTCAGAAAAATAACGTAAACGAGAAGAATGGAATTGTTCAAGGTCATGCCTACACTGTTGTGGAGACTGCAGAGGTGAGAGAGGAAACATTTATTTCTGTCCTTCTTAATTGTCTTCTTCCCACAGCCCTCTCTCCTAATTGGCAGCTGGCCCGCTGTTCTCCATCCCCATGTTCATAATTCATTGCTTTTGGGACCAGAAGGTAACATTCCATTGATCTAATCTAGACCTCCATGCGTCACTGAGATCACATAATTTCATTCCTGCCTTCCTGAAATGTCTGAAACCCGGTGGCTTTATGTAGAAGTAAAGAAATGATAAAGTTAGCAAGGTGACACAGCCAGTTAGTCGTTTTTAAGGGAACTATGATGAAACACTGAGCCCATAATTAACACTCATTGGTTCAGCCAGTGATGTGGCAGAAGATAACCCACTTACCAGAAAAAGGCCTCAGGCAAGTTTTAAGAGGCCGAAACAAATTAAATGAACGGACACTTCTGTGGGCTGAATCCATGGAGTTAATTTAATTCTGAGGTATAAAGTATTGATGCAAGAGCAAAACCCGATAGCATTAAACACAGTTTACCATTTCTGCAGATAATCCAATATGTTTAAAAAACACATAATTTTTAAAAAGGAAATAGAAAATCCAGGTTAAATAAGGAAGGAAATACGGGGCAGTGTTTTAATACGGAAAGTGTAATGTGGCGTTTTGTACAAAACTTAAAGGCATGAGCAACCTCAAGTCCACAAAACACTTGCTGTGGGAAAGTGCCCTGTGAAAGAGACATTGCTCAGAATATGCTAAAGTGCAGGGTCAAGAGTTCACAGCTGGATGAAGAAGTCATTTTCTTCACCTGCAAGGTTTATCTTTCCCGAGCGTACACTCTTCCCTTGCCCCAAATTTTAATATCATCTTCTGGGGAAGGAGATCAATTTGGCAGAAAGTAATAATCCAGCAATGGCAAAAGAAAGCAAAGGATTTACTGCAGTAAGTGGGTCTGCCTTCAAGGTGAGTGCAGTGCTCATCCCCCAGAATCATCACTTACGATGCTCATATCAACAAGGACAAAAGAAATGGCCAAAGCGGACAATGACCTTGACTAATCCTCTGGCTTGCCTTCCTTCTGCAGCAGTAAGAATGCTCACTAACATGGTGTGTAGTTCTTCCGGGAACTACAACATTCTGCAAAAGAGAGAAGGGCTGTGTGATGGAATACCTATGCAGAGCTAAACTGGAGATCATTATTTTGAACAAGAGACCTTTGTGCATTGTTAAGCATCTGCATTACTATACAGATACCTCTCTTTGCAGGGCCCTCGACTAAATGATCTATGCCAGGCCCCTTCCTACACTTGTGGGCTTAACTGGGGGCAGGGAGTGGTGGTAACTGGGGGGAGGGAGTGGTGGCTGGGTCAATCTCTGTGACGGGATGAGCTCCCATTGCTCGGTCCCTGCTCCTGCCAACCTAGCAGTTCGAAATCACCTCAAAGTGCAAGTAGATAAATAGGAACCACTCCGGCGGGAAGATAAACGACAGTTCCGTGCGCTGCTCTGGTTCACCAGAAGTGGCTTGGTCATGCTGACCACATGACCCGGAAGCTGTACGCCGGCTCCCTCGGCCAATAAAGCGAGATGCATGCCACAACCCCAGAGCTGTCCGCGACTGGACCTAACGGTCAGGGGTCCCTTTACCTTTAATGTCCTACAGGGGAAAACTTCAAGACCATTAAACTGAAAGCTCTTGGACCTGGTTGTCCAAAGGGCACAGTGGCTGTGGGCTTTGCTTGGGCCCTGTCAGCTGCCCAAGGGGACCAAGTGATGGCATAGGACATTCCCTTGCAACTTTAGTACTCCTCACATCACCACACAAACACATACGCTGCCTACAATTGCTTATGAATGATATGTAGTTAATAGGTGCCATTTGAGAAAGAACTGGGAATCAGGTGGTGTAAATGCTCCATAGAACAGGGGTTCCAACTATTTCGGGCCTGGGGCCACCACAAAATCACCATTTCACAGGAGAAAACTGGGTAATGCTTAGATTCCCTCCCAAACAAAACAGGCAAGACACTCCACCCCAGAAATTCTACTAAAACACGAGTGAAAAAGAAGGCAATGTACAACACACGGCTCTCCCAACCCTCAAAAAAGCCAAAAACCTTTCTATAAAAGAATTGATAGGGTGAGGGGGCTTTGGCAGGCACTGGGGGGGGGTGATATGAAGAAGCCATGATGCACCACACTGGAGACCCCAAACATAGACTACTGTTTGGAAGGAGCACGAATCACACCAGTGGCATGCAGAGTGTTAAATAAAAGAGATAATTGCATTCATAGTGTTATGATTTAGCCTATTCTCTTTTTAATGTAAAAACCCTTATAATTATAATGACTTTGGTTAAACTATAAACTTTGGTGATAATGCATTAACCATTAACTATAAACTAGGAGCCAAACTGGTTCAGATAATATGCCCATGATTTATCTCAACAGAGATATAAAAACAAACACCTCATGATGCTCTTGGCTTACTCTAACCCAGGGGTGGGAAATCTCCAGTCCCCAGGCTAAATGCAGCATTTGAAAGCTTCCCACTTAGCCCTTGAGGCCCTGTCTCCTTGTCTTGCCCCTTTCTCAACTTCCTTAGATAATTGTGCATTTGAGAGTCTGTTGGTTAGAGTCTTGCCAGCAAAATATCCAAGGCAAAATTACCTAAGGACTTGCACAAATGGTTGCATTTCCCCCCATGTGATCTATTTTGTGTCCAGGGGTTGCACAAGTTTTGCATGAACTGCATGAACTGGACTATGCCAACAGGACTGCATAAATGGCTACAGACTGTCTTTGAAGCCTGAACATTCTCCATGCAATATCATCAGAAAAGCAGGGAGTGGGGTGGGGAGAGCAGTCAGGCTGCATGTCTGATTTGGCCCTAAGGAAAAAGAAGAAGAATTGATTTCATGATTCTTGCTCCCAATAATTGAATGGTCTGAAATTTTAGCCTGTTTCTCCCCTATAAGACAACATTGGCAGTGCATCATTTTATGGGGAAAAAATAGATGAGAGTTCAGTGACTTAAACCAGCTGTAAGATTTTGTGGCAACTTGAAAATGAAATGTATGGGAAAAGAGTAAAGTCTCAGTAGGAAAAGGCACATCAAGACTGAACAGACATTATTTAGTTGGCTGTTAGAGGCAGAGATACTTGTTAATATCTAGCTGAGAACAGAACCCAGAAGTCAGTGATTACATTTCAAGGTGAGAACCTTCTAAGATTTATGGAAGCTTCTCGTGTTTCGAATTTATTTACAACTGGAAGCACAGAAAGCAGCATCTCCTAAAAGAAGCTACAATATAGTTTCTACATATTGATGCTGCTTCCTTCGTCCTATGTGGGCTATGTGAAGATCTTAATTTCCTGCTTGTGTCTGTAGGTTATAATTGGCTTTATTTGTGGCCTGAAGAAACCTGATTAGGAAGCTGAATGCTCATACCCAAAGCCAATACAGTGGTACCTCTGGTTGCAAACGGGATCCGTTCCAGAGGCCCGTTCGCAACATGAAAAAAGCGCAACCCGCAGCGGTGCATCTGCGCATGCACAGGTTGCGATCCGCTGCTTCTGCGCACGCGTGTAGTCATTTTGCGCGTCTGCGCATGCGTGAGCAGCGAAACCCGGAAGTAACTCTTTCCGGTACTTCTGGGTCGCCGCGGAAACCTGAAAGAACGTAACATGAAGCGGATGTAACCAGAGGTACCACTGTAAATGCTTTTGTGAACCTGACCAAACTCGCTGACTCCTGTTCCACGTGTATTAAAGTAGTGCTCCCATCCAGGGCATCATCAGAACCTAAGAAGAGCCTGCTGATTCAGGCCAATGGCCCATCTGGTCCAGCAGTGTGTTCTCACAGTGGCCAGCCAGATGCCATGGGAAGACTGCAAGCGGCACCAGAGTGCAACAGCACTTGCCACACATTTGAGTCCTAGTAACTGGCATTCAGAGGCCAATTGCCTCTGGAGGCAGAACATAGCCATCCTGGCAAGTAGTCATTAATAGCTTTATGCTCCATGTTAACAAGCAGGTAACTTGCAGTTAAAGATGAATGAATCTGTCAGTTTTAGTTTATCTCAGTTTATCTTTAATCTTAGTGTCATTTCTCCTGATTTCTGCATCAGTTTGCAATTTAAAACAAACAAACAAACAAAATTTACCATTATTTTGGTCGCATTTTACCTAATATACACATATTATTAGGAAGCCCAGCCAGATGGGTGGGGTATAAATAATAAATTATTATTATTATTATTATTATTATTATTATTATTATTATTATTATTATTTGCTGTTATCACCAATAATTCTCTTAATATACACATTTTTGTATGCACATTTCTCCCAATATACAAACATTTAGTTGAAGTACTGCATCACAAAATTCAGAGAAGTGCAGATTTCTAAGGATAGTTGTGTTTCATTTCACATACTGTTTCCATAAGTGTGAATAAGGTAGTTTCAATCATGCTACAACAGTGCACAGGACTTATTTAGTGCTTAATAAGTGCTCCAGGACTTATTTTTATTTTGCTCCCATTTGCTGCCTACTAGGCAGTTTTTGTTTTGTGTATTGCAAAAATAATGCATTTTCCACATAATTAAAAAAACAAGCTGCATTGTCTACCAACTTGTGCATAGTAAGGCTTATTATTGAAGGCAATGGGATTTAAGCAACTTCACTGTGTGGCCGTTCACATCCTTTGTTCCTTAGATGCAGACAAAGTTAGGAACTAAAGTGAGCCTCCCAAAATACAATAGCAGAAGCTTTTACACGTCTCTTTCCCCCACAAAACACCCCCAATATACAAGATGCCACTGTTGACTTTTTCTTTCTTCTTAATAGGTTCCCTATATGGGTATGAAGGAACGTTTAATTAGACTTTGGAATCCTTATGGCCATAAGGAGTGGATTGGAGCATGGAGTGATCGGTATGGTTTCAAAAGTTTTATTTCATTAGGGACTGCTGCCCCTGCTACTTTTGCTCGCCAACCCCTCCCCGTTCGCCTTAAAGCGCATCCAAACTATGCACCTTCTTTCTTGCTGATTGCCCAGATTGTGACCCAGACAAGCCTCGGGGGAACAGGCAGGACAGACTGAGGCAGCTCCCCAGTGACTGTTCTGCTCTGCTACAGCTTCCTTCCTTGGCCAAAATGGGGGCATCCATGTGAGGTAGGCAGTAGCAGCAGAGCAAGATGGTTGCTGGATCTCACCTGAGTTATACTCCACCTGCTCGCTTGCCATCAAAAAGGACTTCATTGCTGCTGTTGCTACCACCACAGGGAGTGGCCAAGCTATTATTTTTTAAGATGAACAAGGGAGGGGGAGAAAAGCTGCCTCTGCTGGCTGCCATCAAAGTAATATTATTGTGCCTCTACTGCCCAAAACCATTTCAAAAATGTCAGCTCCCCGCTGCCAAATTCACTTTCCATTTTGGGGGACCCCCATTGGCCCTAGTCAACACCTCCAAAGTTCATCTTCTACCGTTTATGTTCTGGTCATAGGAACATAAGAAGCTGCTTTATCCTGAATTAAACCACCCAACTATCTCTCTCAGTATTGCCGACCCTAGCCAAAGCTCTCAAAAATTTCAGACAGGGTTCTCTCTCAGATCTACCTGGAGATGCCAGGGAACTTGTAACCTTCTGTATGCAAAATCAATCGCTGTTCAACTGAGCCATGGCCCTTCCCAACCGGCTCTCGTTTTGGGTATGCTATTTCCTTTTTCTTCTTTCCTCACACCTAAGAACAATTCCCTAGAATTACCCTAGGTGCAGTCTATCAAAATTAAGCACTTTCATGTCTCATTGATTCCACTACGAATGATTTAAGCATGAAATGGTTGAGATCAATAAGACTTAAAAGAAATTACCAGTGGTTGGGTGGTGTCCCATGATTTTGCCCTCACCCACTACCACAGAGCTAAAAATCTGGAAAATATGCTCCTGTACAGTATTCATAATCCTTTATTTTTCATTTTTTTCTCTTTGTTGAATTTGCAAATGAAAACTGAAAAACAAGAGCAGTATACGTGCAACAGGATACTAGTTGCTTTACGATTTTATATAGCCATCTTCTTTTCCTCTGGGCTTCTAAAATAATATTTCCTGAAAAGTGTTCTTTAGTATCTACATGCTGGTGTGACCGAAGCTGAGCTAAGAAGTATAGTATAGTATAGTATAGTATAGTATAGTATAGTATAGTTAGTATAGTATATTATAGTAATTTCCCAGGTTTTGCAAAGTTTAATTCTAATCTCAATACTGTTGAAATTTGGGTGGAGCAGGCTTAAACTGCATGGATCAATACAATTATTGAGTTCTGCTTGGTTAATGCTATGCATACAACACAATTATCACTTAATTATAAAACTGCAGCTTGAGAATTAACACAGCTGGATAGCTATTGCAATGTCTGTGTGGTGGTATTGCTGAGAGGTAATATCAGCAGCTAAAGATGCAAAGAATTATTTCTTTATTAAAGTACATCCAGGGTCAGCCGTACCATTAGGCATAGTCAGATGGTCACCTCAGGCAGCTGGTTTCGGGTATCCTGAAAAGTCAGTACATTCTGAGTTATTTATTATTGTTGCATTTTTATTCTTGCAGAGGGAGAGAGGTGCTTGTAGGAGTTTCTGCCTCAGGCACCAAAATGATTTGGCAGGTCTTGGCTACTGTGCACCTTGACTTAGGGGCAGTGTGTGTGTGTGTGTGTGTGTGTGTGTGTGTGTGTGTGTGAGAGAGAGAGAGAGAGAGAGAGAGAGAGAGAGAGAGAGAGAGAGAGAGAGTGCATTTGCACCTGAGTGTGTGTGCATGTGGTGTGTGCTGCTTTGACTTTCGCAGCAAAATGCCAAAGTGCCATCCAGGACTATTGAAACCAACAGAAACTGTTTCATTCTCTTCATTGTATGGCATTCTAAGCACCAGAACAACAAAGTTGCATGATCAGGACATAAGAATGAAGTGTGTAGCTTCTTACTCCTGGCAATTTGTTCAGTGCCCATTCGTGGCTGAATGTTAAGCTTTGGGGGAAGAACTAAGCATTGAAAGAAACGAGTGATGCTTCTGAAATTCACCCCATCCGAATTTCTCCTTGGAATTTGTATTTCTGGTCTTCTTTCCAAAGTAGAAGTGATGCATATGTACTCATCCATCACTCTCTCTTTCTTTTTTTAATTTCTGAATTTTATATTGAGCTCTGTTCATACACTGCAGCTTTCAGCTACATGACTGTTTTTTGGGCAGTGTTTTATCAATCCGTTCATGCATAGCGGAACTAGGGGTGGGAGACAAGCTAATGAATTTATTCCCCCCTCCCCCATTAGATTTTCCCTGCCCCCAGTACTGATACACATATGCACATTGATAAAATGCTGCCCCAAAGCAATCACAATATCATACATATGGTAATGTACATATTGCAGTCTTCATGTGATTGAGCATTTCTATCAAGCTTCTCTTTTTTTTGTAGCATTTTATCAGTGCATCAGATTCAGATTTGTTTACTGTATTTTAGCAACCTGCCATCAAGCAGTTTTGGTGCATTCAGAACATTCAAAGTGATCTGTGCCAAGTTTTAATCCAAAATAGAATCACACATTCGAAAAGAACAGCAAATGCATAACACATAGCAAACCAATGCAAGTCTGTCAATCTAATTTGCTTGGACCTGGGAGACCAGAGTTCAAATCTTCACTCTGCTATTAAGGTCTTAACCTGACTTACCTGTTTGTGAGGATAAAATGGAGTGGCAGAGAGAAGCATGTTGGGGATCTGAGGTGAGACGAGGCCGTCTTTACCTGGGGGTGCAAGGGTTGCAGGACACCCGGGTGTTGAATTCTGGGGGGCGCCAGGCGCCTGCTGCTGAAGCTACCTAAGCTCTTAACTATCTCCTGTTATGAAATAATAAATAATTTTGATCAAGCTAGAAAAACAAAATACTGTACATATACACAGTGGTACCTCTGGTTACGTACTTAATTTGTTCCGGAGGTCTGTTCTTAACCTGAAACTGTTCTTAACCTGAGGTACCACTTTAGCTAATGGGGCCTCCCGCCGCTGCGCGATTTCTGTTCTCATCCTGAAGCAAAGTTCTTAACCCGAGGTACTATTTCTGGGTTAGGGGAGTCTGTAACCTGAAGCGTATGTAACCTGAAGCGTATGTAACCCGAAGTACCACTGTACATAAGTATTACCAAAATGTATACCTACTGTTTCACTAAAGGACTTTGTGGGCTCATTTACCAAAGACGTGCCACGCTGGTGCTGGCGCTTGTCATTCACAATGGCGGCGCCTGTCAGACTCAACGACGGCGTTTGTCATTCTCAACAGCGCCGTGCACGCGAAATTAACTCTTACATCAAATTATTATGTTACGTATTGTATTGAGCTGCTATGTGGCAGTGGGGTCAGCAGCACCTTTGACACAACTGATGTTTCTTCTAAGTAGGTGCCTAAACAATACTTAGAAGTTTAAGTGTGGTGGTGTTAATTTGGGGGCTAAACTAAACTTGGGGGCGCTGGGCAGATCTTTGCACCCCGGCGGCGCATATGCTAAAGACAGCGCTGGGTGAGACACCCACACACTGGAAGTTGCCCCCAGTTCCAGTCACCACACAGGGGAAGCTTAAGGTCCAAAATGGTTTACTGCTGCAGAGGATTAGTCTTCAGTAATACAGATCCAGACGTTTATAATTTACATACAGCTTGTTGGCTTATGCCAGTCACATGTTTGAAGCAACGTGTGAACCAAAACACAACGATCTTTCTGCAATTTGCACTTCTCTAAATTTTGTGCTACAGTTCTCCAATCAAGTAACGTGCCCCCCCCCAAAAAGTGCCTGTTAGGAAAACGTGTGCATAAAAAGGCACATGTTGGTGAAAATAGCAAAAAGGATGCATTGCATTAGGGAGAATTGAATACAAAAAAAGTGTATATTAGGAGAAAAATGCCTTAAAAGGATGGCAAGTTCTCGTGAAGTTTTCTTTTTAAAAAAATAAAAATAAAAAGATTAACTGATTCAATCGCAAACTTAAAGATTGTGAACTGATCTTTAGTAAGATGTGCTTTAGACCACAGGAGCCTGCTTCTTGGAATTTTAAATCAGGACTGTAGCAATGTTTTCTCTTAAACCGAGTCATCCTGTAGTTAGGACAGCTGGGGAAATGTAGTAAGCTTTAACTAGAGGGCTTGTGGGGTTTAGGTGAGCCGATGTAGGATTAGCAATGGTTAAGTTGTTTATTCTTTAGCTGTTTATTGTTTAGGGCAATGTTTAAAAGTTAAGTTGCATACCCATATTCTATTTTGTTGTCCATGTAACCCTTATTTGTATACATGCTCTTGATTTCTATTATGCTCATATGTGGGTGTGGAGAGCGCAGTTGTTTAGAATGTGCTGATAACACCAAGGCTGCAGGTTCGATCCCTGTATAGGACAGCTGCATATTCCTGCATTCCAGGGGGTTGGACTAGATGAACCTCAGGGTCCCTTCCAACCCTACGATTCTATGATTCTGTGTTTCATAAACCGAAATGTGTTCACTGCTCTTCTGCTGGTTCATTTACAATGAACCTTTCCAAAGGGATTCTAGCTGGTCAGGTCCTGCTTGGTCACCCCCATTTCACTCATTTGGGCAAATTAGGAACCTCTTTTTTAAATTTCATATGGTCTTATCCTCTTTTATAGTTCCACGGAATGGGATCGAGTCCCGAAGCAATACAAGAAATCTCTGTATGAAGACAAGGATAACGGCGAGTTCTGGTATTTTCACAATTTGTCTTTCTGTGATTCTCTGTGCTCTAGATTTAAGGCCCCCAAGCTATAATAATCTCCATATGTTGCCATCTGGGCTTCTTTGGGAGAAAGTGTAGGATAAAAATTGAATTAATAATGAATAATCTTCTTGCAGTGAGCCACTCTTATTTTCAGGGTCCTGCTACACTTATATTAAAGATGAGAGGCTGTATTCAACTCAATAAATATCTGTGTGGAACAATTTCAACTTGTGCAAGGGGACTTTGCCCTTCCTCCCACAGCACATGACCCATGCCATCCCCAAAAATGCTCCAGAGAGCCGGGGGAAACCTTAGAACAGATTGCAGATTGGCAAGCAGAGGAAGGAAAGTACAACTGCACATGCAGAAGTTGTTCTGCTCTTGCAAAGTTCTATTTAGCGATAGGTTGATGAATGCAACCCCAGACTACAATCGGTAAAGTTTTTTTCTAAGAAAAGGACCGTCAATCTATAGGCTGTTCACCACAAGCAACTGCCAACTGTTTTTGCCATTTGTTTTCTAGCACCATGCAAATTCCACTTCTCCATTTCAAAAATATTTCAAGTCCTCAGGGCTGCAAAACCAGGATTGAAAATGTATGTGTAGTTGTTGTACAATGTAGAAGTATGCAAAGCCTGCCTGAAAATTCATTTTCTCTTCCGTCAGGATGTCATATGAAGATTTCCAAGAACATTTTTTATTTTTGCATGTTTGCAATAATGTGCCAACCTTCCTAGACTTTGGAGTGCAGAGGAGCAACATGTGGTCTGTGCAAATGCATGTCGACAGATGGGTTCAAGGGCTCTCCCCAGAAGGTAAAAGTAAGTATCCTTCCTTAATTATTTCCCTATTCTTTTTTCAAACAGTACGTTTCAAAATAGTAATTTCTTAACTGGACCTGAACTGAAAAAGTAAAATTTTAAACATAGCAATGTTTTATATTTCCATATTGCACCAATATTTAATTAACACAGGCTTGATTATAAAGACGTAGCACAATATTACATACTCATAGTGGGTGGTAACATATAAATCTTGAATTTTACACTCTGGAGACAGACATCTGTAGATGACAATTGCCTATGACCTCTGTCCTTCTATAATCATGAGGTCCATCAAGCCTCAGCAGAACACTTGATCTGGCAATAAACCCAGTTTGTTTAATTGAGTTTTTGATCCATGCTTGTGAAATTAACTAACTGCAGTTCCCAAGGTTCTGCTACAATTTCCTCTTCCACGTTGGATTCCCAAATAATGTTCAGTGTTGCAGGGCAGTTGCTGTTCAGCAACAGAACCTACAGCTTCAATCCCAGACCTTGTTTTCTTTGCGAGATCTCAAATCTGAAATATACACATCACATAAGAATTATGCACAGAATTAGGCATGCTTAAGCCCACTGAAATCAACCTCCTATGCTATTATTTACATATTCCTATCCTTTTTCTGCTGAGTTGTCCCAGTACTTAATTCGGTGGGTATCTAGTATCTCCAGCCACTTTCTGTAAGCAGTGCCAACTGTTTATTTACGGATGTCTTGGTTATATGGCCAGGGGTGTAGCAAGGAGGCTGCAGTAGGTGCAGCCCACCCCTGGTGTCACCACTGAAGGAGGTGACAGAATGGTGGGCAGCACTCACCGCAGGGCCTGTAGTGCGCCTGAGCCACGTATCTCTCCTGGGAGTGATGTGGTGGCTTGAGCGTCCACAGGCTCCGCGCCTGCCCCAAAACGTCCGCCTGTTGCCTCCCCCTCAGCTGTAGGGCGGCTAAGTGGGAGGAGGCAGGCAGACTCCTTGGAGACCCAGCAATCCCCCTGTGGGCAGCTGGCCCCGCCCCTGGGCGCAGGACACATGCACCGCCCCAGGCGCCCAGTTGGTTTGCTCCGCTGCTGTATATGGCAAGTCTGGAGACTGACCACATTTTGAATTGTATTTGATGATAGCCCATGGATTCTCTTCAAGTTTTGCTTTAGGATATTTGGAATAACTCTATGTGGCTTATTTCCATGAAAGTGAATTTAGGATTGCAGCCTGGGCATGTTGTCTATGCATTGTGCGAAAGGGTTTCTATCTGAAGTCTAGATTCGTTAAACTTGTTATTATTCACCATATGAAAACAAAAATTAAAATACAGCATGTGAAAACATACAAACAGCAAATGTCTTCACAATTTATATAACATAACAGCCATTTCTAAAATTGGTGTATGCATTCTGTTGTGGAATCTGAACCATTTTCTCTGTTCTTCAGAAAGACCACACTTTAATCAGTACAGCTAATTTGCACATAATCATAACCATGGAAACTTTACACTTCTCTTCAATCAGTGTTGCTTTAGAATTTCCTCAGTTCTTTGCTAACATAATTTTATGGCTTGCTAAGAAATTCATGTTTTCTCACCAAGTATATATATATTTTTATGTTCATGCTTTACACCCTTTATATACTATTTTCAGTCTTGTAAGAAATACATTGGGGCTTATATTTTATCCATAACGTGTTTTATTTTGTACTGTTGTGCTTCTTTAAAATTAAAAAATAAAGTTCTACTACTTGTGGTGTAAAACATAAGATGTTTTCACTTTTCTTACGTGCAGTTCCTCCTCTATCCAGAAATTTATCATTGTTTTATGCCGCCACCAGATTTGCAAGAATCCAGCAACTAGTTATTTTTATATAGTAATTGTATAGAATTTAGTCTAAGTTGTTTTTGTGCAAGTGGAATAGACGTTCAATTTCACAATAAGACTTTGCTTCTCTCCCTGCCCCACAGAGCCCCCTACTGCTTCAAAATATGCTGTGGGGCAGTTGGGGGTCCTGCAGAGGAGATCTTGCAAGCACATGTGGCTGCAGGGTGGGGAGGAGCGGAAAAAAATGCTGCGCGAGCTTGTGGCATAATCTGCTAGGGGCCATGTTCTGGTTTCTCTCACACCTTTCTGTCAATCCGTTGTCTTATCCTACCCATTCTTCCCCTTTGTCACCTGCATGAATTAGGCCAAGAGATGCAGATTGCCTCCACCTGATAGATAAGGATTGCAGCCTGCAACAATGTTACTGCTTCAGGAATCTCTGTTTAGCAGGGATCTCTGGCTGTATGCAGAGAATGTATTGCCTTCCTGTATTTGGTAGAACTGTGGGTCAGGGCTTCTTATAAAGTAACCACTAACTGAATGTCTAAGGGACGCGGGTGGCACTGTGGTCTAAACCATTGGGCCTCCTGGGCTTGCCGATCAGAAGGTCGGGGGTTCAAATCCCTGTGACGGGGTGAGCTCCTGTCGCTTGGTCCCTGCTCCTGCCAACCTAGCAGTTCGAAAGCACGCCAAAAATGCAAGTAGATAAATAGGTACCACTCTGGTGGGAAGGTGTTTCCATGCACTGCTCTGGTTTCGGTGTACCTTTGCACCAGAAGCGGCTTAGTCGTGCTGACCACATGACCCGGAAAAACTGTCTGCAGACAAACACCGGCTCCCTCGGCCAGTAAAGTGAGATGAACGCCGCAACCCCAGAGTCGTCTGCATCTGGACTTAACTGTCAGGGGTCCTTTACCTTTTTAAATTGAATGTCTAGCTTCCTGCAACAGGGCAGGTTAAGTGCCTGCTAGAGACATTGACAGGCTGAAGGAATTGCCTTTCCCACAGGACCACGATCCTATGAAGGCATGCATGCAGCAGGCAGGTGTAAAAGGAAGCGATAAAGGAGGGACGTCTCACTTGATCCACACTACTCTGCTGCATGTGTCTGATAACAGAAATCATTGTTTTTCGCAACAGGTGCCTTTTCCAGAAATCCTCGGTATTTAGTCCAGGTGCAGGAGCCGGACATGAAAAATTCCAATGTTGTGGTATCACTGACACAGAAACTTGTAAATGATACAAGGAGTCCACAACCTCCAGAACCTCCAGGCATTCGTTTCGTAATACTCAAGGTAAATAACACCAGACAAGAACTGGTGTTCTGCTCATGCTTGAGCCTGGCCATCTGTATAAATTGTTCTACCCTCATGTGCTGGATTCAGCCGAAAACCAGCCATGTTTTGTCTCGAGATGGCTGGGAAATTCCAGGTTGCAATGGCAGGGAAAGAGATGAACATTGCTGCCTCCTACCCAGTGCCCTAAACTATCCTTCCTCCCAAATGACGAGCGCCACATCATAGCTGTCAACTTTTCCTTTTTTTAAGGGAGATTCCCTTATTCCGAATAGGATTTATCACAAGAAAAGGGAATATAATAATAATAATAATAATAATAATTTATTATTTATACCCCGCCCATCTGGCTGAGTTTCCCCAGCCACTCTGGGCGGCTCCCAATCAGTGTTAAAAACAGTACAGCGTTACATATTAAAAACTTCCCTGAACAGGGCTGCCTTAAGATGTCTTCTGAATGACAGGTAATTATTTATCTCTTTGACATCTGATGGGAGGGTGTTCCACAGGGCGGGCGCCACTACCGAGAAGGCCCTCTGTCTGGTTCCCTGTAGCCTCACTTCTCGCAATGAGGGAACCACCAGAAGGCCCTCGGCGCTGGATCTCAGTGTCCGGGCTGAACGATGGGGGTGGAGACGCTCCTTCAGGTATACAGGACCGAGGCCGTTTAGGGCTTTAAAGGTCAGCACCAACACTTTGAATCGTGCTCGGAAACGTACTGGGAGCCAATGCAGATCTCTCAGAACCGGTGTTATGTGGTCCCGGCGGCCACTCCCAGTCACCAGTCTAGCTGCCACATTCTGGATTAATTGCAGTTTCCGGGTCACCTTCAAAGGTAGCCCCACGTAGAGCGCATTGCAATAGTCCAAGCGTGAGATAACTAGAGCATGCACCACTCTGGCGAGACAGTTCGCAGGCAGGTAGGGTCTTAGCCTGCGTACCAGGTGGAGCTGGTAGACAGCTGCCCTGGACACAGAGTTAACCTGCGCCTCCATGGACAGCTGTGAGTCCAAAATGACTCCCAGGCTGCGCACCTGGTCCTTCAGGGGCACAGTTACCCCATTCAAGACCAGGGAATCCCCCACACCAACCCGCTCCCTGTCCCCCAAAAACAGTACTTCTGTCTTGTCAGGATTCAACCTCAATCTGTTAGCCGCCATCCATCCTCCAACCGCCTCCAGGCACTCACACAGGACCTTCACCACCTTCACTGGTTCTGATTTAAAGGAGAGGTAGAGCTGGGTGTCATCTGCATACTGATGAACACCCAGTCCAAACCCCCTGATGATCTCTCCCAGCGGCTTCATATAGATATTAAAAAGCATGGGGGAGAGGACAGAACCCTGAGGCACCCCACAAGTGAGAGCCCAGGGGTGTGAACACTCATCCCCCCCCACCACTTTCTGGACACGGCCCAGGAGGAAGGAGCGGAACCACTGTATGACAGTGCCCCAGCTCCCAGCCCCTCTAGACGGTCCAGAAGGATGTTATGGTCGATGGTGTCAAAGGCCGCTGAGAGATCCAGCAGAACTAGGAAACAGCCCGCCGGAGATCATCAACCAGCGCGGCCAAGGCAGTTTCAGTCCCATGGTGAGGCCTGAATCCCGATTGGAAGGGATCCAAATGGTCCGTTTCCTCCAGGCGTGCTTGGAGTTGTTCAGCAACCACCCGCTCAATCACCTTGCCCAAGAATGGCAGATTTGAGACTGGGCGATAGTTGGCCAAATTGGCCGGGTCTAAAGATGTTTTTTTAAGAAGCGGTTTAATGACCGCCTCTTTCAGCGGGTCTGGGAAGGCTCCCTCACAGAGGGAAGCATTCACCACCCCGCAGAGCCCATCGCCCAGCCCTTCCCGGCTCGCTTTTATCAGCCAGGATGGGCAAGGATCAAGGAGACAGGTGGTCGGTTTCACTTGTCCAAGCAGCCTGTCCACATCCTCGGAGGTAACAGATTGGAATTGATCCCATGTAACAGGACCAGACAGAACTCTAGCACTCTCCCGCCCTGGCCCTGCTCCCACGGTGGAGTCTACCACCTTCTGAATCTGAGCGATTTTATCTGCAAAAAACTTTGCAAAAGCATTGCAGGAGATCTTGGGGTCCCTACCAGGCCCCGGTGGTACAGGTGTAATCTGGTCTGTGACCGTTTTAATAAATTTGATTTGATTTGATTTGGTACAGGTGGTTCCGATAGATTGTGAACCACCTGAAAAAGTCTCCTGCTGCTGTTTTCTGCAGATGCAATGGAGGCGGCGAAGAAGGCCCTCTTCGCCGTCGCCATTGCCACTTGGTAGGCTCGACGTTGAGCTCTAACCCGTGTCTGGTCTGATTCAGAATGAGTTTTCCGCCACCGGCGCTCTAGCCGTCTCAACGATTGTTTCATCACCCTCAGCTCCGGGGAAAACCACGGGGCTGTCCGGGCTCCATGCAATCGGAGAGGGCGCTTCGGAGCCAGACAGTCAATAGCCCTGGTTAACTCCGCATTCCAGCGTGCCACCAGGGAATCGGCTGAAAGGCCATCAACTTGGGATAAAGCATCCCCTACCACTCTCTGGAAGCCAATTGGATCCATTAAGTGGCGGGGGCGGACCATCCGAATCGGTCCCACCTCCCTGCAGAGGGGAAGGGTTGTGGAGAAGTCCAGTTGCACCAGGAAGTGATCTGACCATGGCACTTCTTTTGTTTCGCTTTTAGTTAGTGTCAGATCACCAACATCCATAGAGGTGAACACCAAGTCTAAGGCATGTCCACGGCTATGAGTTGGGCCAAACTTATTCAGGGACAGCCCCATGGAGGCCATGCTTTACACGAAGTCCCGAGCGGCCCCTTGTAAGGTCGTGTCGGCATGGATGTTAAAATCCCCCAGGACAACCAAGCTAGGTGTCTCCAGGAGCATATCCGCCACGACCTGAAGCAGCTCGGGCAGGGAATCCTTGGTGCAGCGGGGAGGTCGGTACACCAGTAGGAATCCTGTACTGCCCCTATTGCCCAACTTCCAGAACATGCACTCAGAAAACTGGGTCTTCCCAATAGGACGCCTGGTGCAGACTAATGACTTCCTAAAAATCACTGCAACCCCCCCTCCCCGCCCACATGACCTGGGTTGCTGTGCGTAAGAGAAACCTGGTGGGCAAGCAGCGGCAAGGACAGGCCCATCTGCTTCATCCAACCAGGTCTCTGTCACACATGCCAGGTCAAATCCTCCATCCACAATCAGGTCGTGGATGGCAGTGGTTTTATTCATCATTGACCTGGCATTGCACAGCAACACTTTCAGGTCATGTGGGTTTCCCTTGCTGATTACTGTATCCTTCCGGAAAAGTTGACAGCTATGCGCCACACGCCCAGCTCTGCCCACATCTCTTTGCTTTCCTCCCTTGAGAATAGCTTTGCCTTTTCCCAATTATTTTCAAGTGATAGCTTTAGCACTGTCTCTGAAATGTAACGAAACCTATTTTTGCATTTCCGGGTCCTTCAGAGGCTGGAACGAGAACTGTTTTGTTGGCTCTGTCTCTCCCATTCAACACCCACTGCAGAACTCCTGGATATTTTGGCAGGAGATGTAGATAAGATTAGCCTCATTTACTCTGCATTAATTAATCTAGAATAACCACCACCACCACACCCCCGGCTTCCATCCTCAGAATAACTTGTATGGATTCAAGCCACCGCACAATGTGTAGTGACTTACTTACGTAGTTTGGATATGGTTCAAACATGCTATAGAAAAGAAATTACCTAAATTAATCAATATAGGACTTGTTTCAGGAGGGAAAATGTTTAGGATGGTAGTTTTAGTGTGAAATATACCATTATTTTTATTTCTGAGATCTTAACACATCTCACCCCACCGCCGAAAAATTATGGTGCCATTGATCTACTCCCCTTTTCCCTTAGCTACAAACATCCTATCTCTTTCCATCCCCTTCTGCAGCCATGAGAAGGTTCAATATATACTTGAGTTTTAAAGAATTCAGAAGTAATAATGTATACCATTGCCTCGGGAGAGGAGTTTTCTTGAAGTAGTGGTGCTCACACTACACATTTAAAGCACATTTATACCACTTTAGCAGTCATGGTTTGCCCCCTAGAATCCTGGGAAATGAAGTTACTCCTCATAGAACTACAATTCCCAGCACTCCTAACGAACTACAGTTCCAAGGATTCTTTGGGGGAAGAAGAAGAAGAAGAGTTTGGATTTGATATCCCGCTTTATCACTACCCTAAGGAGTCTCAAAGCGGCTAACAATCTCCTTTCCCTTCCTCCCCCACAACAAACACTCTGTGAGGTGAGTGGGGCTGAGAGACTTCAAAGAAGTGTGACTAGCCCAAGGTCACCCAGCAGCTGCATGTGGAGGAGCGGAGACGCGAACCCGGTTCCCCAGATTACGAATCTACCGCTCTTAACCACTACACCATACTGGCTCTCTCAGCTATGGCTGCTGAAATAGTTCAAGAGTGCTTTAAATACATAGTGTGGATGAAGCTTCAGGTTAGGTAATTTCTCTCCCTACAAATAAAGATGCTTACACAGCCTCAGGTGGGCACTTCATTCCACGCTTAAGAATGTTAATTCAGGAATACACTGCTCTTGAGTGGAGCTGCAAGGCAAGAGCAGAATCTTTCCTTAGCCATTTGGCTGGGGGTTCTGATTTCTGTTGGTTTGAAAAAAGTTGAAAATTGTAAGGTGAAGTTGCAAGTGGAACCTGTGGCACATTCTAGAATAAAAGACCTCAGAAAGTGACACACAAAGTGTAACATTGAACAGCCCCTAAAAGCACCACAAAACAAAATTTAAAACATTTTAAAGCATGGGTAGGCAAACTAAGGCCCAGGGGCCTGGATCCGGCCCAATCGCCTTCTAAATCCGGCCTGCGGGCAGACAGGGAACCAGCGTGTTTTTACATGAGTAGAATGTGTCCTTTTATTTAACATGCATCTCTGAGTTATTTGTGGAGCATAGGAATGCATTCATTTCCCCCCCAAAAAATATAGTCTGCCCCCCCCGAAGGTCTGAGGGACAGTGGACCGGCCCCCTGCTGAAAAAACTTGTTGACCCCTGTTTTAAAGCATTCAAAACTGTTATAAATACAGCATATAGCCAGCATGTAGACAATCAACAGCCTGGTTTATGAACGTTTGAAGTCCTGAAAACCATAGGGCTCTTGCTTCCCAGTGTCCTGGTTTTGACTAAAATGGTGCCTGAACTCACCACCTGAGTTTGCTAATAGGAGTAAAATGTGTCCACCTTTCTTGAATTGGCCAAAAGGGCAACACATTGGAATTAAGTAGATTGACCTAGTCTAATCTACAAGGTACTTGACCCCACACCACAAGAACGAACAGCACAGACATTAGGAAGAATGTGTAAAGCATAGAGGAAAGTAATAACCCAATCTTGTAGGGAATGGCTGAGCAAGCAGGCCAGAATTTCCCAACCAGTCAGAAGCTCAACTGGCTGGAACTTTCCAGTAGTTGAATATGTGCATTCTCAGAGTTGCACAGTTGCTGTTAATTAAGCAGGCCGCCATATTGACCTTGAGCTACTAGTCACTGCCAGATAACACAGTTGCACTCAATCCATGTTCTCATTCTCATTACTAAGAGCCAGAAACCAATTTTCTCTGCTGCCCGGAGGCCTGCAGAAATCAAACTTTGGTCAAGGCAGAAGCAGAAGAAAGGCTTTTCTTGACACTCCCTGTTTCCAATATTTTAAAGAGCCAGTAAGCATAATCAATAGGGATGTTCTAATTTATTTTGTCTGTAATACTAGGTCTCATTGACCACTGGTGGGGCTTGCTTCCAAGTAAGCATCCCTAGACCCAGGATGTTGGGGGGGGGAGTGCAACCAATCCAAAACATGGCTATAATGGTGGGTTAGAAGCATGAGACATTGAACTACACATTTCCACAAAGCTGGACTTTAAGAGGCAGTTAAAGGCATGTTTTCCTCACACCTCTCGTTGGGATTACATTAAAGTAGCCTGTTTGTAGCTTTTCTTTGAGATCACATTAGATATCACTCTCTGGCAGTGCTCTTGGGGTATCTTTTTCAGAATAATTATGTCTCTCCTGTTGTGCATCTCTAGCATCTCCTACTTTTCATTGTCAGTATTTATTTTCACTTAGAAAATGTTAATCTTGCCTTCAGGCAGTTGCACTCTCAACTGGATTTACTGAGGCCTAATCTATGCAAGTAGTTTCCAGGGGTGGTACCCCATGAGGCAATTCTGCTAGTGAAAGGACTGTTAGTGAAAGAACCATGGCTGCACCATGGAACTTCTCCTCCTCCTTCTTCTCCCTGTCCTCCCCCCAGATCTGTTCTGGAAGTTCCCTTAACCCTAAGTAGCAGATTTGGGGAGGAAATGTGGGGCACACATGGAGAGGAGAGGGAGCAGCTTGCCATTGTTCCTGCTCCAGTGTGCAGTCTACCCTCCAGACACAGCCCATGAGGGTTGGTATGTCAAGGATCAATACAGGTTCTTTGTTTGTGAACAACTCAGTTCCATTCCTACTTATAGCCTGCTTTGAAAGTAGCCCCTTGCAGTGTCTGATAAGGTGCTTCCAAAATGTGAGGAGACCTTGGAAGTATCCTCTGCCATAAGAAGAGGGGTTTGGACAAGAAAGGTTGAGGAGAGTCTCCAGCACACAGAAATGAGTTCAGGAACCCAAGAGGTAGCTTAAGATCTCTGCGCAAAAGTCCTTGTCCATCTGTCTTGGAGGCTTTAGTTGAGAATTCCTGCATTGCCGGGGGTTGGACTAGATGACCCTCGGGGTACCTTCCAACTCTACAATTCTATAATCCTTAGGTGAGGTGTTAGCACAGCCGCCTATAATTTTTTAGGTTTGTATATTAAACACGTCTGCTTGATGCTAGTCATGGGGAGGAAACAGCAAGAACCAGCACAGAGTAAACAGGAAATGTTATCTGATCCAAGAGAGGTATAATTAGCACTAAAATAATTAATTGAGTAATCAATTTCGTTAACTTATTCATTAAGCACAGATTAAAAATGTGGGGTTTTAATTAGATTTTAACTGGACTATCCCCGAGAAGGATATTTAGTGCTAATAGCATTCTTGTAAATGTTCCGTGTCTGGGGGTCTCAGGAACATTTTACCGTAGATTTAGTTTCTCCCCCCGAACCATAGTAAGAGCCCCTGCTGCCTTAGAGTTCACTCTTACCAAAGAGACAAGTGCTATGTTATGAGAACACATGACCCGGTTGATGTGCCCAATCTGGCTAGAATAAATGTGGGTGGACAGGGGGAAACAGCAAAACAATACCCCTCCCTTCCCACAGACACATTTAAAAGGAAGCCACTATAGAGAAGGCCCGTTCTCATGTTGCTACCCTCCGGATCTCTCATGGAGGAGGCGCACAAAGAAGGGCCTCAAATAATGAGAGCAGAGTCTGGGACGGTTTATATGGGGAGAGGCTGTCCTTCAGATGGTCCTTCACCAGCCCTTTCTGTCCACTGGGATTCTCCTCAGGTCATCTGCCCTCTTTAAGCACTTTTGTGTCCCTGTCTGATGCCTCTTGCTTGCCTGGAAGGAGAATGGAGAGGTGTGTGGCATGTCTGTGAGTAGAAACCTCTGACCTTCTTGCATGGCTGGAATATAACTCCCTGCAAGAAGGTAAGACTTGCATCCATTGCTCTGCCCTCTTATCATCTGGCCTAGCCCTTGTTTGTGGCTCCCAGAAGATTTCCCGCAAGAGGTTGCATCCCTTGTGCTGAAAAGCTTTCTCCACCCCTTCTTGTACATAATGCATACAATGTTTTTGGTAGCAGAATGGGCAGTATATGTGAGAATAAGACTCCTTTAAGAACTGGGCTGGAAGGAGTGGTAATAATAATAATAATAATAATAATAATAATAATAATAATAATTATTATTATTATTATTATTATTTATTATTTATACCCCGCCCATACCTAGCCACTCTGGGCAGCTCCCAATTGAGTGTTAAAAACAATACAGCATTAAATATTATAAGCTTCCCCAAATAGGGCTGCCTTCAGATGTCTTTTAAAAATAGGGTAGCTGCTTATTTCCTTGACATCTGATGGGAGGGCGTTCCACAGGGCGGGTGCCACTACCGAGAAGGCCCTCTGTCTGGTTCCCTGTAACCTCACTTCTTGCAAGGAGGGAACCGCCAGAAGGCGCTCAGCGCTGGATCTCAGTATCCGGGCTGAACGATGGGGGTGGAGATGCTCCTTCAGGTGTACAGGACTGAGACCATTTAGGAATTTAAAGGTCATAGAATCATAGAATCATAGAATCATAGAGTTGGAAGAGACCACAAGGGCCATCGAGTCCAACCCCCTGCCAAGCAGGAAACACCATCAGAGCACTCCTGACATATGGTTGTCAAGCCTCTGCTTAAAGACCTCCAAAGAAGGAGACTCCACCACACTCCTTGGCAGCAAATTCCACTGTCGAACAGCTCTTACTGTCAGGAAGTTCTTCCTAATGTTTAGGTGGAATCTTCTTTCTTGTAGTTTGGATCCATTGCTCCGTGTCCGCTTCTCTGGAGCAGCAGAAAACAACCTTTCTCCCTCCTCTATGTGACATCCTTTTATATATTTGAACATGGCTATCATATCACCCCTTAACCTCCTCTTCTCCAGGCTAAACATGCCCAGCTCCCTTAGCCGTTCCTCATAAGGCATCGTTTCCAGGCCTTTGACCATTTTGGTTGCCCTCCTCTGGACACGTTCCAGTTTGTCAATGTCCTTCTTGAACTGTGGTGCCCAGAACTGGACACAGTACTCCAGGTGAGGTCTGACCAGAGCAGAATACAGTGGCACTATTACTTCCCTTGATCTAGATGCTATACTCCTATTGATGCAGCCCAGAATTGCATTGGCTTTTTTAGCTGCCGCGTCACACTGTTGGCTCATGTCAAGTTTGTGGTCAACCAAGACTCCTAGATCCTTTTCACATGTAGTGCTCTCAAGCCAGGTGTCACCCATCTTGTATTTGTGCCTCTCATTTTTTTTGCCCAAGTGCAATACTTTACATTTCTCCCTGTTAAAATTCATCTTGTTTGTTTTGGCCCAGTTCTCTAATCTGTCAAGGTCGTTTTGAAGTGTGATCCTCTCCTCTGGGGTGTTAGCCACCCCTCCCAGTTTGGTGTCATCTGCAAATTTGATCAGGATGCCCTTGAGTCCATCATCCAAGTCGTTGATAAAGATGTTGAATAAGACCGGGCCCAAGACAGAACCCTGTGGCACCCCACTAGTCACTCTTCTCCAGGATGAAGAGGAACCATTGATGAGCACCCTTTGGGTTCGGTCAGTCAGCCAGTTACAAATCCACTGAGTGGTAGCAAAGTCAAGACCGCATTTTACCAGCTTCTTTACAAGAATATCATGGGGCACCTTGTCAAATGCCTTGCTGAAATCAAGGTAGGCTACATCCACTGCGTTCCCTTCATCTACCAGGCTTGTAATTCTGTCAAAAAACGAGATCAGGTTAGTCTGACATGACTTATTTTTCAGAAATCCATGCTGACTATTGGTGATCACAGCATTCCTTTCTAGGTGCTCACAGACTGTTTGCTTAATGATCTGCTCCAGAATCTTCCCTGGTATTGATGTCAGACTGACTGGGCGGTAATTATTTGGGTCCTCTCTTTTCCCCTTTTTGAAAATAGGGACAACATTTGCCCTCCTCCAGTCTGCCGGGACTTCGCCTGTTCTCCAGGAATTCTCAAAGATGACTGCCAGTGGTTCTGAAATCACATCTGCCAGTTCTTTTAATACTCTTGGATGCAGTTCATCTGGCCCTGGAGACTTGAATACATCTAGACTAGCCAAGTATTCTTGTACTATCTCCTTAGTTATTCTGGGCTGTGTTTCCTCTGCTGAATCATTTGCTCCAAATTCTTCAGGTCGGGCATTGTTTTCTTTATCGGAGAAGACTGAGGCAAAGAAGGCATTGAGGAGTTCAGCCCTTTCTGTGTCCCCTGTTTGCATTTCACCATCTTCTCCTCTGAGTGACCCCACTGTTTCTTTGTTCTTCCTTTTGCTACAAACATACCCATAAAAGCCTTTTTTGTTGCTTTTAACCTCTCTAGCAAGCCTGAGTTCATTCTGTGCTTTAGCTTTTCTGACTTTGTGTCTACACGTGCTGGCTATTTGTTTGAATTCCTCTTTGGTGGTTTCCCCCCTTTTCCATTTTTTGTACACATCCTTTTTTAATCTTAACTCAGTTAAAAGTTCTTTAGATAGCCACCCTGGCTTCTTTAGGCACCTTCCATGTTTCCGTCTCATTGGTATTGCCTGAAGTTGTGCTTTTACTATCTCCCTCTTAACAAACTCCCAACCATCATGAACTCCCTTTCCTTTTAGTATTACTGTCCATGGGATCTCACCAAGCACTTCCCTAAGTTTTATGAAGTCGGCTTTCTTAAAGTCGAGAAATTGAGTCCTAGTATGCTTGGCTGCTCCTTTCCGCTGTATAGTAAACTTCAGAAGAGCATGATCACTCGCGCCTAATGATCCTTCCACTTCTACCCCACTAACCAGGTCATCAACATTGGTTAGGACCAGATCTAAAATGGCTGTTCCTCTTGTTGCTTCTCCCACTTTCTGGACAATGAAGTTGTCTGCAAGGCCAGTGAGGAATCTGTTTGACCTTATGCTCTTGGCTGAGTTTGACATCCAACAAATATCTGGGTAATTGAAGTCCCCCATTACTACTATCTCCCTTCCTTTTGCATGCTTGGCCATCTGTTCCAGGAAGGCATCATCTATGTCCTCCGTTTGGCTTGGGGATCTATAGTAAACTCCCACAATGAGGTCACTGTTATTCTTCTCTCCCTTAATTTTGACCCAAATGCTCTCACTTTGGCTTTGAGGTTCTAAATCTTGGATCTCTTCACAGGTATACACATCCCTGACATATAACGCCACTCCTCCTCCTTTCTTGTCTGGTCTGTTTCTCTGAAATAGATTGTATCCCTCCATTATTACATTCCAATCGTGGGACTTATCCCACCAGGTTTCAGTGATTCCTATTATGTCATATTTAGTTTGCTGTACCAAGAGCTCAAGCTCATCTTGTTTATTTCCCATACTTTGCGCATTAGTGTACAGACATTGAAGTCCATTAATCATTCCCCCGTGTCTCTTATTTAAGGATTTTTTCCTCCCACCACTAGGTCTGCATGCTGTTTGCTCCATTCGGTCTATGACATTTGGATGATCATCTTCATCAATTGATAGACTCCTACCTTCAGGAGCACTGTCTCCCTCCCCCACATTAGTCAGTTTAAAGCCCTCCTGATGAGGTTTCTGAGATTTTTTGCAAAAACATTCCTCCCAACCGTTGTGAGGTGCAGCCCATCGCTTGCCAGAAGTCCATCTTCAAGAAACTGCATTCCGTGATCTAAGAATCCAAACCGTTCCTGTTTACACCATTTGCGAAGCCAGTTGTTCACTTCCACTATTTTTCCCTCTCTCCCTGGGCCACGTCGTTCAACTGGGAGGACAGATGAGATGACAATTTGTGCATTTAATTGCTTCAATTTCCTGCCCAGAGCCTCGTAATCTCTTTTGATCTTCTGGAGGCTATTGCTTGCGGTGTCATTGGTTCCCACATGAACCAAGAGGAAGGGGTATTTGTCAGTGGGTTTTATGATTCCTTGCAGTCGTTCAGTTACATCTTGGATCTTAGCCCCGGGGAGACAGCACACTTCCCGAGACATCTTGTCAGGCCCACAGATCACTGCTTCTGTTCCCCTCAGTAGGGAATCCCCTATCACCACTACACGCCTCCTCTTAGGTCTGGTCGGGGTTCTTCCGTGAGCTGTCCGTTCCAAGGTCGCATGCACATTCCCTGAGGACTGCCTTTGCTGCTCGTCTTCATATACCTGATCGACTGTAATGAGGGAGAGATCCTCAAATGGAGTCTGCTCTTCGTCTTCCATGCTAGGGGAAAGGACCTCAAAGCGATTGCGTATTTCTAAACAATCAGAGCGAACCCTGGGCCTCTTACTTCTTTGAGTCACGTTTCTCCATATATCTGGCTCCTGTGTTGGTGAACTAGCCTCCTCAGGGGAGTCCCCTGTCTCCTCCTTGGTGGAGACGGTGTGCTCTGTTGCTTCCAAGAAGAGCTCCAGCTCTCTAATTCTTTGGAGTGTAGCTACACGTTCCTCCAGTTGCTGGACTTTGTCTTTTAAGAGGGCAATCAACATGCAATTGCTGCAGGTAAAGCTGCCTGCAACCTTTGGCAAGATGGCAAACATTGCGCAGGAACCACAGGCGACTGCAGCTGTTCCCTCACCCTCCATCTTGAGAAGGTGTCGTTGGGGGTGACTACAGCGGTCCTCCATCATAAAAAGTGTGAAGACAGGACAAATAAATCCCCCCAAATAAACCTATATCTCCCCCAACAAACGTTTGAGACTAGCTCCCCTAAACCTAAAAGATGGATCAAACTGCGCGCGCCGCTAGGCGCGCGCCGCTGCCCTACAAGCTCTGACAAGCTCCTCCCACAGCTAATCACCTACCTCAACAGAAGCCCTGCCCCCTCTGACCTTTGCACAGAGAAAGCAGCTAATCAGCCACAAGAAACTCACACAAGAAAACCCTTTTTGTTCCTTCTTCAGCTGCTGCCCTACAAGCTCTGACAAGCTCCTCCCACAGCTAATCACCTACCTCAACAGAAGCCCTGCCCCCTCTGACCTTTGCACAGAGAAAGCAGCTAATCAGCCACAAGAAACTCACACAAGAAAACCCTTTTTGTTCCTTCTTCAGCTGCTGCCCTACAAGCTCTGACAAGCTCCTCCCACAGCTAATCACCTACCTCAACAGAAGCCCTGCCCCCTCTGACCTTTGCACAGAGAAAGCAGCTAATCAGCCACAAGAAACTCACACAAGAAAACCCTTTTTGTTCCTTCTTCAGCTGCTGCCCTACAAGCTCTGACAAGCTCCTCCCACAGCTAATCACCTACCTCAACAGAAGCCCTGCCCCCTCTGACCTTTGCACAGAGAAAGCAGCTAATCAGCCACAAGAAACTCACACAAGAAAACCCTTTTTGTTCCTTCTTCAGCTGCTGCCCTACAAGCTCTGACAACACCAGCAGCACCAACACTTTCATTTGTACTCGGAAACGTACTGGGATCCAATGCAGATCTGTCAGGACCAGTGTTATATGGTCCTGGAGGCCACTCCTAGTCACCAGTCTAGCTGCTGCATTCTGGATTAGTCCCTAAGTAATGGCATGATGTGGTTGCTGTAAAGATCGCCTTTCTCCACGATGTTATGGATGACAATAACACAATGGATGACATTGGACACTGTGTCCAATGAATAATTATTTCACATTTCATCCTAGACAAAGATCTTGATCTTTCCAATTGTCTAAAAGATCTAAGACATGGCAGATTTGGTTAGTGGGGGAAGTACAAAGGTGTGGTGATGCATGTACTGTCAGTTGCTCAGTGCAGGGGACTTGGAGAAAAGATTTTCTGTTTGTAGCAATGATTCTTCAGCCTGTGTTACAAAGACATGGGACGATTGGTTGAAAACATTGTTATAAACATCATTATAAAGGCACTCTGAATGTCTCAATGACAAAAGAAATTCTTAAATATAAATGACTCCATTAGGTCCAAAAGAAGTGTCTTCATTTAGGTTTGCTGAAGTTTTAATCCATCGTGCCTCGAAGTCCAAATGCCTGCCATGCTCCCCTAAAAAAAAAAAAAGGCTCCCCCCGCTTTCTCTTTGCAAGACAGCAGTTTATATTCTCCCCCACCCTTTCCAAAGGCATGGCTCATAAATTATTGTGCCACACTGTGAAACCACTCTAAATGGGATTTATACACTCCAGTGTATTTGTAAGAATATGTTTAGTAAGGGTTTTTATTATGCTGTCTTTATGTGTCATCACAATAATAGCTGTTGCATTTTATTTATTGCTCCAGCTTGATGAAAATATTGGAACAGCAACAAATGTGACAGGATACGACATTTTCTAATGAGAATGGATATCAGGTTCATAGTCTGTGCCAGAGCTGTAGCAAGCATATGGTCATGGAATCTGTGTTTGTGTGGGTTCCATATATGGAGGTTCACCAAAGATTTCCTGAGTTCAGCAATGGAAGAAGAATTCAGGTTTCTTCTCATGTTAATGCAAATCTACCTAATTCACACTTCCAAAAGCAATGCACACCTAAAAACGTAGCCATCCTTTGAAATCCACGCTTGCCTGAATTTTGCAGTGCAATTCACCACCCCAATCCCCTCCCCAACAACTACAAAAATACGCATATTAGGGGAAAGTATGCATTGTGAAATAACAAACCAAAATTAGGAAAAATGGCTTGCGGAATTGTGAATTTCAGGAGGAATGCCCATCAAAATTATGGTACATTTCTGAGGACTTAAAAAACAACAACCAAGTACACAAAGGGATATTGAAATGTGGCCAACTGAATCTAAACTGGAAAAGTGAGAAACTGAGAGAAATCAAGACTGAATCATCCATCCCCAGTTGAGTGTTTTCCCTATGGGACCATGAATTCAGTTCACCAGCACTCCTGCTGTTTACTTTTGGATGAAGAACAACTAAGTTAGGTGCCTCTGATCTTGCAGAAGATTAGAAAAACAGAGTTGAAATGTACCTTCAACGTCATCTAGTGTAGCTCTGTGCCAATGCAGGAAATCCTCTCTGCTTCAGTATCTTTGATAAGAGGCCATCCAAACTCCATTTAAAATCCTCCGCTTTCTGAGGCAGTTTGTTCTTCTGTCTAACAGCAAGTTGTTATCCCTTCTCCAACTCATTTCTACCCTTGATTGACCTGCATAATGTATTTTAAAAATTAGAGGATGGCATTCTGTAATAGTTACTTCAGAATTCCTGCTCATTTCTTCTCACGTTATATTGCTTCTCAGGACAGAACCACCGTTTACAACAAGGGATTCATAAAACAACGCGATGTCACTAGGATATTTCAGTTGAGACCTGGGACCTACACCATTATTCCAGAAATATCACAAGGAGGCCAAGAGTCAGAATTCATTATACGAATCTTTCTAAAGAACCAAAACAACTACAGGTATGTAGACAGGCATTCAGGCCTGTTCTCGTAATGAGCCAGTGTCTCTTTACCAATGTTTACTTCTATTCCATTCCCCAGCTTACAGGTGATCACTTTCACCATGCATGCAGATATGTTCCCGAAACTGAGCTCATTAACAGTATCTATTGTTTAAAAGAACTCCTGTCTTATTTTTTATGGGGGTGGTGAAGGGTGCTCTGAGCCATAGGAGTAGGGCAAGACCAGATCTCCCCCAGGAGTGGGAGATGATAGCTCCCCAGCTCTCTTTCTCTGAATCCTCTCCGCTAGGTTGTGGATTGTGACCCAAGAATGTGACAGTAGCTTCAGACTGAGCAGAAGACTGTTGGAAGAGAGCTGGTTGTTTTAACACTTTCCACCCCAGCCATTTGTCTGCCCCAAACCCACCCATCCCAACTGCTTTATTTCCAAGAGAAAATATATACGCACACTGAATCTTTACGCTCTAGGGGAGAAAAGCATCTCTCTCTCTCTCTCTCTCTCTCTCTCTCTCTCTCTCTCTCTCTCTCTGTGTGTGTGTGTGTGTGTGTGTGTGATTTTGAGCCACCAGATGGCTGGGAAGAAGGAGCCTCTCTTAGATCTACCCCCTCACTGGTCCTCTGCATATCCTTTATCTGAAAAAGAATGCCCTTGGTGAAATACCGTATATACTTGAGTATAAGCCGACCCAAATATAAGCCGAAGCACCTAATTTTACCACAAAAAACTGGGAAAACTTATTGACGAGTATAAGCCAGTTCACCACACCACAAACCTGGTGGTGTCGGCAGCGGCAGAGGAAGAACAAGCATCCTGAAAGGGATGCATTTGGGCTGCTCGTTCCTCTTCTGCTGCCGCCAACAGCGACAAAGGCAGAGGAGGAGCAGCAGCCCTAAAGGACCCTCACTGAAGTATAAGCCAGGGGGGGGGGGCTTTTTCAGCCTAAAAAATGTGCTGAAAAAGTCGGCTTATACTTGAGTATATACAGTAATCATGGGTTTAATTACTAGCTGTGTTGCATTCTGGCATGGTAAGTTAACTGTGCACCATACAACACAATTTCCAGACTACTACTACTCCAGCCTTCTTTTCCCATAGAAAAAAGTATCTCTGCTGCAGGCCTGCCAGGGAACCTGAATTCAGTATTCAGTGTTTAACTAGCAACACAGACATCTTGTTCTATCCTAATGCAGTCCTCTCTTTTTCTTCTTCCTTTTGTTTATTAGGGCACCAAATACTGAGCTGAGTCCAGTGGTAACAGAGGTATGTAGGTGTAGAAAGTGGTGTTGCCTTTAAATGTGAAGCAGTGACATACGCTGTGTGCCTTCTACTTATTGGAAGCCTGGATCCAGAACTGAATTGACTCAATCTGGCCCAGTTTGGATAGTTCAGTTCAAAACAGCCCTAGATCAACCTGCCTTGGGCTGGCCCATTTAGACCTCACCAGGGCAGTCAAAAGGTAGGGCAGTCAGCTGGCAGGAGAGGCAGGTAGCCTGTGCAGGGTTTGCATCAGCCTTGGGAGACCAGGGTTCAAATCACCACTCAGCTGTGAAGCTCATGGGGTGACCTTGGGCCTGTCACCATCTCTTAGCCTCAGGGCTGTTGTGAGGATAAAGCGAGGAGGAGGAGAGGTATGAACACCACCTTGAGCTATAATAATAATAATAATAATAATAATAATAATAATAATAATAATAATAATAATTTATTACTTATGCTCAACCCATCTGACTGGGCCTCCCCAGCCACTCTGGGCTGCTCCCAACAGAATATTAAAAGACAATAAAACATCAAACATTAAAAATTTCCCTAAACATGGCTGTCTTCAGATGTTTTTTAAAAGTCAGATACAGTGGTACCTCGGGTTACATACGCTTCAGGTTACATACGCTTCAGGTTACAGAGTCCGCTAACCCAGAAATATTACCTCGGGTTAAGAACTTTGCTTCAGGATGAGAACAGAAATCGTGCAGTGGCGGTGCAGTGGCAGCAGGAGGCCCCATTAGCTCCCCATTAGTGGTGCTTCAGGTTAAGAACCGTTTCAGGTTAAGAACAGACCTCCAGAACGAATTAAGTTCTTAACCCGAGGTACCACTGTAGTTGTTTATTTCCTTCACATCTGAAAGGAGAGCCTTCCACAGGGCAGGCGCCACTACCGAGAAGGGCCTACCTGGTTCCCTGTAACCTCACTTCTCGCAGTGAGGGAACCACCAGAAGGTCCTCGGAGCTGGACCTCAGTGTCCAGACTGAATGATCGGGTGGAGACTCTTCTTCAGGTATACAGGGCCAAGGCCATTTAGGGCTTTAAAGGTCAGCACCAACACTTCGAATTGTGCTCAGAAACATACTGGGAGCCAATGAAGGTCTTCAAAGGTAGCCCCATGTAGAGCACATTGCAGTAGTCCAAGCAGGAGATAACCAGAGTATGTTCCACTCTGGCGAGACAGTCTGCGGGCAGGTAGGGTCTCAGCCTGCGTACCAGATGGAGCTGACAGACAGCTGCCCTGGACACAGAATTGACCTGCACCTCCATGGGCAGCTGTGAGTCCAAAATGACTCCCAGGCTGTGCATCTGGTCTTGAAGGGAAGGTAGGATATAAATGTAATAATAAATAGAATTCTGTTCTTCTGTCTGCAGGGTTCTGCTTTGCCAGCATGTTCCACAAAGCAAAGCAGCACCCAATAGGACTAACAGAAGAAAGTTCAAACTGTGATTTGTTAGCGGTTTAAACTGCTTTACAGGGAGAATTCGCACTAGAAGTGGAGCAAGACTCTTCCAAAGAGCAGAATGTAGCAAAAGACAAGGATATGATGGCTGTGTTTGGACAATCATATCTTGGCTTAGAGAGCTGGGGTATAAGTGAGCCTTTTGGGTATGCATGCAGCCCCTTCACCTCTTTCCTTCAAACCAAGAGGTCTTCAGTTAAATGTAGTGTCCTATTTCATCCAAACCATGGAACCATAGAACAATGGTTAACAGCTTTGGAACAAGCCAGAATATTAAGTCATGGCCACAATTCTTTAAACTCTGAAGTATTTAATATGTCAATACATGATCCTCTGAACATGGCCTTTAAGTCCCTTTGATTTCAGTGGGAGAAACATGCTGAAATTCCTTCAGTTGAAATCACATGGTCTTGTGTGCTTAACTTTGGGTACGTCATGCCTATAATTTAGCTATTGAGGGGACCTCGGGGAACCATACCACCAAAATTGTTCTCATTGCCTTACAGCTCCCTTATCTGTCTTGAAGCAAAGCAAAATGACCCTCAAAGGACGATCACTTAAACTGTTTTCAGGTTCTCGCCGTACTAATTCTTAATTGAATGTGCTGTTCTGCAGATCTCTATGACGGGCTGTTTAAGATAAAAATATTTAAATTCCTTTTACAGCGCAGTCCTATGTACTCAGAAGTAGGTCCCAATAAGGAAGCTGGAACTTACCGCCAGGTCAGTGGGTATAAAATTGTAATCTAAAGCGTCTAAAGAGGGGAAGAAATGTGCCACAACAAATACAGGGGAGGGTGTTGTGAACTGGGCATGTGGAGAGACAGTCACAAACATGGCTACTAAGCAATCACATGTCTGGTTCACAATGCGCTGAACTCTCAGTGAGTCCACTCAACTCATGTTCTCAACATGCCAATTAACTTATTTACATTGGGTAAACTGGATGATTAATCTAATTTAGGTGAAGCAAAGGAAACTACCCTATACTGCATCAAACAACTGGCTCCATCTGGGCATCTTTTTGTAGGGAGATGACACCAAAATGTCCCACTCCACTAAGCCCCCCAAATTGCAACAAACCACCACCAGACTGCGGGAGGCAGTGGAAGATAGGAGTGCCTGGCGTGCTCTGGTCCATGGGGTCACGAAGAGTCGGACACGACTAAACGACTAAACAACAACAACAACCAGACGTCCTCAGCCATCCCCATGGCCTGGCTTCAAAGCCCCTTACACTCCCTTTTTATGAGCACAATGGGGAGGAAGGGGAACCTACACAACATGGCACCCACACAACTGCTTGGCAGGATGGCTGCGGAGAACACACTTTCCTTCCAGGATGAGGGTTCAGGACAACTCGAGGAACGGGAAAGACTCTTCTGCCCAGCAGCCCAGAACCAGGGCATGCAGCAAGGGGAACCAAAAAACACATTGGCGGCAGCAGCCTCCAGTGGCTTGCTGACTTTGCCATTGTGGTGCCCTGCAGATGCTTTGGACTACTATTCCCATCATCCTTATCCAGCATGGCCAAAGGGAGTTGTAGTCCAAAATGTCTGAAAGATACTAGATTGGTGAAGGCTGGCACAGGCTGGGAAGCAGGAGTGTTCCACTGTCGATGGGAGCATGGCCTTGAAGGGGCACAGGATATAGCATAAGTATGCCCCTCCCCTGTACCACCCATATAATGCCCAAAACTGTGCTGAGTCAATATGCCAGTGAGGTGTTGTCTTTTGTGTGTGTGTGTGTGTGGTCTCGTGCTCCACGGGCATGGCAGGGCTTCCATGAAACCCTACAGCCCCTCAGCCAGTGGAAAGCATTCTTCCCTAAGTCTCCCAGCTTTGATAGTTCCCAATCTTATCCTTTTTGTCTCATTTCGTCTTTTGTTTTGCTCCATAGACCTGGCACATTCTGCCAGTGAAAGACTGCCAATTGTAGTCATCCTTGGGGCTTTCGTTTCTGAAGCCTTGCTGTTGCGCAAAACCTTCATAAAATAACACCAATTTCTCTTCCTCTGCTCCCTGCCTGATTAATACTACAGAGCAACCTTCTCTGTCCTCTGCCCACCCCAGAGCTTGCACATCCAAATTATTTGTGGTTAATCTGATTTTAGATATAGGAGAGATGTAGTTTACATTTGCCAGAATTAACATGGGGTCACAGCGGGGGGGGGGGGATTTAGTGAATTCAGATAATTAAGGAGGGATAACTGACAATCTGAGGACAGAGTTCTGTTGTATCACATTTCTTCCCGCTTTCGTACTTTTGCGGAGGTGACTGAATCTCCTTTTGTGCAAATGTTGCTAACTCTAAATTGCCTGAAACATCTGTGGGTCATTTGAATAAAAATAAGATGCTGTCTCATGCCGACTGATTTTTGTGACTGATTTTGTACGCACATACTTCCCTTTGATCCAGGTTGTGCCCAAGTGGAATCAAGACAACTCCTATGAAAACATCTTCCTAAGATATGCTAATCAGGTACGTTGAATGGGGAAGAAAATTTTTTTTGTCTGCATCAACATGGCATGTAGAATTGGGAAATAAAAGTCTCCCGTCTTGCTCTTTATTCAGCTTTAGCAAATGCAGATCTCAGGTGGGTTTCTCAAAACTCTATTGATTTGCCAGCTGCTGTAACAAATAGGGCAAGGAACCCGGCTAAAACATAATAGATGGCTGAGGGCTGATTGCTTGAGGGGAGAAAGGTGTTCCTTAAACAAGCAATTAGCAGTAACCCTTGGCTACAAATATATGTGGGTATGTATATCATATTTTACTGTGATCAGAATTACTTCCAGTTTGCACTTGCTGCGTTTGGAAAGCAGACATCAGTCAATGTTTGGGTAATTGATTCCCATTCTTTCTGAGCTGAGCTGCATGTGTTCACAGGAGATGCTCTTAATGGCTTAATAAACTGTTATAAAGGACTCCTTGACTTAGTCAAGAGAAAAATTTGCTGCCAAAAGCCTCTGCACAATAGACCTCTCACAGCTAATAGTTATATCAATGCATAAAAGGTGAAAATGACACTGCCTGCTGCGAATAATGCGCAAGGTTTGTCTCCAGGGAGCAGCGAGGGCAACGAAGGAAGTTTCTCCATGGTTCATGAGTCAAGCAACTCCAAGCTGCAGGGGCAATAGGCCAGATTCTCAGCTCTTTTTACACCATGGTGTTATGGCAGCATTGCAAAGGCACAACTCCATGCGATCTCATCTGCGGATACCAAAAGAACAGTGCAAAGCATTATATTTTCTTAGAACAGGGATGGAGAAACTGCAGCCTCTCATAGCTTGTATTGATCTCTCAGTGTCCCAGTATGGCCAATATTATTTACTTTGTATTATTTATTAGATTTCTATACCGTCCTTTGTCGAAAGATCTCAGGGCAGTCCACAAGATAAATAGGCAATAGGCAAATGGGAGTTGTAGTCCAATGAACATCTTGATCGCCACAATCCCAGAAGCTGCCTGCAGCTAGTGCAAAATGTGACAGCTCAATTGTTCTCTTTGGGCTGGTATATTGCCATCGTATTACGGCACTTCTGAAAAGAATTTCACTGGTATCCCATTAGTTACTGGACTAGGTTCAAGTTGCTGGTATTGGTGTACAAAGCCCTATACAGCTTAGGGTTAGGACACCTAAAAGATTGCTTCGTTCCCTACATTCTGCAAGGGAGTACATCCTGCAGAGACCATCCTACACAATACTGGAATCAGGCCCTTGGTGTGCTGGCAACCCAACCGATTGGAACTCCTTCCTGTTGTATATCAGACAGGCAAGTGCCTTCTCTCTTGACTTTGGGGCACTTGCCATTTCTCTTTCAACAAACCTAAAACATTGAAAATATTTGGTATCTGTCTTGGATTTGAATCCAGTTTGTGTGTGTGCTGTTGTTTAAAATTGTTTTTTATAAATGCAACTGTTTTAAATAGGTTGTTCTAACTTGCTTTCATGGGATGTCTCCTGGGAAGTTATTCATAAATGAAATAAATAATAAGAATACTTCCCACCTCCACCCCACTCCCCAAATCTCAGAAGCTGCTGGGAATTATCTAAGAATAAAAATTAAAGCAGAATCAAGCCAATTTTGGTAGAAGTAATATAAGTGCTCAGCAGCCTTGGGAATGAAGAATCACTACCAAGGAAAGGTCAGGTTGCCCAGAAAAACCTCTCAGTTCTATATCTATGAAGAAACAGTTTGTTGTTGTTGTTTTAAAAAATATACAACTTTTGTAGCATTTGTAAGCCCTTCTCATATGTTTTTAATTAGGCCTCTTACTTGGATGCCTCACAGCTGCAAGGAATTCTGAATGAAATAGTCCAGAAAGGTAAAGTTCATTGCTGGTAGCCAACTAATTTCTTCAAGTTCTTTTTTCTTCTGTCTTGTATCCTGAACAGTTGCTAAAACACACACAAAGAGGGACATATTTTGAATGTGCGGGAATGTGAATGTGCATATTTTGAAGTCACATTCAAATCGTCGCATTCAGGCATTAGTTTGTAATTGGGTTAAAAACTGTGGTGTCAAATGTGCATAGTGTAGGATAACTTGCAAACATTCTCCGTTTGGAGGGAGAAGGAGGCCTTTGGAGAGGCAGTAGTCCAAACACACTTGTTCTTCAATCAACCTTTTCTTTTTCTTTTTTACACACAGGAATAACCATAGACACATAATTTTCTTAACAAACGATAAAACATAAATTGGTCTTAACACTAAAGACCCAACCTCCCGTCTATTCCATATTTCAATTTCAAATTACTTATTGCCAATACACACTTTTATCATAATTAAACTTTTTCTTAGTATATCTTAATTCTTATATATTCCTTGCAACTATTACTGAAGTTACTTGAATGCTGCAACAGAGTTTAAATCAACCTTAAACACTCCAAGGCCCAGTCCTTTTCCAATTGCCCCTCTGGTATATTTTGCAAAATGTGACTTGTGAAACAGCATGCAGTAGTGGCACTTTGACTCCAAATTCCACGGATTACAAGTGGACCGTTTCATGCCTGCCTCCTCCCCTAACCTCCTTATTCTTTGTCCCTGTTGCTTTCTGATTTATCCGTTTATAGATCTAATGGCCAGTCGGGGAAGCGGAGATGGATTCAGCTTCGATTCGTGCAGGAGCCTTTTAGCTCTGATGGATGTATCTTTTCAACAAATGCAATAAACCTTCCTTACGCTGCCCTTCCCTGCTTTGAGTTATGGCTGTGCTTCCCACTGCAGGAGCCCCGCAAGTAAATATTTGCCATGAGATCTGCCCACTGCATATGCAGGGAATCTATAAGTGGCCAAACTCTTCCCTCTAAGGTCCCCTTTTTGATTAAATGTCAGGTAGGAAAGACAAGATCAAAACAACCCTCTCCTCAAACACCTGAAATGTTGCCTACTTCTGTAAATCACTTCCTATCAGAACCTAGATACAGTCCAATCTTCCATCCAAGAAGACTTTATGTTGCGTAGAAAAGCCTAACTATCTGACTACATTTCATGCCCAGACTTGTTCCGATGTCTAGGAGAAAGGGAAGGCAAATGTGATAGAATTTATGCTCATGCCAAAGATCCCTTTTGTTCTACATTTCCAATGTTGTCTTGTTAACAGTAAAATCGCTGCGTGAACTATCTAAATAGAAGACGCAGGTAACACAGGATGAATAATAGCTATAGTTCACCAGATTGTCAATACCACCACAACCATCCCCTGAAAAACCAAACAAAAAACTGTGAAGCGTGTTTCTCTTTTACATTTGCCTGACTTTGAATAAGTTGCCTATTAGAACTGGTCACCATAGCTGCCTATTTCCTTTTGGAACGAGGAGTATGCAATAAAGCACATTGTTAATCTAGTGTGGGCTCTCACAGCCAAAGTACCAGTTCAAATATCAGGTACGACAGCCCTTTCCAGACTGTTGCATTTCTACGTATGAATCAGAAGAAGGGAACTTGCATGCTTGAACATTCTCCCATGTTAAAAAAAAAGCAACAACCTGCAAATGGAAAGCAAACATGCCAGACAGAATCTAGCCCAGTCTTTTCCTGATGTGCTAGATTTCTGAGTGCAGTGAGGAGTTCATCATACTTTTGGTGTGCATTTCTTCTAATAAGCACATTTTCCCCATATTTGCCTAATATATTGCAATTTTGTATATGTATTTTTGTATTCATTTTTCGGTTGGAGAACTGCATTGCAAAATTCAGACAGATGTGCATTCCAAAGGAAGGGCAAAATTCAATTCTCATATTGTTTTGAGAAGTGCTAATTTGATACTTTTGCATTAAGATACAAACAGAACCAAATTTCTCCTCCATCCGTAGACAATGACGGAAGTCTTTTCTGTGGAACCTGAGCGGGGTTTGGGGGGAGAGAAATCCAAATAATCAAGGGACCGTGCCTTTTTTGTGTTTCTAAATTTGTGGTATTCAGTTACCCATTTCTATCTCTTGGGCTATGACAAGGCCCAAAGGGCATTACTGCAGTGTTTGAAAGATGCTCTGTTCCAAAGTAATTGCAACAATTATTTATTTCTGTAAATCATGTTTAATATTCAACTATCATTCATGTCCAGGTCCCTTAATATTTTGAACACTTGATGCATAGAGAACTAAAGATTGCCTTTAAACAAACTTGTTTGAATCTGCTTCCCCTGATAGACCAGACTTGGAATGCTAAGGTCTGTTTATGTATTTAATTAGCAGTGGAAGATCTTACACATTTCTTAATGGAGTGTGAAATATATATGGAGCAAGCTAAATATATGTTCCCGTTATTGTTAAAACATTAGAGTATATACCTATAACTCAGGATAGCACTTTATACATCGGATGAAGTGGGAGTGTAGTTTCTTAGTCTTTGCAGGTTTTGAAATTTAATGGTTTTTAGTCATGATGTACTCGTGACATTTCTCAGCAGCCTGCAAATGCAAATTGAGCATATCAGACAGGTTCTAATACTGCTTTTTCCTGATGTGTCCTTTGTCTGTGTGCGGGGAGGATTTCTCCTTTTTTAATATAGGAAACTCTCAAATATGCCACCACCACCCCACCTGTCATCTGATTTGGGACGATTCCGAAAGTGCACTACAGCACCATATTTCTGCTCAAGCCAGGCAAGACGTAAAGCTTAGAGAGGCAAATCATAGATACTAATGTTTTGATCGTTTCCCCACTCTGGGCCACCAGCCAGTGCACAAGTTGATCTGTTAACATGCAACCCAATCAAAATGTATTTAAAACTTGACCACATCTACAGGCCAGTAATAATGGAAGACTCACGCTGCAAGAGTTTGAAAAGCTTTGGCGAAATCTCTATAAGTATAAGGTATGACTGAACTGTATGAATCCAAACTCTCAGCTGCTTCCCTGTTCTTTCTTTTGCCCTTTTCCTGTTTTCTTCCTTTTCGTACTTTTTAAATAGTTAATGATCTCATTTTCCCGAGAAGAGAGGTTTTCACCCTATAATAACGTGAAACCCTCACTGCACTGTGTCACGCTGTTCTAAATGGATTTATAAACAATTTTTGTAGTTCTGACCTTATCAAACTTTACATACAACTGAGTTGCCTCTAGTACTGAGCTTCACTTATGCCCAAACCGCTTATGTACTGTTGGGTTTCTTTTATTTTTTTAAATGCCCAAATCACTATGTGTAATATACAAAATTATATTATAAAACAACACATATTTATAAAAGAGCCAAGGTCCATGTTGTACTATATTTGTGCAACATAGTTTTATATTAGTATATACGAGCATTTTGTATGTATCTGTTTATGTGCTGGTTACGCTTGTGAACTTTGTATATGCATATAGAATCTGTGTATAATGCATAAAAGTAAAGGGACTCCTGACCATTAGGTCCAGTCGTGGCCGACTCTGGGGTTGCGGCGCTCATCTCACTTTACTGGCCAGAGCAGCGCATGGAAACGCCATTTACCTTCCCGCCAGAGCGGTACCTATTTATCTACTTGCACTTGATGTGCTTTCGAACTACTAGGTTGTTAGGAGCAGGGGCCGAGCAACTGGAGCTCACCCCGTCGCAGGGATTCGAACCGCTGACCTTCTGATCGGCAAGTCCTAGGCTCTGTGATTTAACCCACAGTGCCACCCACGTCCCTTTGTATAATGCATACATGTGTAATATTATACATAAGATATTGTGTGTAATAATGGATATAATATGTGAGACTTTCTCATAGCTTTAACTGAAGAGGGGCAGGCAGAACTCACATCTGATAAGGATTAAGAAATAAGATGGGAATTGGGGGGGGGCCCTATGTGTATAAGCTCAACATCAAGATTTTCAGAAAATTTCATCGCTAGCTATGACAATTCATATGGCAGTGACTGAATCGATATACTAGCCATGTCCTAAAATATTATCTTGGGTTTTAATATTTTCCAGGACATTTTTGAAAGAGAAGATGAAAATAATTCTGGATTCCTATATATTTCGAATTTGAGAAGAGTAATAGAGCAAGAAGGTATGCTGACAAACTCTGAATGTATTTTCAGTTAAGGCCAATTTAAGTTTTGAAATCTGATACATCTTTGTGGAAACGTTTCTGAAACAGGAATATAGCAGGTGAAGCTTTTCTCCTGATATGGAGATTAGGAATGGAAAAAGTTTCACCTACCAAATTGGGGTGTGTGTCAGGTTGCCGTGAGAGGTGTAGTTTATTTATTTATTTTAAATAGCAAACAAACCCTGGTCACAAGCCCTGGAAGAGACAAGAGTGGGGAAGATAGGCTTACTATCACAAATTCCAATTCTGGCGCCTTCTGCAGAATGTTGAAGATTGTTTCTTTCATGAAGTCAGAATCCATTGAGTTCGCAATGACATCTGCTGAACAATCCTGGAATTGCAACCAAGCCACCAACCTTAACCCTTAGCTTCCCCAGTTTTGCAGCAGAATCCTTTGGTGGGTAGATTTATATGTGCCAGGGTTACCAGACGTCCCTGTTTCCCGGGGATCAGTCCCTGGATTTGCGAATAAATCTCCGGACAAATTCCATCCCTGGAATGTCCCCAGATTTCATCTAATGTCCCCGGGAAATGCAGCAGTGGCAGTCTCAGTAGCCGGGAGCAGTTGGCTCTGGCTGGCTTCAGGAGCTGCTCGGAAGTCCCCATATGATGGTGGTGCAGGGGCTCTAAGATGCAGCTTCCGGGCTGCCTCCACCTTCCCTGACCCCAGCAACTAAGCTGTGAAGGGAGGCTTCACGCTGCCTATCAGAGCTTGCGTGCAAGCAGAAGGGGGCAGGGATCTCTCAGTTAGGCAACAGGAAGCCTCCCTTCCCAGCTGAGGGATCCCCGCCCCCTCCTGCTTGCTCGCAAGTAGGAATGGGATTGGGGCTGCTGCGATGGGAAGGGAGGCATCGCGTTGCCCGAGCCTCACCACCGCTGCTGCTCTCGGCCCTCCTTCTCCACCTTCCATGCCTGACCCGCACACCGCTTCACCACCACCACCGAAGAACCAATAACTCAGGGGTTGCCCAGGCTCATAGAGAAAGGAGATAAAAGCCTCGGAGGAAGGGGAAATGTGGCAGTTGAAGTCAAGGTGGCAGCCGCCCCTCTGCCACCGCAATCACTGCAGCATCAACGTCCCGAACATAGTACAGTGGTACCTCGGGTTAAGTGCTTAATTCTTTCCGGAGGTCCGTTCTTAACCTGAAACTGTTCTTAACCTGAAGCACCACTTTAGCTAATGGGGCCTCCTGCTGCCGCTGCGCCACCGGAGCACGATTTCTGTTCTCATCCTGAAGCAAAGTTCTTAACCCGAGATACTATTTCTGGGTTAGCGGAGTCTGTAACCTGAAGCGTATGTAACCTGAAGCATATGTAACCCAAGGTACCACTGTAATTAATTAATTAATTAATTAATTAATTAATTAAAGTGCCCCCAGATTCATTGAAAAAACCCTGGTAACCTTAATATATGCAATCCATCACACTGCACAGAGGAAGCTACGATCCAATAATGCTGCCTTAGTGACGAGCATTTAGATTTTTAGATAGCTTCTTAAGCTGCATTATGCCCTTAACATGTTAATTCTTTTTCCCCTCCCCTGGGTGGGGAGTGAAAAAGAAAGTGTGATCAAATGACAGACGCAAACCTAAGTGAGATTGCTCAGAAGGAGAAAGGAGAGGAGAGGGGGAGTTAGGTGGCCTCTAGAGACTGTTATGATTCCTGGTGCGCAATTGGAGTGGGGGCAGATGCTCTCAATGCCGCTATCTGGAATTTATCACTAATGTGCCGCATAAAGGAAGGTGCGAGGAAGGTATGGTGATAATAAAGGCAATAAAGTGTAACACAGGGAGGAAAATTGCATGCTGTGCAGTCCTTGAAGGCAAACAGCAAACAGTACAGGCACTGAACAGAAGAAAGGGAGGCGTGTGTGTCTTTGTAAGTAGTATGAATATAAATATGGCAAAGTCAGCTTCTTTTGCCCCAAGAGCAGAATTCAGGGGAAAGCTGATGTGCGGCTTCTTCCTGTACAAGTCAGTAGATTCCAGATTCCTTTGAAGAGGTTCCTTCAACCCTATAAATCCTGCATCTAATTACTGATATGCCGAAGTCAAATGAATTGTAAACATTTGTTTCCGGGCCAAGGATTATATCATTCATTTCTCTCTCTTCCCCTTTGCCTTCTAAGCAGACAGGAGAGAAAATACTAAGCAGCAGTTTAGCACCCCAGGGATTCCTGTTGCCATTGTGAGCCCTCCTAAGGTCCTGTTCCTTCAGCCAGGGACCCACCTGACTGCCTCTTGCCATGAGTTTAGTGTTTGAGTTGCCTAAGGCTGCATCCTATTCCTGGTTACCTGGAAATCAGTGAGGCAGAGAAGACATTCCTGCAAGTGTGCTGTAAAGCTGTGACTCTTGTTCACCCACACAATGCTCTTTCCAGATTCTGGGCTGTCTTATAACCTTTTTTCTTATATATATAAAGGAAGTGGCCCTGATTGGAATGTTTGAGGAAGTCGACAACACTCCATTCTCTGCAGTTGGTGAACATTACTGGACAATGTTTCCTTTTTAAATATATTATAATCTCTTCCTTTGCCTTCTTCTGCTGCTGTTTCCAGGTCTGTTCATCGATGACACAACCCTCCAGCTGATGACCGTGCGATACGGTGACTCCTTGATGAGGATAAACTTTCCTGATTTTGTGTGCTGCATGGTTCGTCTTAAGACCATGGCAAGTAAGTTACACACAACGGATGTTCGTAAAAACATTTCCTTAGTTGCTAATACGTTTTAAGGTATTGATGCAGTAGTTTGGCATCCATTGTTGGAGAAGTGACTCACTGACTGAATGTTCTGAGAATCAGAAAATGCGCTTTGGCCTATAGGCTTCCACAATCTCTGACCATCAGTCATGCTGCCTGGGGCTGATGGCAGGTGGAGTCCAACAATAATTGGAATGTAGATTTAAACAGGACGTGGGTGGCGCTGTGGGTAAAACCTCAGTGCCTAGGACTTGCCAATCGTATGGTCAGCGGTTCGAATCCCCGCGGCGGGGTGAGCTCCTGTCGTTCGGTCCCAGCTCCTGCCCACCTAGCAGTTCGAAAGCACTTCAAAGTGCAAGTAGATAAATAGGTACTGCTTTATAGCGGGAAGGTAAACGGCGTTTCCATGTGCTGTGCTGGTGCTGGCTCGCCAGCTGCAGCTTCATCACGCTGGCCACGTGACCTGGAAGTGTCTTCGGACAGCGCCGGCTCACGGCCTCTAGAGCGAGATGAGCACGCAACCCTAGAGTCGGACACGACTGGCCCGTATGGGCAGGGGTACCTTTACCTTTACCTTTAGATTTAAACAGAGCAATGACACAAAATATTATTGTTGTAAAATAGAGCATAATTCAAGCAATTGGATACTCCATCCAATCCAACTCCATTCCCTAAAACATGTTGTGAAGTATAAGCTCTTATTATTTGTGTGAATGTGTGTGTGTTTTGAGGAACTGCCTCATGGTTTGTTGGTTTGCCTGCCTGCCTGCAATAGATAGGCAAAGCACCTGAATGTCTGACTTCAAATCAGCTATTTCTATTATTTTATTTTACTTTACTTTACTTTACTTTATTTTAATATATATATATATTTAAAGTAGGAATAAATCCAAGGATGGAAACATCCAATGCAGACACTGAACTTCACACATTTGTTTTCTAGCTTTGACCCAGGTCTAGGCATGCATAAACAATTTGTTAAGTGTGACATTTGTGTAAGGATGTTGATGAGATGTGCATTTGATTGCACATCCAGTTCAAAGGGACACAGCACAAATGCTTTATGGCTGTCACTTGAATGCACATCTGAAACGTGCATCTGTCATATGCCAACAATTTCAAATAAAGGAAGTATCATGTATGCCTTCTTATACACCTGGAGCTTCTTAGCTGGTTTGCAATTACCAAACACAAAACTTTCCTTTCCTTCCTTCAAAAGTGGACTCTTCCAATAAAGAGGCAAAATAAGGGGAGATGGTGACATGAAGACATATGAAAGCTGCACAAAGACCTATATTAAAAGGTTCTCTTAGTCTGAAGCATGAGGTTGGAAGGTGCCTAGGGAAACTCACATGGACAATTTTCATATTGCTAAAGAAACAAGCCACTGTCTGGAAAGTGGCTTGTCTCTCTGGAAAGGGAACATGCAGGAGCAAAGCGAATGCTCAAGCTGTGTGAGTGATCTTTGCCATTGACTGGATCTTACCAGATACCTCTGGAAATCCAATGAGAAAAATCTCCAAGCTTTATTGGCAGAAACATTTAAAAATAAGAAATCAAACTGCAGGACACTTTCATTTTCTCATTTTCTTTTAAAAAGTTTTATTAAAACTTTTCACATTGCGATTAAAACCCCCCGAATCTAAGCAAAAAACAGTAGAAAAGAAGAAAAGTGCTAGAAGAGTACAGGGTCCTCTCTCACAGATATAGCCTAACTTTTATCCCATACTGAGAAAGATGCACCCTCTCATCTCTCACCTGGGAACATTTGCCTCTTCCCTCAGCCTCTCACCCTGGAAGATTTCCCCTTCCCTGCCAGGACACAGTACATTTCCAAGATAGATGCTAAAATTTAATACAATCCCAACTTAAATTATACACGTTTGATAAAAGCATCTTGCATTGTCAGTGGAGGAATAAAACATAACAATTCAAAGTGTTGGTGCTGACCTTTAAAGCCTGAAATGGCCTCGGCCCAGTATACCTGAAGGAGCGTCTCCACCTGCATCGTTCTGCCCGGACACTGAAGTCCAGCGCCGAGGGCCTTCTGGCGGTTCCTTCACTGCGAGAAGGCAAGTTACAGGGAACCAGGCAGAGGGCCTTCTCGGTAGTGGCACCCGCCCTGTGGAACACCCTCCCACCAGATGTCAAAGAGAAAAACATATTATGCATTTCTTCAAACACTTGAAAGCGCTGCCAGTGGGATTTACTCAGGAGATGATTACTGATAAATGGAAATAAAGGGCAGCACATCGATAATACGAATTGATGACAGATAGTTAAATAAATAAATTAAGAGGCTCGTTAGACCATTACTCATGTTCCCTGGAAATCCACAGTAATAACACCTAAATCAAAAGCATCTCCCCCTTTATAACTTGCTGTAAAATGGAGGTGGAGATTAAATCGCAGTTAAGACCATAACATTAATGTACCGTTTTACTCTGAGAATACTAGGTCTCCTAAGCCTGCAGTTTAGCTAGAGGCAGGAAAAGGATGCTTACTATATTACTGCAATGGCTGAATATCCCTTTTTGAGTCCATCTTCCGTATCGCCTTCTAGCTCACTGTGACTAGTAGAAAGCCACAAACAAGACCAGCTGCTCCTTTTTCTACACTCCCCACCCCCTTTCTCACAAAGGAAGTTGCAAGCAGAATTTATTTCTGCAGCACGCATAAGTGGACATTACTTTACACAAAACGCTAGCAAAGAGAGCATGTGGCATTCATACACAGCAGTGTTTTGTTTTATTTTGTTGAGATACTGGGTACTTTGCACAACATGCGCATTTGTCTATCTCCATTGACACAGTGGCCCAGTTCAGACATCAGTTTAAATGATGATTTATTGAAACGAAATCAAAATCAAGGCATGGTTTCGGATCCTAGCTTTCTTCAATAAGCCATAATTTAAACTAATGACACATCCTGGTTTGGACATAACAGCAAACTCTGCTTTTTTAAAAAACAACAACCAGGTGAATGTTTCCATTCTCCTCCTCGTGGATGAACTGGAGAAAAGGGGAGGGGACACACACAAGCCCAATGCTGGTATGAATCCCAGTTCTGGGTAGTGAGAGTGCTGGTGCACTCTGGGTCCTGATTGTAGGCTTCTCATGGGCTTCTGGCTGCCACTGCAGGAGCAAGATGCTGGACTAGATGTGCAATTCAGTAGGTTCTTCTTATGCTTTCATGGCTTGCCAAGACTCATTTGCCACTAAACTATGATTTAGCATCATGCATGAACTTGGCCAATGTCTCTGAGAAACAGCTGTCCTCTTAGGCGGTTTCTGTTCATTTCGGTGGTGCCTGAACACACCTGTGGCTCCATTAGGGTCGGAGTCCAGGGCCCAACTCCAGGGCCCTACAGCCAGCCGCTCCCCCTCTCCCCACAAAAAGCAAGTACCTGAAGAGACAGATGGTGGAGGCAGGCATGACGGGAGCCTCCACAGCACAGCGGGCCCACCTAAATGAGAAAGAAAGAATGTCTGAGAAAGACAGGGCTGGATTAACCATTAAGCAAAATAAGCACATGGACCATCTGGTGCAGCTGAAAAAAAGGCTCCCACAATAACAGACTCTCCAAGTGTCCCTATTTTCCAGAGACAGTCCCGGTTTTACAGAAGCCGTCCTAGTTTCTTATTTGATCCCAGAATGTCCTGCTTTTTCTTAGGACATCCCTGTTTTCATCGGAGAAATGTTGGAGGGTATGGAGTTATGCAACCGCATAGCCAAGGAGATAAGTAATTATACAACCTTTAGAAGACATCTGAAGGCAGCCCTAGATAGGGAAGTTTTAAAAATGTTTTATTATGGTTTTATATATGCTAGAAGCCACCACTTTTTTTCCTATAGTTTTACAAACTATTCTATTTTCTTGCAAATTGAAGCTTTGTTTTGTTCTCTCTAGAGGCATTTCGCAATTTATCTGCAGATGGGAGAGGAATCTATTTCACTGAAGATCAGGCAAGTGGTGCTTAATTCCATTTTCCTCTTTTCCGTTATTGTTCGTAGTAGCTTGTTTTCATCCTTGGAAACCAAATGCCTTTCCCTCTCAAATGAGATTGAAACAGGTTTATTAAAAAAAAGGGGAGAGGGAAAAAATAGAGCACGAAACACAAAACCTAAACTGGAATAGGCATTCATAGCAGATTTTGAATGCATATTTCATTGTGTCTGGAGGTATGGATTCACATTTCAGAATTTGCCAATTTAGAAAGAACTATTCATATCAGCAAGTCCATTAAATGAAGGCAAAAGGGGGCTTAGCAACAGATTTTTATTCTCTCTTCGGTACTTAATACTTCAGAATTGAGGTTTTTCAAATGCAGAACATGATGCTTTGATGAGGTTGCTCAGGAGTGGAATTCTCACTCCAAAGTATCTCCAGTAATACCTCTAGATATCTCTGTACGTTTATACTTTAAGGAACAAATGAGAGAGATTTAATGTATTTTTAATCTCTGTCGGAAGCCACCCAGAGTGGCTGGGAAAACCCAGCCAGATGGGCTGGGTACAAATAATAAAATAATAATAGAAGTAGAAGAAGAAGAAGAAAGATTTAAAATAAATAAAAAATCACCATATCTGGTGAATTCAGCATTGAGGGAGAAAATTGCGTTTTCAGTGCGAATGTTGCATCTTACAAGCCACCCAAGATGTTCTACAAATACATGTCAATGCAATTCACTGTCAATAAACAAACAAAAGCCCCCAAATCTTTGGCTAGTGGTGGCCAGTGTCGTGGGGCAGAGTTTACCTTCCAATGCCAGCCACTGTGACTTTCCTAGTTGGGGCTAGAATGGGTCAGGGTGGAAACGAGTTGAGGTTGTGTGGATGCACCAACAGAAGCACTGGATTGGCTCTGCCAGGATATCTACACAACTCCAACCTCAGCACTGCCCTGTTCTCACAGCTGGGGAGGGGAGGCTTAAACCTCACCTTAACAATCAGAAAGAAGGTCTGGCTCATTAAACAGCAAAATAAAACTGAAAAGGTCACGTCCAACAGACTTAAATAGATGTATTAATCCATTTAGAACACCCTCTACTGACATTTTAGCTGTCTAAAGAATAGCGTTGAAGAATCATAAATCACACACTGTTTATTTAGATCCAGATTATTCTATGGTTCTTTATATGTTGTGGAAATATTATTTTGACATAGGTTTTGTTTATAGACTTATCTGTTTTAGTTATTGCATTATAGGGTTCTTATATTCTGGATTTTTGTTTCTTCCCATCTTTTTTACTATAAGGTTCAGCTCCATTTTTATATAATAAAATTGTATTAACACATTTATGGGCAGCACAGATACTATTATTTGTGTATGCATAGTCTGATTATTAAGCTTATTTAAGTCTGTTAACTTCATTTTGTTCATTTGTTTGTTTTACGTTAAAGCTCTCCTCCTCAGCACCCATGCCTTTTATTTATTTTGTGTTTCAAAAACTCACAATGCAATTGCTAATCACATTGCCATTACTGTAATATATATTTAGGCTCACTGACCTGGTACAGGCAACTTCTAGTCTCCCCTGTAGCAGCCAGTCCAGTCCACAAGCGCATGTGATTACAGTGCTAGACGTGACTATTTTGAGTGTGGAGGAAAACCATCTCAAGCGTGGCAAGGAGGGGAAAATGTGCATCATTAAGGTTTCAATGACAGCCTCAGGAAAGTCACAGGCTATTGAACTAACGTTGGGCGCTGGCTCAGCAGTCTCTATGCCACCTGATTCAATCTACTTTCATTACTTAAGAAATGCACCATTTACTGAACTACAGTTGGGCTGTTACTTGGGAAAACGGGTTCCTGTGTGCAACTACCTGCTTCACATGTAACGTTTGGTACGTGCTGTATACCTGCAGAGTTTCACGTTGCCCCTAAATGCCCTCTTAACCTTGGCAGAGATTTATTTCCTGCAATTAACCTCAAGGGTGTTAAGAAGCACTTTGGTTCCCCTTAATCACAAAATTGTTGTTGTTTAGTCGTTTAGTTGTGTCCGACTCTTCTTGACCCCATGGACCAGAGCATGCCAGGCACTCCTGTCTTCCACTGCCTCCCACAGTTTGGTCAAACTCATGCTGGTAGCTTCGAGAACACTGTCCAACCATCTCGTCCTCTGCCATCCCCTTCTCCTTGTGCCCTCCATCTTTCCCAACATCAGGGTCTTCTCCAGGGAGTCTTCTCTTCTCATGAGATGGCCAAAGTATTGGAGCCTCAGCTTCACGATCTGTCCTTCCAGTGAGCACCCAGGGCTGATTTCCTTAAGAATGGATCGGTTTGATCTTCTTGCAGTCCATGGGACTAGTCATTTTTTTTAAAAAAAATTTTTTTTAAATTTTCATTGAATTTTTTTAATGCGACAAAACGAGCATCCAGAGCAACTGTATACAGAGTCTGAGTTTCATGGCCCTATAATAGCAATACTCATAAGACTGAAACATTGAGAATGGATGCTTTTCAATGGGACTTAAACAAGAGTAAGGTCACAGCCACACCATTGGTGAAATGTAATGTAGCACTAAGAAGATGGTTTCACCAGAACATGCACATTTCTGCTTGCCAGAGAAAACACTCTCCCAATTCTGGGGGTTCTCCTGATCCTACAGATGATTTGTGAGGTGTACATGGTGGAAGAGGGGAAGGGGAGAAGAGGAAACCCTAGAGATCCACAGGTTCCCCATCTCTGCTGTGTGATATTTGACAATACATGTGAATTTGTCCACAAAGTTAAAATGCAACATGTGACAGCTTATTGTCTATTGCTGCCACCATTTCAGGAACCTTGTCCAAAAAAAGGTCCCCCGCTAGCTGCATAATACTAGACAGTGGTCTCCATTTGGTATTGCTACCTATAATTTCTTAATGCCTGATTTTGATAGACCTGCTTGAGCAGCAATTAGTGTCTCTTAACAGAGGGAAATACAATATTGCCTTTAATCAACAGAGCTTGAAGCACTGTTGGTGCGAGATGTGGTCGTCTAGAATTATTACAGGAAATCAAGTCAGCAGTTATGAGGGGGGAAATCAGATAATGGCAGAAAAGTAAGACTGAAGAGGGAAATGGTCTCACAAATAACAGGACTGAGGGGAAAAGTTTCCACCACCACTTTTGAAAAATCAATTTCTGCTTTAGAATAAAAATATGTTGACATTTTATGCAGCCCTATTTTTCTTGCTACATTTTACTGTGAATTTATAAATGCATTGATTTTCCCCTCTCTTTTGTCCTTCCCTTTCTCCTAGTGGATGACGATGACAATGTACTGCTAAGCAAGTGACAAGGCTCTATAAATGCTGGTAAGCATTTAAACAAATGCTGTTATATGTAAAGCTTCCCTTCCAAAACCTCTTTCTCAAAGGCTTTAATATCAAACAGTGTATTGGGGAAGTACACTTTTTGCAGAATTCAGTCTGTTAAATAAGAAGTCCTAGCATGCACAGTGCATTTCCTGATGGCCCCTGCTCACTTTCTTTGGTTGGCTGTTCGAAATGCATGCTACAAGTTGCTGAAAATATAAATCGCCACCTTCACCACATCCTCCACCAACAAGAAGCTCACTTAATATGGAGACCTGTTATGTTCTTACCACTTTGACGGAAGCCCCAGATCAGAGGCCAGGGGTGTTGCCACCATTTCCCCTCCCCGGACAAGGTGCCATCCCAGTACACTTGGACTGAGGGCGAGTCACGTAGAATATGCACATGTAAATAAGTTGCCATTGTTGTAGACAATTAAGGTGAAGAGCATTCATAGCAAGATTCTAGTCTATGATGGGAGTCAAATGGGTGGATGGAAGGAAATCTGCTGCATAGGCCATTCTCAACAGATTCCTCCGAGATCCCTACTCAGCAGTGCTACTTGATTCAAGTTGCCACCCTGTGCACACTTACCCAGGAATAAGTGCTACTGAATGAAATGGAATACATATATTTCCAAACAAAACATGCCTGGAATTGTGCTACCCACCGTTAATGAACCCTCTCCATAATGCGGCCCAATCCTTTCATTGAGAATGAAAATCAGGAGGGACTCTTGTGTACACTTCTGGTGTTTATATATTGTTCTTTTTCTCTTTTTTTCAAGCTGAAGAGGTGTGAAGAATGACATATGAAGAATGACAAGTGAAGTGGCTGTGTCGTCACTGCAGCCTCTCTACGATGGCGGGGCAGTGGAGGGAGTAGCCACTGTTGAAACTATGGAGCACATCCAAATGTAGTGCAGCGGTTAAACTGTTAGAATCGACCAGCTGATGAGGGATGTAGTTTTCCTGCTCTTTTCTTAAATAAAGTTTTTCTATTGGTTTTACATAGTTTTATACATTTTAACTTTAACCATTTCAAACATTAAAATAAAAGGTTATTTTGCACATTCGGACCTCCTTCCCTCCCTCCATGGGTTCCATATTTAAAATAAAATTTTCTGCATCTTTTACCATAATCCATCTGTTATATATCCATAGTTACCATAATTAATTCCACATTACAAGTGTCGTTACATCCCTGCCAATGATTTTAACTGTTTACAGTGGTCTTTTCAATAAATTAGGAATTTACTCCAGTCTTTTGAAAATACTTGATCTTCCTGGTTTCTGACCTTCAGTTTTGCCATCTCTGCATACTCCCATCAGTTTTGTCTGCCATTCTTCTCTTGTTGGCACTTCCTTCCATCTCTGGTAGTTTTCCTGCTCTTTACTGGGACAGGGCAGGGTGGCTTCAAGTTCAGGGCATTGTGGGTACGCTGGCAAAGCCAATCAGGTGCTCTTTGGGATGTGCCCATGAAGTCTTGGCCTCGCTGCCACCCTGCCCCACACCCTGAAGCCGTTTTCATCCCATTAGGAGTTACGCTCCTACTGCATAGCTTCAAGAGTCAATTTTCTTGTTTTCCTCTTCCCTGCCCTCCCCGTTCCCTTGTTGCTTGTGTGTCATGTCTTTAAGATTGTAAGCCTGGGGGCAGGAGTTCTCTCTCCTTTTTATATTGATCTGTAAGCTGCTCTGGGAACCCTTTCATTTAAAGGTGTGTGTGTGTGTGCATTTGTGTGTGCCTGCACATGCATGCATACAGTAAGAGGTAGTTGATTTTTTAATACTTCATAACCTGCTGCATTGCATATCGGCTAATCGGTGCAGAATGCAGTTCCACAGGCTGCCTGTGTAATTTGCACTCAATAATCCATGGCGAGCTTACTTTGCAAGCAAATAAACAGAAAATTCTATAGCATTTCATTAAAATTCCATTAAAGCAGCAATGCATAGACATTCACGGAGATTCACCTGGTTCCAACGTTTAACAACTCAGTCTGTGATTTTGGGGCTTTGGCTGCACATCCCTCTGCTCCCTCTTTTGCTGCGGAAGGAAACAGGTGGGCTGTTATGGGTCACAAAGTGGAGACTGAAAACATGCATGACGATGTGGTACATCCCTCTGTCTCCAACCCTGTTAGATCAAGGCACTCTCGTGCCTTAAACCCTATCCAGTTCCAGGGAATTGCTGGTGGGGCGAGTGCTATTGCACTCAGGTGCTGCTTGTGGGCTTTCCATACACACCTGAGTGGCCACTGTGAGAACAGGGTGCTAGATGGGCCTTTGGCCTGATCCAACATGTTTTGCTTATGTTCTTATCCCAGCAGAGTAGACACGCCTCTAATAGTGACAGCACCAAAGTGCAGAAATTGAGGGTCCTTAAATGGTACCCAGAACTGATTATAAGGTAAGCTCAAGTGCAACTGAGCTCAGAATCAGCTTCTGAGCACCACAAGCTGCTCCTTTCTCCTTGTTGTGAGAAGGAAGAGGTGCTCCCAGAAGACACTGAGCGAGTCCTCTCTCCCACCCCCCCGAGACTTGGGACGTTGTAACAGCAGCATCACAGTATAAAGCTAAGATGAAATCCCCAACCCAAATTTAGTGGCTGGGTTTGGGCTCTGTGCGACACGTGTCTCACACTCCATTCTACAGCGTAGTTTTGGTGTCCTCTACAGCATGGCGGTGGGACGCGGGTGGCGCTGTGGTCTAAACCACAGAGCCTAGGGCTTGCCGATCAGAAGGCTGGCGGTTCGAATCCCCATGACGGGGTGAGCTCCCGTTGTTCAGTCCCTGCTTCTGCCAACCTAGCAGTTCGAAAGCACATCAAAGTGCAAGTAGATGAATAGGTACCGCTCCAGCGGGAAGGTAAATGGCATTTCTGTGCACTGCTCTGGTTCGCCAGAAGCGGCTTAGTCATGCTGGCCACATGACCCGGAAGCTGTACGCCGGCTCCCTCGGCCAGTAAAGCGAGATGAGCACTGCAACCCCAGAGTCATCTGCAACTGGACCTAATGGTCAGGGGTCCCTTTACCTTTACAGCATGGCGGCAGTGGAACTGCACTGGTCACGCCACCCTAAAATCGCCTCTGATTCAACACCACATTACAGGCAGAGGGTGTGCAGGTGGGAAGGGGCTCCTCCTTAGTTTTCCAAGGGTGTGCAAATTCTTTGGAAGTTTTCAGGGAAACTCGCTTTGTTTCTTTGTGCCCAAGTGGTGTAGAAAAAATAATAAATCACCACCACTTTCTGCCAAAGAGTTCACACACAGAGAAAAAAACCTTTCCACAAATTCCACTGCTCCCTAAAGTTTCAGAGGCTCAGAACCGTATCACCAAGTTCTTATCTACTTGAGCCATTCCCTGTGACCTAATAATAAATTGGGCTGTCCAAGCTGCAATTCAATAGAATGAAGATGTTGTAGGAGGAAGTTGTTGATACAGTGCTTTTGCCCTTTTTCATTTCTGTTTTTCTGTGGTGGGCTAGCTAGAAAGTAACATAGTTAGGGGTCGTATATTTCAGTTGAGGTCAGTGGCACTGCTCACATGCATATCGCTTAATATCTGTGGTAAAGCTATTCCAGGTTCTGGCCCCTACATGTGAATTTGGATTTCTTTTCCCATTACAGACCTGAGATTGCGTATTGCAATTTCTCAGTGGCAGGAGCTAATAATTCATTAGAGCCAGGCTGAGCATGGCCGCCTGTGTGCAGAATAAGACAATTGGCAGTGCACTTGATTTATACCTCCAGCTTAGCTAATTAAGCAATAATTCAAGGGGAATCCATCATTGTGACAGCTTTGTTGATCAACCATCCCCAAGCAAAGTCAAAGGTGTTCAGTAGCTTGGGGAGGAAAACCCAGGTCAATAATGAAAGCTGCTAAGATGGGAGTGTAGAACATACCAATGATTGTGTCTGTGTTTTAAAAAAACAATGGATAGAAGTTTAATGCTTTCATTTATATAAGCACGTCTTCCTATACGCATAAAAAATGTAAGGCTGTTGTCACACTGCAGTTTGTGTGGCTGCCAATAGGTGGCCCTGCCAACTGCAGTATTTCAACAGAACACCAGGTGAATGAGCCCCCCACCTCTTTTAAAGGGGACTGGAGGTTGGGGTGAACCGGGGGGGAGGGAAATGGGCTGGGGAGGGGAGGTTTGGGTGAGCTATGAGAGGCTAGGTGAGTGGGATAAAGGAAAGAGGGATTGGCCAGGTGTGAGGGAAGGTGGTTGGTGAGTAGGCAGGGTTGGTGAACAGGGACGGCAGCCCCTAGTGCAGGCTTCCTCCACCTCGGCCCTCCAGATGTTTTTGGCCTACAACTCCCCTGATCCCTAGCTAGCAGGAGTAGTGGTCAGGGATGCTGGGAACTGTAGTCTCAAAACATCTGGGGGGCCGAGGTTGAGGAAGCCTGCCCTAGTGCATCCATATATGTACAGAAACACAACCTGTTTATTACATTTATATACCTTTCCTCCATGGAGATTTAATGTGGCCTGCATGGCTCTCTTCCGCTCCATTTTATCCTCAGAAGAACCCTGTGAGGTAGGCTAGGCTGATAGGCAGTGATTGGCCCAAGGTCACCCAGTGTGTTTCATGGTGGGGCAGGGATTTGAACCCTGGTCTCCCTGCTCCTAAGTCCAACACTCTAACCACTACACCACATTGGCTGTCTACAGCAACAGAGTGAGGGTAAATTTTCATGGGAGCGTCTTGTTGGAATGGGTGTAGAGAAGCAGCCATAACACTGCAGATTTCATGTGCTGTTTGCCTTTTACACGTGGTCTGAAATCCCGTTCAATGAATGTCTGGAAGGTGAACAGTATTGCATCTAATATCCCAATCCACAACTGCATTCATTCACTACCACTTTATACACAGATGCTGCACATGTACAAACAATATATGCATAAGCTGGTCGGGGTGCCAGTTTTTACAAGATCCAAGACCACACATACAGGGCTGCACAGCTTGTAGGCTTCATGCACAGAATCATTCAGTGCACAGAGGTCAGAGGCCAGGACACCAGCAAAATCCTATTTTCCTCTCCCTGTGTTCATGGCTTCACGCTGTGCAAAACAGGGTTTTGTGTACAGTGGTATCTCGGGTTAAGTAATTCGTTCTGGAGGTCCGTACTTAACCTGAAACTGTTCTTAACCTGAAGCAGCACTTTAGCTAATGGGGCCTCCTGCTGCCGCTGTGCTGCCGCCGCACAATTTCTGTTCTCATCCTGAAGCAAAGTTCTTAACCCGAGGTAATATTTCTGGGTTAGCGGAGTCTGTAACCTGAAACTGTTCTTAACCTGAAGCACCACTTTAGCTAATGGGGCCTCCTGCTGCCGCTGTGCCGCTGCCACACAATTTCTGTTCTCATCCTGAAGCAAAGTTCTTAACCCGAGGTAATATTTCTGGGTTAGCGGAGTCTGTAACCTGAAGCATATGTAACCTGAAGCGTATGTAACCCGAGGTACCACTGTACTTCCAAACAGTCAGCAGCAATTATCATAGTACCCCTGTTTTGCATAGCTCTGTGGACCTTTGTGAGAGTTCATACATCTTATATTTGCATGTGTATTGTCTGACCTTGCCAAAGGGGCACCTCACTACCTCTCTACACACATTTTAAAAAAACAAAAACAAAACACAAACGGGGAAGTGAGGCAAACCTCTCTCTCTCTCTCGCTCTCTCTCTCTCTCTCTCTCTCTCTCTCTGAGTTACCCAGTGCTTGTGTGGTGTGACAGTGACATCTAGTGAATTTTCTGCCAACCACAGTTGTTGCTTGCTGATTTTCCAGTCAAAAACAGCCTTTGCTATTTTTGGAATGCCAGGATTGGATGGAGCAGTGGACTGGCACTGTGGAGCCGCCCAGACTCACCCCACCCTGTCAGCTGCACCTGCCTAAAAACAGTGAAAACTAAAACTATGCTGAATGCCATATTAACCCATCAATTCTGGGACCAGGTTTCCCATTAATCTTGCAGTTTGCAGGTGTCTCCAAGGCTCTGTTTTCACAGTAGGCCTCATTGTGTTGGTGCTACATTCTACACAGGCAAAGGATGCCCAGCTATAGCCTAGTGAATCACAATGAAGCTTACCTCAGGGAGTGTCGCGCTTCCAGAGATCCTTGTAGTGGCTCCACCATGTGTTTGGGATTTCAAGACCTGGAAGGGATAAAGTTCCCATCACAGTATTTAAACCAAGGATGGGAAACCTGTGGCATTGGAGTCAAACAACATCAGCAGGGCCACAGGTTTGCCAGCCCTGTCAAAGGGATGACAATAAGAGTTTTTTGAGGCATCCATCAAACCCACTTTGAACTCTACTCAATTGTTTTACTCATGGTTCATGGTGAGCTGCTTCTTCTTAGTGTAACCCAATGTCCCATCTGTGAAATGTTGGTGGGAATCTCCTGGCAGTTTATAATAAATAATAAATTATTATTTATACCCCACCCTTCCTGGTTCAAAAACCGGGCTCAGGGCGGCTAACAACAAATTTAAAACACTTAATTATAAAAGCAGCATAAAATACAGTATAAAAACATGAATAACAATAAAATTAAAAATTCAAAAATCAGTTTAGGGGAAATAAGCATTAGATAATCCCCAGGGCTAGCTGGTTGAATTGGTCCTACTTGGGCCAGCGAGGAGGCCAGGGGAGAATTAGCTGTGGGGTCTCAGAGTGGGTGATCTTCATAAAAGGGGAGAGGGATTGAAGAGAAGGGAAATAAAAGATCAGGCTGAATTCAAATTAAAGGCCAGGCAGAATAGCTCTGTCTTACAGGCCCGACGGAAGGAGGTTAAATCCTGAAGAGCCCTAGTCTCATGGGACAGAGCATTCCACCAGGTCAGAGCCATCACTGAAAAGGCTTTGACCCTGGGGGAGGATAGTCTGACTTCCTTAGGGCCCAGGACCTCTAAACTATGGTTATTCATGGACCTTGAGGTTCTCTGTGGGGCATACCAGGAGAGGCGGTCCCATAGATACGAGGGCTCTTAGCAGATAAGATGTCACTAAAGCAGTTTAAACTAATCCATCCAAATACGCTCATTACAAGTGCACATAAGAGACCAAGCCCAGGCCATAGCTTTAGGTGGCAGGTGCTGGTTAGGTATCACAGAATTGTAGAAGAGTCGGAAAGGACCTTGAGGGTCATCTAGCCCAACCCTCTGCAGTGCAGAAATACACAGCTGTCCCGTATGGGAATCGAACCTGCAACTTTGGCATTATCAGCACCACGCTCTAACAGACTGAGCTATGCAGAGAGAAGAGAGGGAAGGGGAAAAGGTGTTTGCACACACTTTGACAATGCTGCTTCTTAATTCATCCTGGCGTATGCCTAAAGAAAGCAATGTAAGCACATCCACTTTGCCCAAAGCCAGCTCCATCTGGCACCTCCTCTGAACTGTGGAGGCTGGTCATTGTAAGAACAACAGTTTAAGAATTGAGGCCCGAGTTTGATTCCCTCCCCACATTTCATTCCCTGTCCTCTTTCCCACGTGTGTCATGTTTTTCTTAGATTGTAAGCCCGTGGGCAAGGACTCGCTTGCTCAGAGGCAGTCCAAGACATTCCGGCACCTGAGGCAAATCACAAAATGGTGTGTCTCCACCCATCCATCCCCCAGGAAGAAGATCTACACCAGGAAGAAAAGGGGGGAAATAAAGATCAACTTCTAGAACAGGGGTTGGGAGGAGACGAGCAGTGCCTCCTGTTGTCAGGCTCGGGGAATCAGATCCCTCCCATGGTGGCAGCCCAGAATCAGAGAAAGGATAAAAGTTCTTACCAAGCAATTTGTTCAATAATTTACAGAGAATGGCGAAGGAATGCAGCCTTTCTAATAATGGCGTTGCTCCAAGTAAAGTCCCACCGTCCTACGTCTCCCTTATTCAACATCACTCCTGCCTTGGTTAATCTGAGCTTTCTGCCTCTGAGCTCTCTGTTCTAATACCCTCAATGCCCATCTGGTCTTGGGAGGGGGGGTCAGGAATGCTTTCCATGGACACTGAGTCAGTCAGTTGTGTCTCCCCTGGTGCTTCTCCTTCTCCCTGCTGTTCCCCTTCTAGCATTTCCCAGCTTCTGCCCTTTGCAGTCTCTGAACTATGCCCTTCTACAAACCACTTTTCTAAGTCTATACTGTCCTCCTGTTCTCAGGAAGGTGCAGGAGAAGGGGGGCGGCCCCCACCATTCCTCTTCAGTCCAATCCCTGACATCTATTCACCGAGAGGCTGCTGTGGAGGTAGCATTTCGGGGACATTGCCAAGGAGGTGGCAGATCGGCCTCCAAGGAGTGTACTGCAGCTGCTGTTGGCCCCGGGGCAGTAGGTGATGCAATCTTTGGAGGCCGGATCCTGCCTCTGGAGACAGTTGCCTCACCTTGCCTCATGGGTGGGACAGACTTAGCCTTGATTCAATTGACTGTATGTCAGCCCCTCTGGGAGCTTACTTGGATAAAAAGCGAGCTACAAATACTCCAAATAAGCATATTAAGTAAATAAATTTGAGTACTACAGAATAAATAATTGGTAAAGAAGCAGCTTCAGGTGCCAACTCTCTTGGGCCCTAGGTGCCCAAGCACCCACAAAAATCCCCAAGAAGGGGCAGGGTGTTAGGATATAGTTCCGTTCCACCTTAAAAGGGAAAAGGCTGTTGTGTGTCACATGCCTGTTTGTATATAGCTTTTGTATTGTGGCTGTTTTCCTGGACACAGAGGCAAGCAGTCATGTTTTTCCTTTGTTCTGAACTACGTTGAATATAGCCGTAAATATGTTCTCTCTGTGTCTGCATCTTTCGTTGTGGAGACTTACACACTCTGCTGAAAGGGTGTGCATGGGTCTTGGAACATCTCTGAGGCTTGTGTCGCTAACTGACTGATGCTGTTCCACAGGAGACCGGTGATCGTCTGGAGACAACTGGGGGCCTGCCTGATGCCTCCATCTCCCTGGCAGTATCCCAACACAGGGCACCCACAAATTTCGGTGCCAGGGCAATACATGGTGCATGGCATCCATGGCCCCAGGCACTCACAGTCGCGGGGCCAAGCTGGCACTCCTGCCTCCATGCAAAGTGAGCAAAATATCTTAAGAGCAGCTTGATGCTCCTTGCAGTCAGTTTACCAGTGAGGTGTCCAGTCAGATGATGAGGGACTGGCATACCTGGGGATTCCCTCTCTGTATAAATTGGGGTTTATTGGTCTACCGCTGAAGCTACAGCTTCTGGAGCAATCAGAAACTGGAACATCAGTGTCCTAGCTTCGTAGCTTCGGTATCCTATATCCAGAATGAGTATCCAAGTATTTCAGCAGCCTGATATGTATTTTCAAGATTGTTTTGTTATTCTTATTCTTCATCAAACTACAGAAAGGGATTATTGAAAAGGGCATTCTAATAGTGGAGCCAATATGGCCAGGATCAAGCTCTCTTTTAAATCCTGTTGTCAAGATGCCAGCTGTAGAGAAAAGGCAAGGAAGGGGTGACGTGATAGAAATTAAGAAAATTATGGAACCTGCTTCCACAGGAGGCAGCGATGGCTACCAAACTGGATTGCTTTAAAAGATGGACAGGGCCTAGCCATGATGGCTAGGCTCTGTCTCCACAGTCAGAGGCAGCAATGCTTCTGAAATCCAGTTGCTGGAAACCAAAGGAGAGGGGAGAGGCCTTGGCCCAGTATCCCTGAAGGAGCATCTTCACCCCCATCGTTCAGCCTGGACACTGAGGTCCAGCTCTGAGGCCTTCTGGCAGTTCCCTCACTGAGAGAAGTGAGGTTATAGGGAACCAGGCAGAGGGCCTTCTTGGTAGTGGCACCCGCCCTGTGGAACGCCCTCCCATCAGATGTCAAGGAAATAAACAACTACCTGACTTTTCTAAAACATCTGAAGGCAGCCCTGCTTTGGGAAGTTTTTAATGTTTGATGTTTTATCGTGTTTTAATATTCTGTTGGGAGCTGTCCAGAGTGGCTGGGGAGGCCTGGGCAGATGGGTGAGGTATACATAATAAATTATTATTGTTGTTGTTGTTGTTGTTGTTGTTGTTAGTTCTCAAATCCTGCTTACTGGTTTCCCACAGGCATCCGGTTGTGACAACAGGATACTGGACTAGATGGGCTGTTGGCCTCATCCAGCAGGCTCTTATGTTCTTTTCAAAAGCCCTGAAAGAGATTTCCTTTGAGATGCAGCCAGACTCAACACAGTAAACTGTATAATTCCCTTGTAAAGTAGGTATGTCCTGCAGATGGCAGCCTAGAGCTGGGGAATGATTACCCGGAACCCATTATATTTTAGGCAAAGGACGAAAGCTAAGGCTCCCTATCCTGACCTGATCTTGCTCAATGCTTCTTTTTTCATGAAGTCATGACTATACCTTTATAGCATGTTCAAAGCACCTTCTTTGCTTCAAAGAATTCTGGGTATTGAAAGCTGTCAAGGGTTGCTGGGAAATGTAACTCTGTGGGGGTAAATTCCAGGGCCCAGAATTCTTTGAGGGAAAGAATGTCATGGATACTTTAAGCTGAGATTTGAGCATTTGAATCATAGAACTGTAGATCTGGAAGGGACCACAAGGGTCATCGAGTTCAACCCCCTGGAAATGTGCCTCAAAAGTATAGTGTGTATGCAGCCTGTATCTGCAAATTCCAGTGCTGGCTGGTGCCCATTGGGAGAGAGCAAATGACAGAAATCACCAAATGATTCAAGGTTTGCTCTCATTTTCCTCCTGGCTGAGTTCTACATAGGGCAACACTTAGAATAAAGGAGGAAGCATAGGCGTAGCCTGGGGGGCATGGGGCAGCTGCCCCCCCAATAATTGATAAAAATCAATAAAAATACTTAACTAACTGAGGTTCTCCCCCCCTAACAAAAGCCTGCCCCTCCAGTAACAAAAATCTTGGCTATGCCCATTCCCCCTGGATTGGTCATTGCTGCCTTGGAGCACAGTGTTGGGTTTTTCTTTCTTTCTTTCTTTGTTCATTTCACAGTTCTGACCACCCTCCAGCTGTTCACACCAGCGCAGCTTTAATAGTGCCATATTCTTTTCTGTTTGTGAGCACCCCAGGTGGTGTTGATGGGACGCAGATGTCTTCAAACCTTGGCTATGCCCTCTTTTCCAACACGCATCCTCTTTTCCATGGGTATGTAAAATGAGAGTCATCATAGTGATCCATAGTTAAAAGTCAGCAAATGTGTCCTCTTTTTTTGCTCTTCCAAACACGGCAACCCTACTAATAAGGAAAGGCTGGAGGACTTCAGTTGGTGTGAAGTCGGTTTGAGAAACAACCTGTGGAACAGTACCATCAAGGCACAGAATACATATGCATTTTGGGCAACGTCACGTGAACACAGATTAAGAATCCGGCATCGGAAATGCAGTGAGTGCGCCATAAATGGTACTGTGAACTAGCAAGCTATTCGGTATCTAAAATAAAAAATAAGTGAACTAGGCAACATGTTGTTTTGATTCCAGCTGTCACGTGAAATGGGGAACAACCCTAAGAACAATTTGCCATTCATTTCAGCTCCAAGACACATTTCAGAAATTGTGTATTCAACCCACATGCAACAAACACTTATTAATGTACGGGAAGGTGATGCTTCAGGAAAGGCAAATGACAAAAGATTTCAAAGCCATCCAGCAGCATCTGAATGATAACACTGTGTTTAATGGGCATTTATAGAAGTCTATATTTAGCATCACTTTCAAAACAAGTCTGGGAATGCTTCTATGATACTCCTCCTCGGAATGCCTCCCTGGAATTTGGAGGTTAAATTACCTGGCCTTGTTTATGTAGTGCAACTTGTGCATTAAGGCAGCCCCACCCAACCTGGGGCTCTCCATGTTTGGAGTTTGGGGTTACAACTTCCATCAGCCCTGGTCTGTGTGTAGCAGCTAGGAATTATGGGAGTTGTAGTCCAAAATCTCTGGAGAGCACTGGTTAGGAATTCTCCATTATTCCATTATTTAGTACAGTGGTACCTCAGGTTAAGTACTTAATTCGTTCCGGAGGTCCATACTTAACCTGAAACTGTTCTTAACCTGAAGCACCACTTTAGCTAATGGGGCCTCCTGCTGCTGCCGCGCTGCCGGAGCACGATTTCTGTTCTCATCCTGAAACAAAGTGCTTAACCTGAAGCACTATTTCTGGGTTAACAGAGTCTGTAACCTGAAGCATATGTAACCTGAAGCGTATGTAACCCGAGGTACCACTGTACTGGGTCCTGTACAGAGCACTGCACATACAGCATAGTTTGCTACAGTTTTCAGTTCCTTTGGGTTCATTTACATCTCTTTTCCTTCTAAGGGCATTTCTAGACTGCTGCTGTCTTCTAGTGGGGTTCAAGCACATACCAGCAAATTCAGGTTACACATATGGAAGCTTTATGCAACAAACCTGCTTCCTGAAAAGATCAGCCTTCAATGCAACAAAGAAAGTGACAGGAAGATGCACTGCAAAGTGTGGGATAGGGATAGAAGAGAAATTAGAATCAGGGTACATGCAAAATGGAAACCATCAAATTTGCACTTTATGTGAACCAAACAGCGATCCTTTGAAATTTGCACTTATCTGAACTTTGTGACATAGTTCTCCAACAAATGTATATTTGGGGAAGCGTGCATAAAAATGAATGTATCAGTGGAAATAGCACACAGAAATGCATCACATATGGGGAAACAACTTGCAAAAATGTGAACATTAGTCAAAACTGCACATAAAAGTGTATTTATTCAGAGAAATTCACACAAAAATGCTATTATTTTTTTAAAAAATAGTAAATTAGTAAAAATAGTAAATAGCTGAAAAATATGGAGAACTGAATTTAAGATTGGAAAAATGAGAAACCAAGAGAACCAATTTAAAATAATAATAATAATAATAATAATAATAATAATAATAATAATAATAATAATAATATATTTGTACCCCGCCCATCTAGCTGGGCCTCCCCAGCCACTCTGGGCAGCCTCCAACAAAGATTAAAAATACATTAAAATGTCAAAATTGACAAATCTTTCCTAGCATGGGATAATATTTACTTGAGACAACTTCTTCTAACCTCACCCCAAATTAATCAGGACGAACATTTCTTCTGGAAATGCCCTAATTTATTCTGTGCATGTGAGCAATGATAAAACACATAAGGTGATATTCTAGTGAGTCCTGTTACTGCAAGGATTTCTGCTTGCACAATAGGACTTTCCCCTGCTTGCCTTCCCCTGCACAATTCATGCACCCTCCCCAAATCTGCTCTAGGGGGTTGGGAGCACCCCTAGAACAGATCTGGGAAGTGCACAAGGGGAGGAGAAAGAGAGAGAGAGAGAAGTTTCTGTTTTACCAGCAGAGAACTCTCTGTGCTGGCAGAATGATTGCAGACCCCATTGGATCTGATCACCCATGAAAACGCATAGTTGATGGAACTGTACATATGAATACATAAATAATTTTTTGTGTAGTATGTTACCAGTCCAGTTGTACACACTGATGAAACATGGGTCTTATCATTTTTAGAAGGCACTTAGGGTGCAATCCTATATATACCTACTCAGAAGGAAGCAGTTTTGACTTTTTGCAAGTTCAATAGAACTTAGATCGTTTCTAGGCAACCTGTCTATTGAGCATTCATCCTGATTTGTTTACAGGGAGGTTAGACGATGTCACACCAAATGTTATCCCACACTGTCTTGTGCATTCTCCCATCACTTATCTTATCACAAGAAGTCCAGTCTTGGGAAGAAGCAGTTTTGTTGCACAGGAGCTTCCAATCAGCTTTCTTTGCACAACCTGAACTTCCTGATAAACATTTGAACCCCCACCTGAAAACAGTGGCAGTCTGGAAGCACCACCTAGATTATGGCAGCCTTTGGACTTTAAGTTGGTATGCAGCTTCAACCGTTGCTATGCCAAGTCGCTGAATCGTTAAATCTCAAAGTGATAACTACCTGTACATTGAAACTTAAATGTATTGAGTCCTTTGAGGTTGTTAAAAACATACCTTCCTTAACTCACCTTAGACTCCTTCCTCTTCCTTTTCCCCACTATATGCTGCTTGAATTCACACTAATCTAGACTGCTTATTTTCCCCCCTGCAGATATAATTATCTAATTATAACCTGATTAACCTGCCTAATCATAGTTGCCTTCTCCAGGGGATCATGACATTGTGAGCTTATGGAGATACACGACTACGTTCAATAGTTAGTTGAATAAGACCACCTGCTTGAGTTGTATCACTTCTATTATGTAAAAGATCTGATGGGTGCATTTTGCATTGCTTAATCACTGTGTTTATTTATTATTATGTAAAATCCACAGTTAAATGTTAATAACAAATACATAAATATCTCTGCTGATTTGAGTCTGTTTGTGAAGATCCTAAGCAGCAGAGAAAAGCCATGAATTAGTTTGTATGTGGTATCTTGCTCAGGAAATTATCATGCTTAGAGTGAATGACACAGTCTTTAGAAATGTAGTTCATTTGAATTGTTTGGCGACTGCAGGCTCTCCTTTTCCCTTGAACAGACCCACTTTACAAGATGCATACGACTGGGTCGTAACAGACATTTTTGGTCGTCGTATATGGATACATCTGGGGATACAGGAATAACTTGATATTTACAAAGTCCATTATGAACTGATCTGCTCCCTCTTTCCCAGACTGAAACGCAGATGAGAATCCAATTTATCCATAGTCTTTCATGCTTCCATGTTACATCCTTGGCTCAATAATCATATCCAAATAATTCATTTAATTTTACTTAACAAATTTTACAACCTCTGTGCAGTTTCTGAAAACATTTAGATTCTCGATAAAAACAAATATTGTTAAAAATATTCAAAGGGTTATTAAAATCAGAAGCAGCTACATAAAACACTTGTAACTTCTACATGTCTGGATAGGTTTGTCTAACCAGAAATGTTTTGTACAGTGAAGGCTGGGTGTCAATAGGCAGGAAGTTCCAAAGTTTAGATGCTATAACACTAAAGAGTCAATATCTCACAAGTGCAGGGCAAGTAATACGTGGCGCCTGTAACAGCCTCAGGTCCACAGATGTAAAGGATTGAGTGTGCAAATGTTTGGGGTCAAGTAAACTGGTTCCCAAGCGGTTAAGGGCTTTATAGCAAACATCTTGACCTTGGGCTTGGTAATAAGGTTAGAAATGTGTGTTTTGTGAAAAAAATATTATTATTTTTGAAATGCCTATTTAAATACTATTTCAAGGAGGATTTTCATGCAGAAGTGAAGCAAACAGATCAGCAGTTTCTGCAGATAAGGAAAAGAGATCTGCACAAAAATAAAAATCCAACAAAAGAAGAAGTGAAGCTTGGCCTTTTCTGAAACCATTTTTGGTGCACTTCTCTCACCCACTGAATCTTCAGAAGGAATTGAGCTCAGCTGACCACAAAGCAGAAATCATGACTTTATGAGTTGAATGGAAGATTGCACCATGTTTCCATTCCAACAACTGATTTCAAATGAAAAGTGCCGGGTCAGTTGCCCTGGAATTACCCAAAGCTTTGGCTCTCCCTACCATTGGACCTGTGGCAAACGGTCTTTCTTCAGGGATCTGGGGAGGTTTTAAAGGCACTTATTTTCCAGCTGGTTTTTTTGTGATTTTTCATAATTGTTATTTTTATTGGCCAGATTACTGTTGTGATTACTGTTACTGTTGTTGTGATTACTGTTGCTGTGTGAGAGAAAAATACTTTGTTGGCTGAGTGAGTATGTCGTATTGGTTCTTATTTTTGTGTAAAAAAAAGGTTTTACCTTTTATATTGGTTCTTATTTTTGTGTAAAAAAAGGTTTTACCTTTTATATTGTTGATATCCTATTTTTGTGTTGTTGGTAGCTGCAAGCCATCTAGGATACTTAAGGTCCAGAAAGGCATCCCAGAAATATTTCAAAACAAAATCAACAATTTGAAGGACCAAACATGTATTGATGAAGCTTGTGTTGAAAAATGGGTCAACATACCAAATGCAAGCCACACCTAGGGATCACCTACCTGCACAAAACAGCAAGCAGAAAACCAACCAAGATGTATGAACCCAGGACGCCCATCAAGCATTACTTAATTATTTTATGTTGGTGTGTGAGCCTCTACTCTTGGGTTTTCATTTCTTTCTGCAGCAGAGTTCCTTTTACAGAAAAGTTTTTCTGCATCTTTTACTTCTTTACAGCAGCAGCACCCCAGCTCTTCGTAAAATCCCCATTACGGGAATAAACACCATTGGGTTCTGTTTTTCAGTGTTTTTTATTATTTGCAAAACTTTACACTGTTCAAAAACAAAGAAAACAACACAATCTTTTTCACTATTAGCCATCCAGCCACAGACCTAATGCTGACTCATTCCCATGCTCATTTACACTGACCCAGACTTAGTTGATCACATCCCCTAATAAAAGCACCTGTTTGCTGGGGAAATTTTCTGTTGCCTAGCAACTTCTTCAAGACCATTTTCAAGTTTCTTCTAGAATATTCCAACATTTTATACACTGCTTGCATGCCAAAATGGCTTCTAAGCAAATATCAAATCGGTTCTAAAATATCCATGTGTAATCAAAAGACACACTAATGCAATCCCATCATTCCAACAATAAAAGAACCCAGGATTAAAATATACAATAAAACAATAAAACAAAAAGTAGAATTAAAAGAGCTAAAAGAGCAAAAGAAGGCTGATCGCTGAAGAATTGATGCTTTTGAATGATGGTGCTGGAGGAGACTCTTGAGAGTCCCATGGACTGCAAGAAGATCAACCGTATCCATTCTGAAGGAAATCAGCCCTGAGTGCTCACTGGAAGGACAGATCCTGAAGCTGAGGCTCCAATACTTTAGCCACCTCGTGAGAAGAGAAGACTCCCTGGAGAAGACCCTTTTGTTGGGAAAGAGGGAGGGCACAAGGAGAAGGGGAAGACAGAGGACGAGATGGTTGGACAGTGTTCTCAAAGCTACGAACATGAGTTTGACCAAACTGCGGGAGGCAGGGGAAGACAGGAGAGCCTGGCGTGCTTTGGTCCATGGAGTTATGAAGAGTTGGACACGACTAAACAACAACAACAAAAGAGCAATTACAGCAGTCTTGGGGGAAAGTGACCAGCAACTCTGCAGCTGGCAGAACTGAGGCATTCATCTGTAAGGCAGGCACTACAAAATGGTGACCCTGTGAGAATAGGACTTGCTGGCTCTGTGATCACCTATATGTTGTATTAAACAAGCACTAGGCTATTTTGATACATCAGAGTTATGGATTGAGAAGGCCGAGTTTCATACACACCTGGTTAGCTAGAACTAAATGTTTCCCGAGGGTAAGCCGGGTCAGTGAGGTGTATATCTTGGAACAAAGCAGAAACCAATTAGAGCAATCCAGTCCCTCTGCTGAGGGAAAAGTGACTGGTAGGAATAGATATATATATGGCACACAGAGCAAGGGATGGAAGGAAAAAACATTGATTTTTTTGAAGGAAAGAGTTACCATTTGAAGGGAGAGAAGTAGAATGACTTCCGTATAAAAATATCTTCTCTGCCTCTATAATATTTGACTTCACCCCAAAGGCACACTCCTCCATTGTCTCCTGAGACAGGAGGGTGCCAACAACAACCATGGTGAATGGATAACTTCAGAAGTAATTCTCAGCAACTGGGACTTCTTTGTTTACAGAAAAGGTGAGTGTAAGAGGTGACAAAATAGAAGTTTATAAAGTTATGCATGGCTCAGAGAGAGTAGACAGGGAAAAAAGTTCTCTTCCTCTCTGCTAACATGCGAACTCATGGGCATCCTGTGAAGTTGCATGTTGAAAGAATCAGGAGGGATAAAAGAAAATACTTCTTCATGCAGCATAGTTAAAACCGTGGAACTCATTCAAATTTCTGCATGTTTGATCTTTGTGGATCTTTGTGGGTTCTGACATGAATTGACCGGGTGGTGCTGTAGGTTAAACCACAGAGCCTAGGACTTGCCGATCAGAAGGTCGGCGGTTTGAATCCCCGCGACGGGGTGAGCTTCCGTTGTTCGGTCCCTGCTCCTGCCAACCTAGCAGTTCGAAAGCACGTCAAAGTGCAAGTAGATAAATAGGTACCGCTCTGGCGGGAAGGTGAACGGCGTTTCCGTGCGCTGCTCTGGTTCGCCAGAAGCGGCTTAGTCATGCTGGCCACATGACCCAGAAGCTGTACGCCGGCTCCCTCAGCCAATATAGCGAGATGAGCGCCGCAACCCCAGAGTCGGTCATGACTGGACCTAATGGTCAGGGGTCCCTTTACCTTTACCTTTACACCTCCAAGAAGAATGTATGGATCAGAACATAAAATTTCAACACAGTTCACACCTCAAACTCTCTCTCTCTCTCTCTCTCTCTCTCTCTCTCTCTCTCTCACACACACACACACACACACACACACTGGAATCTATTTTTAAAATGCTCATTTTGAGATAAAATACATTTAGACCTGTATTTTAGGAGAACATTTAAGATACACACAGATTGTTTTAATTTTCTTTTAAATGAGGAAATAGGCTGGGACAGATTTATGAGTGAACAGATGAGAAAGTGAATCGGACCAAAGAAGGTGGGTGCTTCTGTGTTGAGGACTGGTGACTCCAACAACTAGGCGGAGGATTTCTCCACCATCTTGGAAATTCTGATTGGTCTCCTGGGTCTGAGGAGAGATTAAAAGATTGTTTACAGCACACACAGCCTTGGTGAAGCTGTGGAATACAACAGGTGACTCCAGTCTTAGAATACAGTGGTACCTTGGGTTAAATACTTAATTCATTCCGGAGGTCCGTTCTTAACCTGAAACTGGTCTTAACCTGAAGCACCACTTTAGCTAATGGGGCCTCCTGCTGCCACTGTGCCGCCACTGCACAATTTCTGTTCTCATCCTGAAGCAGAGTTCTTAACCCGAGGTACTATTTCTGGGTTAGCGGAGTCTGTAACCTGCAGCGTATGTAACATGAAGGGTATGTAACGCGAGGTACCACTGTAGTACATCTTTTGGTAGGTATGACCTACAGAAGCTCCCTTCATTATGACAGGCTGGACTTGTGGGGTAGGTGAGGAAAACCTTCACTTTTCAGGTAGCTCTGGGGAGGGTGTGAGAAACATGGAAGGGCTGAACTTCAGATTGGAAAAATGAGGAAGCTTGGAAAAATCAAAACGGTCAGATTGGCCCATCCCTTCCCACTACCACGACTGTAATAGCAGGCATACTGATCCAATGAGGTTATTGCCAGTACAGTGGTACTTCGGGTTATAGATGCTTCAGGTTACATACGCTTCAGGTTACAGACTCCGCAAACCCAGAAATAGTACCTCAGATTAAGAACTTTGCTTCAGGATGAGAACAGAAATCACACGACAGCAGCGTGGCGGCAGCAGGAGGCCCCATTAGCTAAATTGGTACCTCAGGTTAAGAACCGTTTCAGGTTAAGAACAGACCTCCAGAACGAATTAAGTTCTTAACCTGAGGTACCACTGTATTCAGTGGGAATTCAGGAAATCCAGCACCCTTCTCCTGCTCAGAAATGGCCACAGGATTTCAATTTCTCTCTCTCTCTTTTTCTCCCTCCCTCCGTCCCTTTGTGTTTGTTGGATTGGGATGAATAACTAGAACCACCCACCCCATTTCTCATTTGTGAATGAGACCAGGAAAGGAAAGCACTGCTCCATTCTTCCCCATCTCTTCTGCTGAAGTTTAAGAAACGGAATAACAACTGCTTCCTCATTCTTGAGTGAACAAGTGATTATCCTTTCAGCTCTCTAATTGCCCAATCAGTGTTACATCAAGCAATGAAATCAAGCCAATCAATGCAAAATTCAACTTTAAATATACCCTTTCGTTTGTATATTTATATATGTATGTACAAAACTGGTAAACAAACAACAGCACCAATGCTGGAAATGGCATGCAAACATCTTAAGCGAGGAAGAAAGATGCAGCCATGTGCACTCTCCACACTGTGGCTGAATCAGAAGGCAGTGCTGCCTTGCAGTCATCCAGAATGTGTTTTCTGAACCTAAGCTCTGTTAATCATACCATTACAGAAGGTGGACCTCTCTGCCTTTGAGAGACATCAGAAGAGTCCTGTCGGATCAGACCAAAGGCCCATCTGTTTCAGCAGCCTGCTTCCCACACTGGCCAATCAGATACCTAGGGGATACCCATAAGCAGAACATCAGACCAATAGGCCGCCTCTCAGTGTTGTTCCCTGGCAATTGGTAGCCAGAAAGGCATAGTGCCTCCAAATCTGAAAGTAGGAACACAGAAATTGACTTATACTACATCAAAGCATTGGTTCATCTAGCTTAGTATTGTCTACAGTGACAAGCAGCAACTCTCCAAGATTTCAGACAAGGTCCCCTCCTAGCCCTACCTGGAGATCCTGGGGACTGAGCTTGGAAACTTCTGCATTCAAAGTAGAGATAGTACAACTGAGCTACAGCCCTTCCCACCCATATAGTATGAGGCAGTTCAATCCCTGGCATTTCCAGGTAGGGTTAGAAAGAACCCCTCTCTGAATGCCTGGAGAAGTTCTACCAGTCACTGCTGTTGATACAGGTCCAAACTGACCAATGGTCTAACTCCACAGAGGGAAGCCTTCCATTCTCCTCCCCAGCATTGTTTTTATAACATCAGCAAGTAATGGGTGTGTCTTTCATGGGACTTGGATGGTTCTCAGGTTCTGTTGCCCAGTGAAACTGCAAAAAAGTAAACAATAAACCTTTTTTCGGAAAAAAAGTAAAAATAATAATGGTAGCAATTCAGGCTGCCAGACGGTAAAGTTTAATGCCTTTAACTACACATAAACTGGAAACTGATGGGTTTCTAAGAAAGCAGCCTCCTGTTTGCAGATCTTCCTTTACCGGCACTGCTGACTTCAATTACACAGGTGCTGCTTATTCTTTTTTTTCTAAGTGGCAACCCAGTTATGTAAGAATTCCAGGAAATCAATCAGGCAGAAACAAAGGAGGCAATTCAGAGGCAGAATAGTTCCCCACTCCACCATCCTTATAAAAACAGCGGCAAAATCCAGCTCCCTCCTAAAAATATCAGAGCCAGGACTTGCTTTCTGTCTGTCCCCAGCCAATCCATTGTCACTCGCAATGGGAAAATGGTCTCACCCCTGGCATTCTGTGAATGAGTTGGAGAGGAAAGCAATTAGACAGGAAAGAATGAAACCATTCATCCCAAAATACCTGCCCTGCCTGCTGTAAACAACTGGGTTTCATTCCCGACTTTTGCAGGCATTTATCTATTTTGAGAAGCATTGCAAAGTCAGTGATTCATGTGTACATAATACTGCCTGTATAATTAGAGACAAAAGGGACCCTCCTGGGAAGCAGCCACTGAGATTTGGGTGCCTGTATAATAATAAGACTAAATGGCATGAATTTCATAGCACTCAGGCAGCTAGGAAGCTCCACTTGGTTGGATCCACAAGATGCCCAGGCCATGAAGTGTAAAATGGACCCCAGACACTTACATGTAGAATAGCCAACCTGCAATTATGGAGGCAAACAGTTCAGCCAACAGACACTGTGCCAGCATCTTGCTTAATACGTCTTATTCAAAGAAATAAGTCCAGAGACCTTCCCTCTTCCCAACAACTCAATACACTATTTTTTACACTAACATTCTCCACCCAGGTGGAGAACTTTTATAAAGCTGACAGCTTTTGCAGGTGTGTTGCAAAACCCGCTTCCCAACTTGGGGATCTTTCTTTAGGAGGGATGCTATAGTACTGTGACTTAGAAATTGTGAATCAGGAAGTCCCTGGTTTGAATCTTAGCTCTGCCATAAACTCACAACGTAGCCACTTTCTCAAGCCTCAGACCTCACATCTCCAATATGGGGGATAATAATACTTGCTGTACCTTACATGGCTGTTGTTAGGAACTCTAATGAGAGAATGATAGCTCGTCAGAAATTTGAAAGTGCCATACAAATTTAAGTATCGTGGTCATCCTCAACATCTCAGCCAAGGGTTGAGTCACATCACTAACTTGAACCAAGCCCTGCCTGGCATCTATGCCAACTTCCCTCCCCTGCCAAATAGGTGCTGGATGGAGTCAATGTTTGTTGGGCATGTAACTTGGAAGGGAAACATGAACACTTGTTTGCTATTTTTAGAGCAATTTGCTTTTTACTATATTGGGGAATGGAGCAGAAAGCAACCAACCTAAGCATGCAAAACAAAGGTTTCACCGTGCACAAGCTTCTGCTTGTTGACCTCTTAGCTGTTTTGTACTCCCTTTAATATACCTTGGAAATTGTCAGAAAATGAAGTCTTGGTGATAAGCCAATCTATTGAAATGCAATTACATTACAAGGAAGAGGATTGATCAGTTAGGCATTGTAACTTTGCGTGGCCTGAAGATCTGAAGCTACAAATGAATGGATTTTTTGTTTTCAACAAGAGGGGCTTCACCCATCGATTCCCTCTGGATTGGGTTTGGCTTAGACCTTCCACAGAAGGATGAACAGAGGAAAACAACTCAAAGCTTATGAAAAAGAACCACATTCATCCTTCTTACTTCTATCTAGTCTTCACTCCATACTTGATGCTCTTCTACTGTGTGTGTGGAAGGGAACTTCAGGTAAGAGTGTCTTCCAGTCTGCATCACTGTATCCTCAAAACCTCCTTCACCTTTTAGCGGAAACAATAGATGTGACTTCCTTCACTTATTTAGGGAAACCATTTTCATAACCATCATTCCTGCTGGTAAACCAGCTGATCCAGATCAGTGTAGCATCAGTGGCCATGGACCACTCAATAGCCTACTGTATGAGATATACAAGTCACCTTTTTTGGAGGGGGGGGGAATCAGTGGCGTAGCGTGGGTTGTCAGCACCCGGGGCAAGGCAAGTAATTTGCGCCCCCTAACCCATGGATTTGCGCCCCCAACCCGTGGATTTGTGCCCCCTAACCCTAACCCCCAGATGTTGCGCCCGGTGCGACCGGCCCCCCCTGCACCCCCCACGCTACGCCACTGGGGGGAATTACTCAGTTCTGTGCTGAACTTCATTCCAAAACAGGTTTAGGAGTGTTGGATGTCCCTGGAACACAGTTGAATTACAGGTCATGGGATTGGTTTCAGTTGTTGCAGCCCAAGAATGTGGACAGGACACTTGTGTAGCAGTGAGGCTGATCCCATGTGCTCTTGGTCCCTATCCATCATGGCTGGTAAAATCTGGGCAAAGGGGAATGAATGGCTGGAGGGGGCCAGGGTGTGTTCAATGCCTCACTACAGGAGCGACTTATGCCTACTGCCTTGAAAAAGGTGGGGATGCAACCCCTCTTGAAGAGGTCCTTGGATCCAGAGGTTTATGAAAACTACTGTCCAGTCTCTAATATTCCCATCCTGGGCAAGGTGTTTCAGAGAGGGCTGGCAAGCAGCTGCAGGTATGCCTAGAAGGAGCAGATTATCTAAATCCATTCTGGTCTGGTTTCAGGCTTGGTTTTGGCACTGAAGCATCCTTGGTTGTCCTGACTGTTGACCTCTTGCCAGGTGAGAGACAGGGGAGTGTGACCCTGTTAGTTCTCCTTAACAGTGGAACAACTCAAAAGTAAGTTGAATAGAACATAATGTGTCCCTCTTGTAGTGCAACCCTCTACTCTGAACAAGTTCCAACAAACAACATTTACCTCTGATGTCAAGGCACAGTCAGAAGTTGGGAAAGGAATTCTCAACAGCCCTGATTCTACAGACACATCAGAGACAACAAGCAAGCAAGCAAGCAAGCAAGCAAGCAAGCAAACAAACAAACAAAGAAATACTTTGCATCACCCTGCATTGGGTTGTTAAGGGGACTGGGAAATCAACAGCTGTTGCTATGGCGATGACAGTTCATCACCATTCAGTGCACAGACCTGAGAAGCACACAAGAAGGAAGTGATAGAAAAAGGCAGGCAAATGGCAACAGGTTCCTCTGGGTCACAGGAGCTCGATGAGGCCAAAGGAGCAAAGGGAACCTTAGCCCCCTCGTGGCTGTTTTGGATGACAGAAGATGGGAAGGTACTCAGTCTGCTGCTCATTTGTGTTTCTGCTGGCAAATGCTTTGACTACAAGCTGGTGAGGCGGTTGTTGTTTGAGGCCTTTTTTCCCTCTTTCTGGGCTTCAGCCCAAGGTGCTTCAACCTGATCATATTTACCTACTTGGGCATCACACATAAGGATACGAGGAAAGCTCTGCTGGACCAGGCCAAAGGTCCACCTAGTCCAGCCGAGTCGTCCTCACAGTGGCCAACGTATAAGAAACCTGTGAGCACCATTAGTGAGAAGAGCAACAAACAATTAAACAGATCACAAAGTATTACAACACATTTGTATGGAATGGTTTGCCATGCCGATTGGGTGATTAACTCCATGCCACCACAGAACTTTCTTTTAGAGCCATCTGGTAAAGCACCAAGAGTCTCAAATCAGGGACTCTGGAAGGGAGAACCAAGTCAGCTTATTTTCTGTGCACAGTGAATGCTTGTCAAAGGAGGAGTGGGTGCTCATCAGCACCACTGCTGCCAATGAACAGAGGGTGGAATTGCAATGACTTAGCTCACCAGGCCCAGGAAATAGGTGTAAAAGGGTGTATAAGGGTGCTGACATTCTTCTGCCTGAGCTACCCTTGATGTACCAAGAGCTTTGTCTCAGAACACCACCAGCCCTGGCCCACTTGTGAAGCTATAGAAAACTGACTGATCCATGTGGTGAGCCATGTTTCACAGCACGATAAGGACCACTGCTGCGTGGAGCAATGGGAAGCAGTTGGCTATGTCCACTGTTCCTGATACAAGGCAATAAGGCAGATGTTTTGGGTCTTCAAAACAGCATAGAGACACCCCTCCCTCACGTCTTTCTTTCTTTCTTTCTTTCTTTCTTTCTTTCTTTCTTTCTTTCTTTCTTTCTTTCTTCTCTCTCTCTTCGTAGCAAGTGGCTCTTTTTCAGTTTTACATTTTGTAAGAGTGATGCTGTTGGAATATTTATTTAACATGACATTATCTGCAAGAAGAAACTTCACTGACTTGTATTTCTTTTTGCTCATAACCCCATTTGTCATTTCAGTCTACCTAGCAGGTATTGTCTCAGAGGAGCCAGAGTGGCGCTGGGGTGGGGTGGGGGGGGAGGAAGTGAAAACATGCTAGCCCTTGCCAGTGGATGCATGTTTAGTGTTGCACCTGTGCTTTGTGGTTTAAAAATATCCCTTAAATCTCCATTAATAACTGCTATCAAAGTCCCATCTAAACCCTGCTACAATTTTCCCTCTCTTTCCCACCACCAGAGATGGATAGAACACTGTCATTACGTGTCCTTTAGATCTCTGTGCGGCTCTTTGTAATTTGATGGCATTTGACTCAGTCGATTGAAAGAGCAAAGCCCAGCCTGCATCACATAGTCTTGCCTCCTCTTTTTTTCCAGAACAGGAAGGGGAAATTGCTGGCATTACATAAAAGCTTCGCAAGCACATATTCTATCTATATTTATTTCTCTTTTGCAGTCTGTTCCCTACCACCACTGCCACAAAAAAAGGCTAGGCTTACCAAACAGTTGCTGCTTTAGTTTCTCTACCACCTGCTTTGTATATCTGGGGGAAAGATTGCAACCACAGTCATACCTCGGGTTAAAGTCACTTCAGGTTGAACATTTTCAGGTTGTGTCCCGCGGCGACCCGGAAGTAATGGAACGGGTTACTTCCGGGTTTCGCTGCTCATGCAGACACTCAGAATGACATCACACGCATGCGCGACAAATCATGTCCTGTGCATGCGCAGACACACAGACATGGGTTGCCTTCTGCTCATGATGCGAACGGGACTCCGGAATGGATCCCATTCACACCCAGAGGTACCACTGCATTTGCTTCATGGAGAATATGCCTATCAATGGATACAGGGGCGGACTTTGGTCTTTCAAATTTCAGCAGCGACCTGTGAAAGGCCAAAATTCAGCACCCCCTTGCCTTCTGTTCTGCTCAATTCACTACACAATAGTTGTGATGCCCTGCAGCACCCCCTGGGCTTGGCGCCCAGTGTGGCAAAACTGGTTGTACTGCCCTAAATCTGCCTCTGATGGCTCCTAGCCGTGATGGCTATACTCTAGCTCCACTGTTGGAGGCAGGATGCCTCTGAATGCCAGTTGCTGGGAATCACAAGTGAGGATAGTGTTGTTGCACTCAGGTCCTGCTTTTGGACTTTCCACGGGCATCTGGTTGGCTAGTTTGAGAACAGGATGCTGGACTAGTTGGACCATAACCCGGAGACAGCAGGATAGAGAGTGGGATGGGTCTGAACACTGCCCAAATACCAAGGTTTTTAATCTTAAGCAGCAGCAACAGAAAATTCCAGTTACATCAGCCCCGAAACTAAACACAACAACCATGGACCACCCAAACTGGTACCACCCAGCAGGGAAGCAAACAGAAATGTTTCTCTACTTTGGGGAAAAGAGAAAATGTTGTCAAGATGGTCATAGCCCTCTGACCTCCCAAGGTTGCATTCCAGCACATATTTACCAGGATTGAAGTCCCAGTATACTCAATGGGTCCCAAGAGGAGATTTGTGACTGTGTCTTTGCCAAAGAAGCACATCTGGGATTGGGCTGCAAGTGCTTCAAAGGGCAGCAAAGCCAGCAACTTGTGGGAGGAGGAGCTCCATTAGAGCTCAAAAGGCTTGGAAAAATATCCATACAGATGGCAGTGGGGGGGGGGGAAGAACTCTCCCCTGGCAGATAGTTGCAAAATGTGTTATATTTATTGCTTCCAAGGAGTACAATTGACCACAACAGTACAGTCACTCTGTGAATGTGTGGACACTGTCTGATTCACTGGAAAATTATGTTAATCATTTTCATTAACGTTTGTTTTTTTTCAAAACAAAGCAGAAAAAGAACAAAACAGAGTTAGTTGCAGTGTGTGCAGCAAACACCTTCTACCACCTGTTGAACAAATCTTTGCCTTGTTTGTCTACGATGCAGAGTGTTCAGTCTGCCAAGACAGTTATTGATTCTGCTGCAAGCCATCCTTGATTTCTATACTGTTCTTCCAGCAATATGTGAGGGACACATGACCTCTGACTTGATAGTTTTCTTTATTCCTAACATGGTTCCCAACTTGTTGCTCTTCTCCATTTACAACTTCCTGGAATAACCTTCATGAAGAGGCAGCCACTATTTATGGAAACAAAGATGTCCATTAAATTTGTGACCCTTTGTTCAAAACATGTCAGCAGTATGTGGGTTTGGCACTTGCTTTCCAAATCCACAGTTCAAGTGGAAGCATCTTGAAGAAGCAGATATTTCCTTTCCAGAACACACTTCTTCATTTAACAGGCTCCAAGTCCAAATCCCACCATCGCGCTTCTCCAGTGGTGGTGGTCCCACAAGTACTGCCACCTGCAGGGTAGACAATGTTGGGAGCCAGAACAGACCCAAGATGACAGTGGGCACAGAGATCAAGTGGATGCCTGCCTGCCTCCTTCCACACAGCCACGTGGTTGCATCCTTGGGCTTTCTGAGAGTTCAGGGGCAACCACGGCTGCTAGAAAACAACTCTTTCATCTTCCTTTCAGAGCGGCCATCCTAGCAAGCATAGGCAACCAAACGAGGTTGACATTTAATGGAATGGCAAAGATTACATTTCTGAGATTATATTTAATATGAGCAGCCCAATTAGTCAAGCAAAATCAATACATTTCTACTGAATAATAAGCCTGGCACACTCTAATGCAGGCTCCTTAGGAGGAGGAAAAAATAGCCTTATTTTTCTACATTCATTTTCTGTTGTGACATCTCTAGCTGCCTCAAATGATGCATAATGTTATTTTCATCTCTTTCAATTGAATTTTAGTACGTTCCCTTCTTTGATCTATCAATTTCAATATTCATTCATCAAAGCATTATCAAAAGGGGACAGGAACAGATGTAGGTGGAGAAGTCGTCTGTGCCTTGCCCAGCATCACCCAAGGTTTGTACAATATTCACTGTGCAGAATCTGTTCATTTCCCCTTTGCTGAAAAATGGGAGTTCTGTGGTGACCTTTGTATGGGAAGTTTCCTCTGAAGGAGACAGTGCAGGAGTCTTTGTGCTTTTGCTGATTGACTGAGAAGAAATCACAAAGATGTAGAGGCGAACGCTCGTAGGATGTTCACACTGGTGACTTAAAATGCGGTGAGATCAGCCTCCTGCCCTGCTGTGTCCCAGGCCACATTTGCATGGTGTTGTGCGCATCAGATATTGGGCAGGGATGCCTTCACCCAGTGCACATTACCCTTTTGGGTTCCTCATGACTGTAACACACACACACAAACCCCAGAATTTCTATTCACGAAGCTGTCATTTGTGCATGCAAATGTCTCAAATGCATACATGGGGGTACATGAAAGGGTTTCAAAGGGCACGCACCAGGAATTTTTATTTTGTTTTCTCATAGCTAAAATAGTTTTATTAAAACTAGTATTATTTTCATGTGAGGAATAGTAAGTATCACTTTGGAAAACAATGCAGTAGGGCATTAGGTGAAACACATAAGGGAAATTATGTTTTATTTATGGTACCAAAGTGTTTGGTACAGAGGAATTAAAAGGCTGCAATCCTAAATATATTTCTTACGTGGAAGTAAGCTGCTTTGGAATGCACTCCTTCAAAAGGTGGTGGACTCTCCTTCCTTAGAAGTTTTTAAGCAGAGGTTGGATGGCCATCTGTCAGGGATGCTTTAGTTGAGATTCCCCAGATGTCAGGGGGTTGGACTTTATAAATTTCATAGAATCATAAAATTGCTTCCTGTTCAAGACTAGGGTGCAATACACAATCATTTGCCCAGTGCTGCTGCAGATTGGCTCACATCCAGTTCCACTTCTCCAACTCTAGAGGGCTTATGATCACTGTTCCATTCATAAGAGCAGTGCTTTTTTTCTGGGGGGATGCAGGGGTATGCATACCCCTAAACATTTTGTGTTGCCCCAACTGAGCAACAGATGGATCAACATGCCAGCTGTCTCCACAGTAGAAGCGCAGACTGGAACTCTGTCATTCTCCCTACCAGTGCCCAGGGAGGGGAGTCTAGGGCGGCCGCAGTGGAGGCGATAGCGCTCCTCCTCCTCTTGCCAGGCTACAGCCAGCCGGTGAACACTCGCCCCTTCTCACTCAAGCCGACCCTGCCATCGCCCTTCCTGACCTCTCAGCGCTGCTGCCACCTCGACTCCCTTGTCCAGGGCTTGGGAGGCAGTTGGGGGGAGGAAGGGGGCGAGGGCGAGAGCAAGCAGGTGAAATGAGAGTATCCCTAAACAATTTTTTTGGGAAAAAAGCACTGCATAAGAGTGATTTAATAGCTTTCCAGTCAATTCAGTTAATCTCATGGTTGTGGCCTTGAGCCCCCACATTGGCAAAAGGTTCCTGCACTGCAGGGGTTTCAACCAAATGACCCTTATGGTCCCTTCCAACTCTGTCCCATGATTCTATGAATCAGTCAGTCACCGGCAGGAAGTATGTGATAAGCTGGACCGAATTTAGTAGTGAGCTATTCCATCATCATAGTTGTTGTTGTTATTTCTATATTCCCCTTCAACTAAGGATCACCGTGTGGTTTACGATATAAAAACACAAAAACAAAATACTGAAAGATCATGTGGATCATCAATGATGAACATATCACTGAAGGACATATTGACATCATTGACATTGTGATGGCCACACACAACTGTACATACAAGAACAAGCACAGTCTCTCTTTTTTGGAGGGCTAACTTGGGTCAGATCTTGACACTGTATGACTCGGAGTGTAAACATCAGGTGAAATCAACAGAGAGGCTGCATTTTTCAAATTTTCTTTATCCTAGGATAAACTCTTCCAGTAGTCGCAGGGCTTGGGTGAAAGCAGCCTCTCTCCTCCCAACTTCTTTATAATGTAATGGAACAGGAGGGGCGCTGTTGTTTGCTCAGGAAGACAGATGCCCACTAATGGAGGAGACCTTTCCCCCTTCGCCGCCTCCTGCTGGAGAATAAAACCCGAGGCTCAGCTGCCTATTCATAGGGAGGCTACTTCCTATGACTCGTCGCCTGTCAGGCACGCTTGATGAGCAGAGTCGCTTAATCAGGAGACGGGGAGCTGCAGGCGAGCGATAAAGGGGGATCTTTTGTAGCTCGGTGTACAAAAATAAAAAGCAATTTCATCAGGCAGAGCCGGGAAGAAACAGTCTTTGCAATTTCATGCTGGGAAATAATGAAGGCAGTGGGAAAGGGGTGGAGAGCGAGACGGAGAAGCAGGCTCTGTGCGACGGCTCGCTTCTCCAGGGAGAGAAATGGCGGCAAAAAAGGGACCCAGAGAACTCTGCCAAGAAAATGAAAGATCTTTCCTCCAAATAAATGAGGCTCTCTGAGAAATAACAAGCCTACAGGAGGCCTGGCCATGGTGAGGTGCATCCCATTTCTACTCTGCCACATCACCCCAGACTTCATTTTGGTGCAGGATTAAACCAGGGTAAGAGGACCCTATTTAGCCTTATTGCCCGGCTGATGCCACTGAGGATGCTGAACAAAACTAGCAGTGCCATTTTCTCCAGCACTTAGGCCACTCTCTTTTTCAAACTGTCTGGAGAAAAATATCCTGGAGAAAATAAAGGAGATGCTTGTTTTGTTTGCTTGTGCTCTGCATTCATATACTGCCCCTCTGCCAAAGCCCACACAAGGCATCTTATTATTTTAAAATGCTAAAACCAATAAATGATATTAAAATGCAGAGTGACAGAATGCCCTCAGGCTGATGATATACAAGGGACCTGGGCATGGGCTTCCTGGCTTCTGCCTCCCCCTCAGGGCACGTGTGCCCTTCAGTAGCTCCAGGGAAACCAGAGGCTGCTGCCCTGACCGTTCCCTCAAGCCATCAATAGCTCTGTCAGGAGTGGAGGCAATATGCTCCCTGGCCTTGTCTTCCATGCTGCTCAGGTGATAAGCTTGTCACACGCTCCCATTGGCTAAAAAGGATCTAGGTATGAACAACTGCTCTGTTCACAGAACTTCAGTTTCACACAACCACTTAGAGGCACTCCCATCCCCACACTTGCTAGTCACTCTCCCCTCCTTTGCCAACTCTCTTTCCCTTCCTCCACACTTGCCAGCCATTTTCCCCTTCCCCCACTACCCTCACCTAGCCTCTCCACTTTCTCTGCCACCACAACCACTTTTAAAATAATCTGGGCCACTTTCCCCCTTAACACCGCCGCTTTTACCTCCTGGGTGACTGAGCTACTCTTCTGTGGACAAAGGGCGGCATACACATTTAATAAATGATCATCAACTACAATCCCGTCAGAGATCAATGAAAGGATGCTTGCTAAGTCCATGGATGAAGCCTTAAATCGGGGTGGGGGTGGATATGTGGTCCTTGTGATGCTGCTGGCTGCAATTCCCATCATCCCTTGGCTGTGCAATTCCAACAACATCTGGAAGACACCAGCTTGCAGGGGGCTGGAAACTTGATGCTTATAGGCCACATGCCACAGAATCCCAGTAGATTGGGTGGGTGGGGGGCAAAGCAGGCTGTTGGCATCAGTCCTTGCCTGCGGTCTTTCCAAAGGGTTGACTGCTGTGGGAAGCAGGATGTTGGGCTAGCTCCAGCAGAGTTTTTCTTCTGTTATTAATTCATAAATGACACTTGACTGTTATTTTTATTCCGTTGCACTGAGCTGTGTCCCATTGCATAAATACGCTGGGCAGCACGGAGCAGGCTAGAACGGGGTCACTTTGCTGTGTAATGCAAAAGGTTTGACATCTTTGTCAAGGTGGGCCTTCCTTCTGTAGGATGGCCACATAAAAGTAAAGGGACCCCTGACCATTAGGTCCAGTTGTGGATGACTCTGGGGTTGTGGCGCTCATCTCGCTTTATTGGCCAAGGGAGCCAGTGTACAGCTTCCGGGTCATGTGGCCAGCATGACTAAGCTGCTTCTGGCGAGCCAGAGCAGCGCATGCAAATGCCGTTTACCTTCCTGCTGGAGCGGTACCTATTTGTCTACTTGCACTTTGACGTGCTTTTGAACTGCTAGGTTGGCAGGAGCAGGGACCGAGCAACGGGAGCTCACCCTGTTGCAGGGATTCAAGCCGCCAACCTTCTGATCGGCAAGTCCTACTCTCTGTGGTTTAACCCACAGCGCCACCCACGTCCCTTAGGATGGCCACATACACCTCACCAAAAAAAAGAGGACAAGAGGGGACACAGATTGGCATAGAATCTGCATTGGCTAGTTTATATGCAGAGATGCAAGGTTAGAAATCGTTGTGGCAATTTAAACAGAAACACAGTAAATCTTGCCCAGAAGCATACATAGCCTCCTTTGCTTCCCTGGCAAGTGTTATGAGACAGGGACAAAAACTTTTCTCTACCCACTTCCTCTATGCCGTGCATAATTTTTATAAACTTCTATCGTGTCACTTCTTACTCACCTGATCTCTAAACTAAAACACCCCAACCCGCTTCAGAAAACACCATGAAGTGGAGGGGAATAACTGAAGGGCGAGAACGGCATTGAAATGCCACAGCCATATATTGTTGGCCCTCTTCACTGTCTCTCAAAACAGGCTTCAAGCAGTGAGTCGTCAAGATGGTTTAAATTACTAGTGCCATGTTGAACTTGATATAAGCCAGTCTAAATGTCTTTTAATAACTACACACACAGAGATATATTCACAACTAATCCCTTGGGACTGAAATGATGTTGAATTTAGTGAAGTGGCTCTTGAGTTGAGATGGCTGTAGGAATTACCAAGAGAGGGTCATACGGATCTGCTATGCATTTTGAAGGTTCTTTCCCCCCCCACCCAACGTGGGGAAGTTTCATAGGAGAAATCCTTCAGGGCTCTTAACTCCTAGTATGAACACATTTGAAATGTCAGTGGCTTTCGGTAGACGTTACTAGGTTGCACAATGCGTCATTCCATCTTTTTATTTATTTGGAGGTAGCATTTTTAAAATAAATGTTATTATAAAAATTAATTTCTGAAGTACACGGATTACTCTGATCTGTCTTCTGGTTATATACATTTTTTGTGTTTTACTATGCAGTAGTTTTCCATATGGTTTGCCAGTATCTGAGTTATTAGCCAGTACCCTATGGGGAGGAGTGAGGGCTACAATGGAGGAAGTAGAAAGTGCCATCTTTCCCATTAAGAAACTTGTGATACTGGTCTAGTATAGAATTTGAGCGCAGGGGAGCTTTTCTGGGTGTTTAAGGGACAGAGCAAGACTCCTCCTGTTTTGTAAGTGTTGAATCAGTCCATCGTATTTCTAAATGGTTGCTCAGGAAATGTTCACAAGTTTTGGTAGGGTGGGCCCTTGTCAATTTAAGGTTTTGCCCATAGTGCCAAAAAATGGCTAAGGCCAGACTTGGCATGGTAGCAGGTAGCTAGGAAGCTGTCTTAGTCAGTCTGCTATACTGACTCTCAGCTGCTCCTCAGAATTTCAGACAGGGCTCTCTCCCAGCCCTACCTAGAGATTGAACCTAGAGCCTTCTTCATGCAAAGCAGATCCTCTACCACTAAGCAATGGCCCTTCCTCATAATTCACAGGGTAGTCAGTTTACTTTAATAATAATAATAATAATAATAAATTTTATTTATATCCCGCCCTCCCCAGCCGAAGCTGGGCTCAGGGCGGCTAACAACAATAAAACAATACAAAAGTACAACACAAACAACACTCTAAAATCATCCATTATAAAATTAATTAAATTCAAGCCACTGGCCACCATTGGGCCAGAGCTCCGCGAAGATTGCCGAGGGAGGGAGTCAGGCTGTGCCCTGGCCAAAGGCCTGGCGGAACAGCTCTGTCTTGCAGGCCCTGCGGAAAGATGTCAAGTCCCGCAGGGCCCTAGTCTCTTGTGACAGAGTGTTCCACCAGGTCGGAGCCACAGCCGAAAAAGCCCTGGCTCTAGTTGAGGCCAGCCTAACTTCTCTGTGGTCTGGGACCTTCAAGATGTTTTTATTTGAAGACCGTAAGTTTCTCTGTGGGGCATACCAGGAGAGGCGGTCCCGTAGGTACGAGGGTCCTAGGCCGTATAGGGCTTTAAAGGTTAAAACCAGCACCTTAAACCTGATCCTGTACTCCACCGGGAGCCAGTGCAGTTGATATAGCACCGGATGAATGTGATCTCGCAGCGAAGACCCCGTAAGGAGTCTCGCTGCAGCATTCTGCACCCGTTGGAGTTTCTGGGTCAGTCTTAAGGGCAGCCCCACGTAGAGCGAGTTACAATAATCCAGTCTGGAGGTGACCGTCGCGTGGATCACAGTGGCTAGGTCAGGGCGAGAGAGGTAAGGAGCCAACTGCTTAGCTTGGCGGAGATGGAAGAATGCCGCCTTTGTTATAGCTGCAATCTGCGCCTCCATGGAAAGGGAGGTGTCGAAGATTACACCCAAACTCTTAACGGACGGTGCTGGCACTAACTGCGCCCCCGCAAGAGATGGGAGTTGCCCCCCCCAATCCCATATCGTCCCGTCCCAGCCACAGGACCTCTGTCTTCGAAGGATTTAGCTTCAACCGGCTCCCGCGTAACCATCCAGCCACAGCTTCCAAGCATCTGGTCAGTGTGTCTGGGGCCGAGTCAGGATGGCCATCCATCAACAGATAGAGCTGGGTGTCATCGGCATACTGATGGCAACCCAGCCCAAAACTCCGGACAAGCTGGGCGAGGGGGCGCATAAAGATGTTGAAAAGCATTGGGGAGAGTATCGCACCCTGAGGTACTCCACACACCAAGGAGTGGCGCGATGACAATTCCCCCCCAAGCGCCACCCTCTGTCCCCGACCAGAGAGAAACGAGCGCAGCCATTGAAGGACTGTGCCCTGGATCCCCACGTCGGCAAGGCGGTGGTCCAGAAGTTCATGATCGACCATGTCGAAAGCTGCTGACAGATCTAGAAGAATCAGCAGCCCCGACCCGCCTCGATCCAGCTGTCTACGAAGATCATCTGTTAGGGCAACCAGAGCTGTCTCGGTCCCATGACCAGCGCGGAAGCCAGACTGGAATGGATCCAGAGCCGATGTTTCATCCAGAAACCCACCAAGCTGTTCAGCAACCGCTCTCTCAATCACCTTACCCAGGAACGGAAGATTCGAAACCGGGCGGTAATTGGATAGATCTAAAGGATCTAATGATGTTTTCTTTAAGAGCGGGCGCACCACTGCCTCCTTCAGTTCCCCTGGGAATGTCCCCGTGCCAAGGGACAAATTGATGATATCCCCCAGGAGGGCCCACACCTCGTCTGGACACGCTCTAATCAGCCAAGACGGGCACGGGTCAAGAGGACAGGTGGTGGGCTTTCCAGCTCGGAGGAGTCTGTCCACATCGGCTGGGGATATCCGGTCAAAGTGGTCCAATACTGGACCCGAGGACAGTCGAGGGGCCTCCAGTTCCTTTATTGTATCCAAATTGGCAGGGAGGTCATGGCGGAGCAACAAGACCTTCTCCGCAAAAAAGCTCGCAAATGCCTCACAGCCGTGTGTCAAATTGTTATTTAAATTTGGCTGTCCTTCAAGGGACGTTAAAGACCTGATTATACTAAATAATTGCGCCGGGCGAGAGCTAGCGGATGCAATGGAGGCCGAGAAGTAAGACTTCTTAGCAGCCTTCACCGCCATCTCGTAGGTTTTCATAAAAGCCCTATAAGATGTTCTTGAGGCTCCGTCACGGGCACCCCGCCATACTCGCTCTAGCCGTCTGAGGTCCCGCTTCATTTTCCGGAGCTCCTCGGTAAACCAGGGAGCCCGGTTTCTGCGGGGTCGCAGAGGGCGCTTCGGTGCGATCTCATCGATGGCTGCCAGGAGCTGGATATTCCAGCCCTCAACAAGCTCAGTCAATGAGTCGCCAGGGGGAGCAAGGTCCCGCAAGGCTTGGCGGAATCTATCAGGGTCCATCAGCCTCTGCGGGCGAGCCCAAATCGGCTCGGCACCTAAGCAGGGTGGGGGTGGAAAGTCAATCCTGGCTTTCAGGGCGTAGTGATCAGACCATGGCACCTTCATCGAAGGAGACATGATCACATCTATACCTACACCAAAGATCAAATCCAGCGTGTGGCCTGCTTGATGTGTGGGGCCCGAAACAAACTGGGAGAGCCCTAGTGTCGCCATGGAAGACACCAGGTCCAGAGCCTGTGAGGAGGGAGTGGCATCAGCATGGATGTTGAAGTCCCCCAATACCAATAGGTTAGGGAACTCCAAGGCCCAGCCGGCCACCGCCTCCAATAGGCCTGACAGGGTGGCTGCTGGTGCGCTAGGTGGCCGGTACACCAGCCAGACAGCCAAGCTCTCCTCGGAGCCCCACACTAGGCCAACACATTCAATGCCGGGGATCGATGGTGATGGTAGAGCCCTGAAAGGACAATCTTCCCGGATTAATAATGCCACCCCTCCCCCCCGGCCCACAGTCCGTGACTGGTGGAGGACGGAGAAACCCGGGGGCGCCATCTCTCGTAAGGTAACTGTTGCCCCTTCGCGCACCCAGGTCTCCGTCACACAAGCCAGGTCGACCCCCTGCGAGATAAAGAAATCTCGCAGGGTGGCGGTTTTGTTGCCTATAGACCTGGCATTGCACAGCACCAGTGACGGAGGTGAGTAATCCTTGCTCGCCCTACCCTCGTCCCTCGGGATGAGGCGCAGATTGGAAGGGGTACGAGCATATCCATATCTCGATCCCCTTCGCCTATAACATCTGCCCCCACCGCCATACCTCCCTCGCCCCTCCACGGTAGCAATCCCAAGCCTCATAGTAGCCTCCATTGATGGCAATTAATGTTATCCTTTCGCAGCCTAAAACAATAAAACCTTAAAACAATAAAAACAAAAAACAAAACAACCCAGAAAACAATAAAACAATACAAATAAAAACTACAAAAATTACAAATTCATCAAAATCTAACGAATTCCCAAGCCCACCCAAACATCCATCCCACCCCCATATATAAAAATCTAAAGGGAAAGGAACATTTTAAAACATGTTAAAAAGAACTCTGCACCCCTCCGGGTCCTCCTGGGCAGTAGCAGCATCAGTGGCAACAACCGTCCCTGTGAGGCCCCACCTGGGCCAGATAGTGGCAGGAGCAGTCCTTGTGAGGCTTCAGGCCCCGCCCCAGGCCAGATGGTAAGTGGCAAGAGCAGGGCCCTCAGACACTCACAGGGGAGTCCTCCTGGGCAGCCGAGCAGTCCTTTTGAGACTTCAGGCCCCGCCCCAGGCCAGATGGTAAGTGGCAGGGAGGAGCAGGGCCCTCGGACACTCACAGGGGAGTCCTCCCGGGCAGCAGAGCAGTCCTTTGAGGCTTCAGGCCCCGCCCCAGGCCAGATGGTAAGTGGCAAGAGCAGGGCCCTCAGACACTCACAGGGGAGTCCTCCTGGGCAGCAGAGCAGTCCTTTTGAGACTTCAGGCCCCGCCCCAGGCCAGATGGTAAGTGGCAAGAGCAGGGCCCTCAGACACTCACAGGGGAGTCCTCCTGGGCAGCAGAGCAGTCCTTTTGAGACTTCAGGCCCCGCCCCAGGCCAGATGGTAAGTGGCCAGAGCAGGGCCCTCAGACACTCACAGGGGAGTCCTCCTGGGCAGCCGAGCAGTCCTTTTGAGACTTCAGGCCCCGCCCCAGGCCAGATGGTAAGTGGCAGGGAGGAGCAGGGCCCTCAGACACTCACAGGGGAGTCTCCTGGGCAGCAGAGCTGCTTTAATGACTACAGCAGCCTTTTCCAACCTGGTGCCCTCCAGATGAAGACAGGAGTGCCTGGCGTGCTGTGGTCCATGTGGTCACGAAGAGTTGGACACAACAAAACAACAACACCCTCCAGATGTTTTGGACTACAACCATGATTAGCCTCAGTCGACTTATCTAGAGGACATCAGGGTTGTTCAATGGCAGTAGAGGTAGTGCTAGATTGGTTCCACCAATGTCCTGACTCCCACCACTGCCCTACCTCACCACAGCCCCATCCATATAAGATGAATTATTGCTGGGGACGGGAGGGTGGCATTGCGGCTCCACCCCACCCCACGGGCTTCAAATGAGGTCCAACTTGTATTTACTTTTGGAAACCCTTATTTTCCTCAACTTTGGATAGGTGCATACAGGAGTTTACAGGCAACACAACTTTAAACTTTTATATTTTTTTTAAGCAACAACAAGGGAAGTCTATTACCTTTTCTTTTTGTGCAAAAATTGAATCCAATTTCCAATTTGGAAATGTGAAACCCTTCCCCAAGTCACCCTGATGCCCTTTGTAATTCAGGTGATACCCTGCTCTAATACCCACACCTCGCCCACACAATAACCCTAATATATATCACTGTTAAAGGATACGGGTTGTTTTTTTTAAAGCCACAGTAAGCAGGAATACATTGGCCACATATTTATTTTATTTAATGTATTCATACCCCATAAATACATTTATGGTAAACTTTTACAAGGTGTCTCAAGGGCAGTAAGTCAAGTAATCAATAAAATTAAGAAGAACAGGCCAATGAAAATAAAAAAGCGACAAAGAGCACCATATGCATTGAATAATATACATCTTTGATGTTTGCCTGACAAACATGGCTCCTTGCATTTGCTTTATGTCTGGCCTGAGCAACTATTGAATTACCGCCTATTAACATGACATTTTTATATGACATGAAAGCCCAGCCAAGGATCTGATAATAGCCACCCTTAGCATTTCTCTTGTGCTTTTTCCTAAGTGGTCAAAACACTTCATGCATGTTTTCAGTGATCGTTCCTTACAATAGGAAGTGAGTCAACACCATTCCCCATCACTGCTAGGGTACTGATTGTTCCTAAAGTAATGATATAGCAGCTCAAAAGTGGCTTGTAAGAACCATGTGATCTCAGACACCGCAGCCAGTTCAGACCTCCTCACATGTTGAGCTTCTCAGGTAGACTGAAAGGGAACAAAGTCTTGATCACCTAGACCCTCCCTAGGCAAGTTAAGCCTGGCAGGACAGCTTACTCTATGGTCTTAACCCCTTCATATATTAATTAGACTTAAGCATGTTGGCTATATGAGGCTGGTCATTCTATCCTCACAAGAGCCCTCAGGAAGCAATATTGCCCCATGGGATCTTGTGAGGGGTAGAGTGGCCAAGAGCTTAGAAGCCCCAGTGGCAAAGGAAGGGGGGATATTTTGCTCATATGACTATGCCATAAATCAGAACAAATGCTAAGAAAGACCTAACCTCTGAATAAGCAAATCATGATGACGGCTCAATGAACAGGACATCTGGAGGGGCCTGAAGAAAGCAGAGCATTGTGGTTATTAAAGGACCTATTTTTCTCACACAGACAACCCTGTGACAGCCTGTCAGCTAAATATATGCTCATTTTTAGGCCATCAGCTTTGCTGACTCCACCTATGACACTAGCAGTTCCTGAATTGACCTTAGATCCACGTGTTATGCAACCTTGATAAATATAGATGTGTTTTGATTTCACTTCTTACCCAGCCTGGTGAGCAACCTCCTATTTGCGTTGGGCACGCGTACAAAGTACTTACGTCACAAGTGAAAAACGATGCGTCACCTTCTCCTTCTTGTTGTTGTTTTAAATTGTTTCAGTATCTTAGTCTTTTTGTGACTTCCTGTCACATTTACCTAATTAATGACTCAGTAATTTCAGTTGTCCCTGGAAGAACTCCAGGTTCCAAGTAATCTTACTGCCCTGTGCATCATTGAGAGAGCTTAAGTCTGGAACCAGACCATGAATTCTATAAGCTGATTGACTGAGCTTAAATGTAATATAGGGACACAGTTAGGGGAACCTCACAGCTCCCCATACACACAGCTTTCCCTAGCTGAAGCTCCTTCTGGGGCTGTTTCGTCTCCCTGACCATGTCCTCCGTGGGGCGTATCAGGAGAGGCGGCCTGTTCCAGGCTGGGCTCTTGTGTTCTAAATGCAGCCCCGTTTCATCCAAGGGAAGCTTTTGGATCTGCCAGATCGAAAGTCCCCCTCGTTTCCTAGACATGCCCCCAGAACAAAGGTGAAACTATGCCAGCACTGGCACTTGTGCGGTTATTTCCACTTCCGCTGGAAACAATGGGGCTGGGGAAAGGGGTAGTGAAAAATCTACAAGGAAAAAGACATAAATTACTTATGGCTTATGATTTCACACCTAACTCAAATTGTAATACCACTTTGTCTCCATTATACTGAATGGAGAGAAAAAACACCACAGGATGCATTTTTAAGCCTCAGGAATGCAGAGAATTAGCTGCATCCCTGTCACTGCCTAGCAAAGTTTTATATTTACCGGCTCAGGGTGCACACCATCTTGCCTCAAAATGGTCATCCAAAGAAGAAAAACTACACTCAGACTGCATCAAAGACCAAACATTGGAACTGAATAGCAGGGGAAATGTTGGCTGATAATGTTGTGTCATTTAACAGAAAACTTGTTTAGAGTCTTCTCCAGCTTAAAAGGCCTCTGGGTCTGTTGTGAACACTGAAGAAGCAAATAGGAGACACACAGTAATTTTGATGACTGCAGTTGGGTAATCACCCATTTTACAGAGCAATTGTGCAAATCAGTCCATTTGCAGTCTGTGTCACTTTTTCATATATTCACCCATCTTGTTTCTGTATTAATCTGTGATTTAAACTGTCAACAGAAAAATACATTTGTAAACCTTTCTTTTGAACTGCTGAAATGCTCTCAAAATATTCATTTTAAACATATTTTTTGTAAGCCTGATAATGCCTGAATAGTCCTAGAGTACAGTGGATGCTTGGGTTGCGAATGTAATCCGTGTGGGGCGCACGTTCACAACCCGCAGCGGTGTGTCTGCGCATGCGCAGGTTGCGATTCGGCGCAAAGCGCGATTTAGTGCTTCTGCGCATGCGCGACCCCTGAAATCCAGAAGTAACCCGTTCCAGTACTTCCGGGTTTCGGTGGGTCCGTAACCCGAAAAACACGCAACCTGAAGTGTCTGTAACCCGAGGTATGACTGTATGCCGAACCAAGAATGATTCTATGGAGAAAGTAGTTAGGGGGAAGTTTTCCTCCCTCTCTCATTAGACCAGAACTCAGAGGCATCCTGTGTGGTTCCATGTTGGAAATACAGGCTAGACAAAACCAATTACTTCTCCACACAGCACGTAGTTAAAACTATGGAATTCATTCCGGCAAGGGAAAGCAATGGCCACCAAATTGTCTGGCTTTAAAGGATGCTTAGACAAATTGATGCAGGATAAGGCTGTTGATGGGTTGATGAAGCCCAATGGTTATGTTCTCCCTGCACAGCTGGAGGTGCTATGCTTCTGAATACCAGAAACGACAGGAGGGGACAGTACTGTTGTGCTCAGGTCCTGCTTGTTGGCTTCCCATAGGTATCTGGTTGGCTTCTGGGAGAAGAGGAGGTTGGACTAGCTGGGCCACAGGCCTGATCCAGCAGGCTCTTCTCATACCATCTTCTCACCCTATTTGAATTGGTCTGCTGTTATTATTCTGCTACAATGCAATATCACAACCTCTTTGAACCTTTGAGATTGGATGCCTTAATAGTAAATCAATCTCTCAGTAAAAGGCTGCAGACAGAAGCAATGTCTTCGTTTTATGAAAAAGGGACTAATTCACCATGGATATTATACCAAGGAATACAATCACACCAATGTGCATTTGAAATTCTTTTATTGTTGCTGTAGAATAGGTTTGTTCGTTTGTGGCTAAAACATTCTAACAGTTTGGTAAAACCTGAAAACTAAGGCTAGTCTGGAGACCTTTTGTACCCCAGTTGTCTCTTAATACAATTTATTTATAAAATGAACCTATAAAAATGCATTGCAGAAGCAACAAGGTTTGAACGAAGACATGGAAGCAGACATGACACTTAATGAGATCAACAATGAATACCTTAAGTGTTGGCTTATGGCTCCGTCTTACTAATTATATTCAGTGCAGCTATAACCAATTGATGACAAATACAGTCCGTAAAAAGAGTTCACTGTAATTCTAAGAAAAAGTGCTGGGGGGGGGAGTGCTTAGTCAACAGAGATGACGTATAACTAAGCTAGGACATTTCAAGGAATATATGTAGTCTCAAGTCACTAGAGAGAGTAGGGAACTTGCTTCTTAGCAAGCGTGGGGTTATTTCCAGAGTGGTCAAGAGAGTGAATAGAGAAGGGGCAGCCAACATGTAGCCAGTCCTACAATTCCCACAAGTCCCAATTATCACAGGCAGCAGTCAGGGATATTGGGATTTGTAGTCCAACAATATCTGGAGGGTCACAGGTCCCCCGTCCCTCCACTGAATAGAGATCGGTTTCTTCTTGCTAGAAACCTCTCCCCACTCTGGTATTTTGAATGACAGTAGCTCCCCCATTTATTTTTATGTCAAAAGCAAAGGTAATAGATGCTCTAGAAAACAGGAAGCAGTTCATGAATCAAGCATTTAAACCAGAGTGTCTGAGACACTGAGAGTGGTGACCTTCCAAGACCACAGAAGGTCCAATCAGCCACGTATTTGGCCTGCCAGGGGCTTGACAACCTGATTTTGCCTGGCAGGCAGCAAGCGCAATGTTTATCGGTCTCCCTGGTGGATAGGTGGCTCTCGGTGTTTGTTTGTTTTAGCTTGCTGGCTCACTAGTTGTTCAGACACCCCCTTTTACTGGGAAGTGGTCCTGTGCAAAGGACTTTCTGGAGCAAAGGGGAGATGGCACTGTGAGAGTCCTCTGTTTGGCATTCTAGGAGTCATTTTTCAGCCACCTGTTTCTTGCTGTAGGGGAGTTACACTGGGGTGGGCGGAGTGACTGTGGAGATGATGCCTCAACTTCACTCGCCATCTATAGGATGCTGCTTTAACCTCAGCAGGTAAAGGTGTTCCTACTGGCTGGGGCTTCCAAATGTTGACCAGTAGAACTAAGCAGCGAAACAAAAAATAAAAATATTTTCTCTCACATAATCAAAGAGGTGAAATTCAGGAATGCTGAAACCCATTCACTCATGCTTCTAATACACTGTGTGAAAACCCATCATGTTTTTCAAACATTCAAGTCCTGTACATCTGTATGATTTCCTTAATTGCAAAGCCAATGTGCCATTCTCTTTATACTCTCAGCACCTGGATAGGAAATGAGGGGTGATCCAGCTACTGACACCTATCATGTGAATCTTCGTGAGGTGAGCATATCTACATGTGCCATTTGTGATCTAGAAACACATTATTAAAGCAAACAAGCAAACAACAAAAACTCTTAACTTTTCTCATGTTTTGTCACAATCCAAATGGGAGATTTTTTTAAAAATAAAAAAATTAACTGATTCTTCTAATTGTGGGGGCATAAAGATGCTTTGTTGGTGTTGAACAATCGTGTTATGGGCTGGCTCCCTGTTTCCTATCTTGTGGATGGTTTGGTACGTGTTCATGTTGTAGGCCAATCCAGTTTTAAACATGAGATTGCCTAGTATCTTAAAATATTACAAACCATTATCACAGGACTTCAATACAGCCAGCCTTAGGTGGATTGCTGACAAAATATTTGTTGAAACTTCATGAAAATCCTTTGCCTTAATATTTACCTCAAGATCAACACAACTGATTTTCACTGAAACTTGTTTCAAAATACATGTTCAAAACTTGTTTCGAAGCTTGTTTAAAAACTGAGGTGTACAAGTTGTACCAGTTTAATCAACAGACAGAACAGGCATATAAAAATGGAGTATAATAAAATAGACCCAAAATAACATCTTTTGTTTTCTCATTCTGCAGGTCAGAAAATTTGCTGATACTAATGATGATTCTCTCACAGAAAGGGAATGGGGCAAAGAGCTAAAGAAAGGCCAATGTGGACCATGTAATGAGTGGGGACTTTCAAATTTCACAATTTATTAATGGCAAGGCCATGTAGGGATCACAGGCCACTGCTTTTAGCATGACAATTTGCCCAGCTATTTATAGCTCCCGAAAGGCTCAAGAGCTATAAAACTTGATTGGTTGGCAAATTATTTTGCAGAGACATTGTATATGCTAGCTGCCAAAGAGAGAAACTCTGAAATACATTCAAAAATTAAAAATTCACATGACTGTTCTTTCTCCTTTTACAATATAAGTGCACAGTGTATTAACCAACCACAGCATTAAGACAGACCAATGATTCTCATGCAAAATCTCCTCCCACTTTTGCAAACCCTGTGGCACATTTGAAAAATGTCCACAAACTTAACCCCCCTCCCCACAACATACACCAAATTTAGTCTCTTTCTGAGTTGCGTAATTTTTTACTAAAAAATCGATGACATGCAAGTTCCAGCAATTCAAGCCCACCAAATGCTTTTTGTTGCACAACAAAAATGACAACAAGAATCACAAAATACCACCGCACAAAGCTGTACAAGTATAGCAGCACAAACATAGCCAGTGTGAAAGATGTCCAGTAAAAGAGTGAAATGCACTTAACAACCATGACCCTGAACTCAGATTTACAGGGTGGAATTTTGCTTCTTCCGGTTGCATCAAAGTATTTTTTGCCTTCATAAAACAAACGAAGCCTTTCTTCCTTTTCTTCCCAGCGCTTCTGACACCAGAGTTGCAGTTCTTCCCGAGAGGTTGGCAGAGACTGTACTGGATATCTCTGGACGTGAAAATGAATCTCCTTTGGGAAGTTCCCATACAGAAGATGCTTCTCGGTTTGAGGAATGTTTTGAGGATATGCCACTGTTATGTCATGGATAGCATCAAGGTTGTTGCCTAGGGGGAAAGAGATAAAGACTATGAATACAGCTAGTCAGTATTCATGGAACTGAGCACTGATTAGATACTGTGAACAAGTGAAACCAGAATCACCTAAAAATCTAAGAGATCCATTATAAAATGTCATTTTCTGTCTTCTAGGTCCAGGAAAATAGGCCACAAACCTTTAAGATTATGTTTTGCCATTTGTGTTCTCCTCTTCAATCAAAAGAACTTTAAAAAATCTTATCTATTTAATTCCAAAAATTCAACCGAAGCAAAGTCTGCAATTTTCACCCCACTTATCAAGGAGTAAGTCCCACTGAATTCAATACAACTTACTTTGGAGTAGACATTGTTAGGACTGCAAGCTAAGTTATCTATGTATCTTCTATTGCTGCTTCCTTTTAAGATGGAAAGTGGTCTACAGTATTATTTATGCTCTGCGTATGTGCACCAATGCCAGCTCTAACACAGTGCACTACTTTCTTGCCTAACAGTGTCCTAGATTTTTAAAAAGTGGCTTTGAGTTACTTTTCATTCAAAAAGATGAATAAGTTAAATAAATAATAAATAGCAATAATACGACATTATTTTTATGCAATCTAAAGTCAGCTTGCCTAATTCGATGTGGGTGTCACACTCACTGGATATGATGTTTAAGATAAGCTGTGCCAGCACATTAATTTATTTTGCATTTCCTTTTAAAACTTCAGTCTGCTGGCTGGGGTAGAGCTGAGTGCATTAGAGATTTAAAACAATGGTTGTTTGGAAATGCAGGCCGGCTACTTCAGGAGGGCTTTTGTTGTTGTTATAGTTGTACACATACTGGAAATGGGCAACATGTTGCATAGTTGGATATAAAATAGCTCTCTCTTTGCTTTCAAAATTCTGCTCTTTGGCATTTTTGTCAAATATTTCCATCGGCACACCTCTCCCATGTCATCACAACACTGTTGCAATGCTAATGGGAGTATATGCTTAGTAGTATTGTGACTGCGTACTTTTGCTAAGACCCGGTTCTAAACATTTATGTGCTGGCACAGCCACTCTTAGCATAGGATTTTATTTCCATCTTATTTTATCATTCTGTCAGATGTTTATGGCCCAGAAGTAGCCAATGTGGTGTCTTCCAGATGTTTTGGATTATCGTTCCCATCAGCCCCAGCCATCATGGCCAATGGTCAGGGATGACTGGAGCTCTAGTCAAAAACATCTAGAGGGTGCCACACTGGTCCCCCATGTCATAGGCTTCTTCTGTCACTGGAAATCCCTGATATTGATTCATTTTTCCTCTGCCTTGATGAACTAACGTAGATTCTAACCCTTTTGGACCACGGATCATGCCATTTCTGAACATTATACAGTACCCGGCATGCAGCTGGTGTTATGTGTTATATAAGGAATAATAAAAGTAACTGATGACTGACGGTCTTAACATCTTCTCCTACCCCTCACCCTCCTTGCTAGGTCCCTGTGGTTAGTTGAAGGAAAGCAAGTTTTCACACACAAATGATAGACTATAAATTAAAGTAAAGCTTCAACTTTGAGCAAAGTTACTTGACATTTCATCAAAAATCCATTGAAAATACTTATAGAGAAAATGTCAAGGATGGAAGTGTTAAAGTGAATCTCTTTCAGAAATCTAAAATGTGAGGAAGGTCCCTTCCCATTCTTCTCCAAAACATACGGTGCTCCTTCTGTGCACTTCACATATTTTTCTGGTGCTACCACTCTGCTACAAGCTGAAATCTATACTCCTCAAGTATGGCAGACAGCTTTCAAAGAGCCTTCTGACGGTACATCTGAAGAAATACACTAGCCTTTAGACATGGAGATCTATGCTGCTAAAATCACCAGCGAGACTGCCTTGTGGTTCTGCGTGACTTTTACTACACTTTGAAAACTGCAGGAAAACCACTGTTGAGTTTGACCGAGGTCAATACAAGGAAGGGAAATTACAACTGAATTGTCAAGCTTCATGTGCTTTGGATGTGAGAGCACCTGGAGTGAATGATTAGCCCTCCATCCAACATGAATAGCATACACCTGCATACTTTCTTGTCCCAACAAGTGGGGCTGTGCCCTCTCCTGCAACAGCCTGCATGAATTTTTCAAAGCACGGTAAGCCTTCATTTGAAAACTAAGAAAATGTAAATGAGCCTTAGCAGCAGTAGCTGTAATAATGCCTCGGGTGAGAACGAAAACAGTTTTCATGTATGTCTGAAATGTCCTAAGATCTGTCTCACAAGAAAGGCTCTTTGTGATCCATATTAAGTACTGTTTTTCTAGAAAAGAAGGGGTGCTGGAATTCATCACAAACGCTTCACTTGTTCTCTTATAATGGCAATGGCGCCCACCTGAGAGGCGCTGTAACTGAGTTCCAGCAAGTTCCAGCTGAAAAAAGCCCTGGCCGCATTCCCCTGCAGATCCAGAACATTCAGTCTTGTTAAACAAGATCTACTTGTTAAGGATACAGAATGCACAATCTAAAACTCCTGCAGAACAGAGCTCATACTAGCTTGTCCTCAGTGCAACTCTTTAAGGCCACATTGCTTTATACATTTACCTCATACAAAGTCCCACTGAATCCTTCTGAGTATGCATAAGATTTCACCAATATATTTGATTTCCAGAATATTTGCTTTGTACTTTCTCTACCACTATAGTACATTGAAAATTCCTTCCTTCCTTCCTTCCTTCCTTCCTTCCTTCCTTCCTTCCTTCCTTGTATAACCAGATTATGAACTGCATTGTACCTGCTGCTATTATTACTTGATGAACTTCCCACACTATAGTAGGGGCAATCCCAATGATGTCATTACTTAAGTATGTGTAATAAGGTAAAGCATAAAATGTATAATCTCTTCTTTAGCGAAATGTCATATAGCATAAAAAGCACACTCTTCTTTAGCACAATATCTCCCACAATCTATTAATAACAGGGATTTCATATATATCCCTACATTGGTTGGTAACCTGAATTTCACTGATGCTTTCTTTCCTTGGACCACTGTTTTATCCAGCTTGGGACTTAATACATCATTCAAATAATCTGTCTAAACAATTTCTTTATTTGTAAAAAGTTAGTCAAAATTTTACAAAAACGAAGTGAAAAATCTTGCCTGTTCTAACATAATCTTGACTAATGGAGTCTTAATAATTTAATAGAATGAATCTACCCTCCGAATGAATGTACTAAGCAGAAGAATGCTCTTTGTATCTGGAGTTAGCACACTTCTAAGAACAGAGCAACTCAGAAAACAGAAGCATCACTATTCCACTGCTGGCAAACTAATAGGAACTCATGCATAACAATTCCTAATAAAGATAAAGCACTAAAATGGGCACTGGCTCCAGCTACTTAGAAGTTACTAAGCAAAAGACAATCCAGAAAGCATTATTGTCTGGCTCCTTTCTATTAATATTTCTTTTGACCTATTTGCATTCCACTTAAAGTCGCTCATATTTCAGGATCTACAGACATCACATCTTTCTCTCAATAATTACAATGCAAAGCTAATTGTTTTAGGCATTATGTCTGAGGCCAGCAAAAGGCAACTCCCAAAACTCTAACTAAGCTTGTGACCAAAGTAAAAGCTTCCCTAATAAATCACTCTCTTCAGTTAAATGCATTTTCAAAAGCAAACAAAAGTCACTTTTATTGCATTGGATTTTTGAAATTCTTTTATTAAAAGCATCTTGCTTGAATTTACACAAATTTAACTTCATTGGTTAAATTTCTATCTTACTATCACGGGAAATTATTCATCCTTGGCACATATCAAGCTCTTAAGATGTATCTGAAAGCTTTTCTTTACTTGGTTTATGAAAATAACACATTAATCTTGTGAGGTGGCTAAAAAAAAAGCCGGTGGGTGAAAAAATCCAAACGATGTAGTATGGAATGTAGGTTTGCCTGCAAAGATCTTGGGAAGCAGAAGTTAAGACTTGGAATGGTCAAAATTACATTGCAACCGGCTTATTGAGGTGGAATCCAGGGCAGCATACGCCTTCCAAATGGATCACCAAGCTGGCTGTTCTCTTTGCCTAAACCAGGAGAGTTTGTCAGCCCAAGGGCTACAGTTGGAAACCTTCCCAGAAGCCACATGCCAGTTCGGGCAGAGCAATGGATACGACTTTTACTTTTGTATACTTGGGTACATTCTAGATGCGCAGAAGTTGGAGATTTCCACCCCTTCTCCTGCCCTTCATCTCTATATCCATGAAAGCAAGAGACATAAAACTTGAAGGATGCATTCAAACCAAGCCAAAACACTTGAGGAGAGTGCAAAGCACAGATGGTGGGGGGTCCAGAGGGTGGCAATATGTTGGAGTGGTGATGCAGGACCTTTTTTTTTGGGGGGTGACCTATGAGGAGGGGTTGGGCAATCTGATGGGGGAGAGGAGGGTGAATTGTGAGCGAGATGGAAAGGGGAACAGGTGAGATGCGAGGAGATGGGGAGGAGGGGTTTGGGGGAGAGTTGTAAAGAGAGGGGGGTTGGCAATCGGGTGGGGGTGGAGGGGGTAGATGGGGTTGGTGAACAATGCAAGCAGAAGCCACAACCTGTAGTTTTGGGGAAAACAAAATCAGTAAAGGGGGCATATACTTCAAACAGCATTTCAGTAATAACATCAATAATGTTACACAGCAACCTGATAGCTCAGTTGGTAGAGAATGAGACTTAATCTCAGGTTCATGGGTTCGAGACCCATGTTGGGGAAAAGATTCCTGCATTGCAGGGAGTTGGACTAGATGATCCTCGTGGTCCCGTCCAGCTCTGTGAGAATGTAGGTTTAAAGAAAACTGGGTGAAACCAAGCCTTAAGCATCTAGCTCACTACCATCCCCTCTTCAGGCTACGATACGCCTGTCCATAGAGCAAAGACACAATTTGCAGAATTAAAACCCAATCATTCAATCCGGCTTTAACGATACCATAGTGATGCTACTGAACATTATACAGGGTAAACATTCTGGTTGTCAGGAAAGTCTAGCTATCGAAAGCTGTGATGTGTCCCTTCTGGCAAGCCATGTAAATGAATCTGCATGGAAAATAAATAGCACTTTTGCCTTCTCAATTGCATGTTTATCAAAAGGGTTTGGGTGTCTTGCAGTCCGTACAGACGAATGAGGTTGCACTGTACTCCTGGCATCTTGCCAGAACAAAATCTAACTGCCAAAAGCTGATGAAACCTCTGCCAAAGGCCAACTGCGAGGCAAGGAAAGAATCCTAAATGCGCGCCTAAGAATGTCATTGTGCACTCCTGCCTTTGCAACAAGAAGCAACTTTACCCAGATATCAGCAAAGAGTTCAACAGGACCCTTATTATCTCCCAAGCTTTATTTACATGACAAGAGATCTGCCACCTATGTCCTGAAAATTTGTAATCCTGGCCAGATTGCTAATGTTTTTTTTTTTTTTTATGCACCCCAATCCTATGGCAGTTTAGTCAGCAGTAAATTCCTACTGCTTGTATTACTGTGCCAAGTAAGCAATTATTCCCACTTAGGAGTGCAACCTATTTAAACTCATTTTTTCTGTCCCACCCTTTAGGGTAGGGTGGGGGACCTGTGGGCCTCCCGGTGTTGCTGCATGTGCCATGCTGGTTGACATGGAGGGCAGCAACATCTAGGGGTCAATCAGTTCCCCACCCCTGAACTTTAGGCCTTTATTTGTGTTTAAAGTTCTTGAGAGGCTGTGCACTTCTCCTTTCCAGTGCCGACGCTACCTACATTGTTAAAAAAGCAAGTGGACCACTGCGCAGTTATTCTTCTTCCTCTTTTATGAGATACGAGATAAGGGCTTTCAAGCTTATTGTGTCCAGGATAACATGCATTTGAGGCATTCTTTGTGCAGAAAAGCCCTTCATTTGCTCCAAAGTTCAAACAATATCAACTGCCCCCCCCCAAATACAACTGTCCTTTGAAGGCTGCCTTTTGTGTGCTGAGAAAGGATTCACTGAAGAGCAAAGTCTGGGCACATAAAGGATATGGGCAACAGGACAAAATCAGCTGTTGTGATGTGTAATATTCTAACTCAGGGACTGCATTCATCCTAGTGCCAACCTGGCAGCTGCATTTTAGCCTTCATAGCAATGCTTCTCTTTCTCCTGCAGCTTCTGAAGTGCTATTCTATGAATTACAAAGCGAATGAGCTATAAATAAAGCACAGACAACATACAAAAAGTGGGATAGGAGAAGGTCAAAAGGGTGGAAAAACAAGTTATTTTCAGCCTCTTCAGGATGACCAGGCAGAACTGACTCACGGACTCTGTTTATCTAACTCAGTTTACAGGCTTCACAACTGCACATTTCTCCCAATTATGCAAACTTGTTCCCTTCTCAGGACCACATAATTTTGAATCTATGTAGACAAGCTCTCACAGCCATCGCTGTTAACACAGTTATGGGACGTAAAATAAATGGTGCATGGTCAAAGTTAGAGCCCTTTGGCAGCTTCAGTCCACATGCATGGCCTACATAAGCAACAATGCCCCCCCTCACTTCAGTGTACAATGGACTGTGTGAAACACTTACTGGCATTGAAGTGAATGCGTAAATCCATGCCACGTGGGAACTTGCATGTGTGCTGCTGTCCCTGAATGCACACATTATTACAAGGTAGAAACATTTAAACTGATTTTGGATATTAAATCATGATACCTTGCCTGCGTCTGAGGCAGGGAAGCTCAGGACTGAGGTCTCTTTATCCTACCTTCCACACTCACCCCAATTAACTCCTCTTCTCGTTCGCTCTCCTTCACATCTCAAGTGTTTTTGCAAAGCGGGTTGTGTCCTTAAACTCTGCTGCCTCTTGCCTGCTTGTCTGAGTGGAGGGTAGAGAAATGTCTACGAGTGTGTGCAGAAACTAGCCTGCTGTAGAAGGGTAAAATTTGCATGTGGTGCTCTGCCTACTTTTGCCTCTGCCCCTGTCTACCCCTGGCATACAACCCCTGAAAGGTTGACCAGAAGCATAGGTGCCAGCTCCCCCAAAGTCTGTTGGGACGGGACCAAAACCCACCAATCTTGAGGGGGTGGAACAGGCTGAGCCCATCCTCTCCCTTCCTCTTACGTTTCTCCCGCAATCCCGCCTTGGCTGGAGGTTGCCTCAGGCCGCGCAGCACTGGAAGATGCAGTGAGGACTGGCACAGTCTAGCAGAACGTCGCCGCACAGCCTGGCAGGAGGACACCCCAGGAGGCAGTGTGGCTTGGAGCAGCCTGGCTGGAGGTTGCCCCTGGCCACACAGTGTCTGAAACAGTTACGTCACACACACATGCACCCCCCACCCAACTCGGCGCCTCTGACCAGAAGGGAATGCGGCACTCAAATAGCCCTGTTCTAAGATTTAGAAAATGAGTTCTGACAATAGGCCCATGTCCCGCACCTCCTCTAAAAAGAACAAAACCCTTTGCTCATATGATCAGCGTAACAACAGAGTCACTACCTCACACAAAATCCCTCCTGTTGTGTGAAAAACCCATGAATGTGCCTCAACATTGCCCTGTTCATGAAATTAGTCTGCTTGCGTGAACCATTAAATTCCAGGGGTGAAGGCCTATTGCTGCAATCAAATCCAGCATGCCACGTATTTGACAATAGTTTTCACGTTGCTGAACGTCCTGGTTCCCCAACTTGCTTCCCCAACAGCTTGTGGAGTGGAGGCAGCCGGCCTTTCCTGTGTGGGTCAGGGACTTCTAACTTCCCCACCTGCCCTTCTTTGTACAGTGGAACCTTGGTTCCCGAACGGCTTAGTTGCCAAACAGATCGGCTCTCAAATGCTGCAAACCCAGAAAAGAGTGTTCCTGTTTGTGAACGTTTTTTGGAAGCCGAACATCCAACGTGGCTTCCGCTTGAGTAGAGGAATCCCCTGCAGCCAATCGGAAGCCACGCCTTGGTTTTTGAACGGACTCCCAGAACAGATTAAGTTTGAGAACCAAGGTACCACTGTATATAGTTATAACTTTTGTGACTTTCTTCAATGAAGGAGGTCTCTATCTGCAACGTTCCTATGGACATTGGTCGGTGATTTGTTCTCAGCATCAAGGAGGAATTTTTTACCTGCAGGCAGATTGGCTTAGGTCCTGTGGGGTTTTCACCTATCTCAGAGCAATGGCTGTTTTTGATTCCCCACAATAGCGGAAGGGGCAGAGCTTCATTTTTCATGAAGGGAATTCATGAAGTTGATTCTGGAGCCAGAGTTGAATGGGGTAGGCCACAACACATTTTGGGATGAAGTGGGCTACTTCCCGAGGTAGCAAATCCAGAACTGAACCAAATCTTGATGGTAGTGCATACTCCTAGTTTTTTACAATAAAGTGGATTATCTCATTTAACATGTCCTGAATTATGGACAGTTCAAGTGTTTTTGTTTTTTGTTTAAGTGAGATAATGTGTAGGTAATAGCAAGAGTTAACATTGCCTGACAAACCAGTGGCCTTTGCTACTCTGAAGAAGGCTTAAGTATCTGCTATTTGTAATTAGAGACCGTCTCAAAATCTTATTCAAAGAGAACTCACACTTGGAAGTCTCATTGTAAAATGGGAGATACCACCCCCCAACCAGATATGCAGGTAAGATTTTGTTGCTGCCAGATACTCCATGCAAAAATTCATTTCTGTACTTTTCATCAGTGCCCCAACTCAACCACTAGAGAGTTCTCTTTAGCTGCTCAGGGATCTTCACAACTGTATCTCAGACATCATTAAGGACCCTTCTGGCCCTTGGCAGCTTAGGAAAACAGCTATAAAGTTAAGAACCGATTCATTTACAATATTCACTAATATGACAGATTAGCTGCAGCAAACAAAATAACAAAACAGTTTTTAATTCAGAGAGCTTTACTGTGAACAGCAAGGCTATTAACATTAGCTAGGATCCAAAGAACCATGCAACTAGCTCCATTAGATCAGTGGGACTTTAGAATAGTGCTGTCCCAGTGGAGATAAAAAAGGGTAAGTTTAACAATAAGTTTAAACTAGGAACACTGGAATTTTTCTAATGACCTTCAAGCACATAGTCGTCATTTGGGGGATTCGGGTTCAAGTAAGCTCTGAAAATGACTGCATAACTCATGAAATGGCTTCTTATGGGTGTTTTTGTTTTTATTTTGTGAATCTTATCCCTCCCAAGACATAACATATACTGGCTTTACTGGAATGATACAAACTGCCAAACTGCTTAATGAGCAATTATTGGAAAGAAGCCATGAGCAGATTTTAAAACTGTTCTTTTTTCACCTAGCATGTAAACTGTGGTGTAACTGATTGTTCTCCTCTGCTTCATGATGCTTACATCTTACACGTTTTCTGTCAAAACCATTTGAAAATACAACTAATAGTAAGGCATTAACTTGTCATCCAATCTAAGATGACTAATTTTGGAGTTTAATCAATCTCTTAAGCTCTTTCCTTAGTTATTTAAATCAAATCAGACGGAATCTGGCCCATGCTCCTTCAAGCAGTTAATGCTCTGCCTAAATTTCTTGCTGTTTCATTAAAACTATTCAAATAAGTTGTGTTAGTAAGTGAACATTCCCAGCAGAGCTTGGTGAGCATCATACACAAACAAGCTCATCTATGTGCCTCTGAAGGAAACCAGTTTCAGAAGGATAAACTATTTGTGTTTCAACGTGCATCCAGTTCCCTGATCGGCAGAAGAGGGGCTCTTTTAAAAACCACTTAGCGTTAAAGATGCGGCAACATTAAGTTTCCTATACAGTCATTATAGTTTATATATATCACTGTGTGAACAGCCTGCTAGCCTTATAATATAAAGTGGTAGATCAGACTGCAGCTTATATATAGTTTTCAAAATGACAGGTGTTTAAATCCATGAGTGGACAGGAGGAGAAACGATCTTATAGCTGCTAATCTGCTGGCACTGAAACAGTTTCTGCCATGCCACAATACACAAGTGGACAAATCTTATTAAGTTCAATAAACCCAGTACTCAGGGAGCCATCTTAATCAGAAAGGGATTTAATTAAAAGTCTCGGCTGCAATAAACACTCTTTAATTATGACTGACTAATATTTATCCACAAAGAAGAATTTGTTTCAGGATTAGCCAGAGACCTGGAGGAAGCCAAATACATCAACTTAATAATGGAATGCCTAATTAAACTATAATGGATTTCTAATTGTGATATATTGCTTTGTAGCACATATGATTTATTTAGTACAATTGTTTTTCATTGGCTGTGCTAGGCCATTTAAAAATGCAATCATATAAAGGAGAGAGACAGACAGAATTAGGATGCACTGAAAGCGAGTCCAGTTGTATTTTTACTAAAGTGGATGTTGTTGCCTCCCAATACACATTTCAATAATTATTAAGGGGAACGACTCTAATTCCATCACCCCGTCCCAAATCTGAGATAGTCAGTGGGCACAGTGGGACTTCCTCTCCCCCCTCCAATCTGCTCTGCAGGTTCCCCAACCCACTAGAGCAGATTTGAGGATGTGTTGGGAGCTGCAGGTGGGAAGAGGAGGAATGGGAAGTCTCGCTTACAAAAGCAGAAGCCTGTTGCCTTGTTCATTTATATTAGGATCCAAGCCAGCATTTTTGTTAAGGCTTGATTTCCACACACACACACACACACACACACACACACACACACAGTTGGATAAAGGGATATGTTTTCTAGCACATTTTCCCATTTTAAACTAAATAAAAGTTATTTATAACAAGATGGGAACAGTTTGGTACATCAGAAACCGTTGCCTCATATGTGAACTTGCTCGATGACTTTCTCTGAGGCACTTCTCGTTAACCCTCCTCTGACAGAGTTTCAGATGGCAGAGATTAGGTGGGGCCTTTTTCATCATGGAACCCAGACTCTTTCCAGAGAAGTTCAACAGACCACCTCCTTGCCAACTTTTAAGCAGGCACTGAAAGCTGTATTGTTTTAGTTGCCATTTTCAGTTAATTTGCCTCCAAAGTTTATCCCATGGTAGTTGTTTTTGCTCTTTATCATGAATGCACATTCATTCAATTAATGTATTATTAGAACGTGTAGAATTCCAAACACAGTAGGACTGTGAACATGGAACAAGAGAGGAGGGAATATGAAAAAGTTACATACTTATGCATATTAGCATAATGGACATGTGATGATGATGATGATCTCATCATCAACAACAACAACAACCTCCCAAGGTGAAATAGAGTTGGTCAGATTCCAGTCCAATCTTAAAACAAAACACACACACACAAACACAAATCCTGGCTTTTAAAAAATCCCTTCTTTTATACAGGAGGTCAGTTTCACTAAAGAGACCCACTTTTATTCATATGGCTTTCCTCATCATATTTTGGTGGTTTCCTTTAGAGTAGGTTCTAAGGTGCCTTCACATAATTTTCCAGCTAATTTTTTCCATGGCTGGTTTGACCAAGAACTGCGAAAAGGTTTATTTTCTGAAGAAACTACTACAGAAGCAAATGAAGCCTTAAATGAAAAGGTGAATATTCACTCCAGAGAGAAAGGTAAAATTTGATGTGAAAAATAATACTTTTATAAAATCTCCATAAAGCTCTCACAACTCTTTTTTGTGCTGTCACACATAAAAAATACTTTCTGCATTAAGTTGTGAGAAGTGCCGGCAGGTTCACCAACAATGTCTTACATTCAGAAAAACTTTCCACTGTTCAGCAGTGGAACAGACTCTGGTGATTGGTGGTAGAGTCCTTGGAGGTTTTTAAACAGAGGTTGGATGGATGTCTGTCATGAATGCTTTAGCTGAGATCACTACATTGCAGGGAGTTGGACTAGATGACCCTTGGGGTCTCTTCTAACTCTAAGATTCTATGTTTCTATATTCTAACCTTTCTTAATAATATACCTTTCTATAATCACCACTAGTTTGGTTATACATTTTAAGGGGGTGTTTGACAAATGCTCCTGAACCATGAAGCACTCGTGGCTACTTTACACTTCCACCTGATGACATTAAAACAGAATTTTGATAATATTTGTGTGAGTTTAGAGGTCTGTGGGTTAAACCACAGAGCCTAGGGCTTGCCAATCAGAAGGTCGGCGGTTCGAATCCCCACGACGGGGTGAGCTTCCGTTGCTCGGTCCCTGCTCCTGCCAACCTAGCAGTTTGAAAGCACACAGTGCAAGTAAATAAATAGGTACCACTCCGGCAGGAAGGTAAATGGCGTTTCCGTGTGCTGCTCTGGTTCGCCAGAAGTGGCTTAGTTATGCTGGCCACATGACCTGGAAGCTCCCTCGGCCAGTAAAGCAAGATGAGTTGTCGCAACCCCAGAGTCGTCCGGGACTGGTCCTTTACCTTTTAGAGGTAATAACAAACAATGCACACATAGAGAAGGTTTCCAATAATATTCTTCGTATAGAATGGTTCACATAGGATCTTTTTTATAGTAAATTTATTTCAGTGATCCAATGTTGGGTAAAATGCTTATCAAAGCTGTGATCATTTCAAAATAGTGAAAGAACAATATAACCTAGATAGCTTTGTCATGATTAATTCATGAGCTTCTTAAGCTTTTAAACGGACTCCTTGTTTCAAGAAATATTTACATGTGCCCAATGTCCTCAGTGTCCTCTTAGAGAACTAAAAAAAATAAAACAGGAGGAAAAATCCCTTCGGCAATAAAAAGAAATATGGCATGGAGATCAGTCTAGTTGGGGGCTGAGGGGAGAATCATCAGTGTCCCACAGCAGCACGTTTTACAAAAGGAATTAAAGCCATGAAATTAACATTTTAATGAAGCAGAGAGACCATTGACGTCAGGACTACTCACTGATTGCTGCTTCCAGGTGGCCTAATGAGATGAAAATGAAGTTTATATCCTCAGCTAGTCTAAGCCAGGCTTGTTTTGTGACTGTGATTGAATTTAAATGAGAAGACACTGCTGTGTGCAAACATGCCTAGGCTGGTTAGTAGCCTGTTCAAACGTAAGCACAATAAAAAGCTTGATTCAAAATACTTCAGTGCACAGAAAGCAACAATGAAACAATGGGGCTTTCTTCCCCTCACGCCAGCCCCACATTTTTATACCGTATTTTTCGTCCTATAGGACGCACTTTTTCCCCTCCAAAAATGAAGGGGAAATGTGTGTGCGTCCTATGGGGCGAATGCAGGCTTTCCCGGGCTTCCTGCAGCTCTGCGCCACCCTCCCGATCCCGGCGCGAAGCCGTGCGGGGCTCCGGAGGGTGGCGCGGAGCTGCCTGGGCTCCAGGGCTTCTTGCAGCTCCGCACCACCCTCCGGATCCCGGCGTGAAGCCGCGCGGGGCTCTGGAGGGTGGCGCGGAGCAGCCTGCGCTCCAGGGCTTCCTGCAGCTCTGCGCCACCCTCTGGATCCTGGCGCTAAGCTGCGCGGGGCTCCGGAGGGTAGCGCACAGCTGCCTGCATTCCGAAGCCTGGTGCGCGCTGAAGAGCGCCCCCGGGCTTCGCGCACCTCTCCGCAAGCCTGGGGAGACCGGCGCGGCTCCCTAGGCTTGCGGATAGCAGGCTGTTCTGGGGGCTGGGGTCGGGGGAAGCTCGGGCTTCCCCCGCGCCTGCCCCGTGCCTGAGGAGGGGAAATTTTTTTTCTTTATTCCCCCCCCCAAAAAAAATAGGTGCGTCCTATGGGGCGGTGCGTCCTATGGGGCGAAAAATACGGTACTTTAAAAAATACACAGAAATGTTATACAGCAGTATGTGTACCAAACCATCTCAGCATCTCTAAGCACAAATTCATCTCAATCTATTTGTTCTTATATATAGTAGCCAACTTCTTACTTACCTATAAAGGAAAGAATACCTTTTGGTCAGTATGTATAACTCAGTGACTACTCCCTGTTGTTTCAGTCTCCAGGATCTCTGGCTAAAAGATCTCAACAAGGCTGAGAGAGACCTCTTCCTAAGATTTTTGAGAAGTACTGCTCAAGTAGACTCTGATAGGCTAAATTATCATTACCCAACCTTGGCCCTCTCAGATTATGTGTTTTTAATGTGTTTGAGGGGGGTTGGGTGGGAAGAGGGAGGGATACTGGTTTGTTTGTGTTATTATGCATTTTGTGCTGTTTATCTTGTATTTTTGTTGTTTTGTATTATTGTTGTTAGCCGCCCTGAGCCTGGCTTCGGCTAGGGAGGGCGGGATATAAATAAATAAATTATTATTATTATTATTATTATTATTATTATTATTATTATTATTATCATCATCATTATTATCATCATTATTATTATTATCATCATTATCACTATTAATATGTTGTGAACCACCCCAATGACTGGCCACGCTGGCTGGAGTGATGAGGTTGTAATGTAGTAGCATATTGGGTCACAAAGTTAGGGAAGGCTGGGCTAGATGGCCTGATGGCCTGGTAGTATTCGAGGTAACTTCATACATTCATATGAAGCAGTAGACCCAGGTTAAGAATTGTATGCAATGTGAAATACCAGAAGTCTTTGCATTCTTACTGACACATTTGATGAACTCAAGGGCAGCAGCCGCCTGGAAAGTGGTTATCATGTTATATGAGCTTTTGCCAACTTGGTGCCCTAGCAAATTAGACATTTTGAACTACAGTTCCAATCAGACCCATCCAGCAGGGCCAGTGGTCAGAAATGCTGGGTGTTGGTGCCCTCCAGATGTTTGGAGCTACAAGTTGTCAAAGGCTACCTTAGACCAAAATTAAGATCATGTGGGATTGATACCACTACACCGTACTGGTTATTAAAGAAGCTGTTAGCGAACAAAAAACAACAATTTAAGGTGTGCGTTGGTCTATGGCTGAGCCAGTAGGGACAAGGCGGCTTTTCCCAAATGTTTTTCATCAGCTGAAAAGTTTGTGCTTTTAAGGCAATGGAGCTGGGAAATCACTTAGAAGGGGTTCTCTGATGGAAGGAAATGCATTGTTAAAAATCTTTTGATCACTGAGGGAGACCTCAGACATAGGCTTTATTTATTTATTGTTTGTCACATTGATCAGGCCTTGACCTGGATAGCATTTTTATTTATACCCTTCTTGCATTTTAACATGCTTTGGTGGGATTAAAGTTGTATTTTATTTTATCATGCTATTTGGGAGTACTTACTATTTTTTTGTTCTCACCCAACTCAGTATTTCAGTTCATCTTCAGAAGTTGGAGTCATATCCTTTTTTGTGTGACTCCAATTCCCTGCACCTCCACTATAGAATCATAGAATCATAGAATCATAGAGTTGGAAGAGACCACAAGGGCCATCGAGTCCAACCCCCTGCCAAGCAGGAAACACCATCAGAGCACTCCTGACATATGGTTGTCAAGCCTCTGCTTAAAGACCTCCAAAGAAGGAGACTCCACCACACTCCTTGGCAGCAAATTCCACTGTCAAACAGCTCTTACTGTCAGGAAGTTCTTCCTAATGTTTAGGTGGAATCTTCTTTCTTGTAGTTTGGATCCATTGCTCCGTGTCCGCTTCTCTGGAGCAGCAGAAAACAACCTTTCTCCCTCCTCTATGTGACATCCTTTTATATATTTGAACATGGCTATCATATCACCCCTTAACCTCCTCTTCTCCAGGCTAAACATGCCCAGCTCCCTTAGCCGTTCCTCATAAGGCATCGTTTCCAGGCCTTTGACCATTTTGGTTGCCCTCCTCTGGACACGTTCCAGTTTGTCAATGTCCTTCTTGAACTGTGGTGCCCAGAACTGGACACAGTACTCCAGGTGAGGTCTGACCAGAGCAGAATACAGTGGTACTATTACTTCCCTTGATCTAGATGCTATACTCCTATTGATGCAGCCCAGAATTGCATTGGCTTTTTTAGCTGCCGCGTCACACTGTTGGCTCATGTCAAGTTTGTGGTCAACCAAGACTCCTAGATCCTTTTCACATGTAGTGCTCTCAAGCCAGGTGTCCCCCATCTTGTATAAAAGGATCTCAAACAGCAAATACAAACAGACCTCTGTAAGAATCCTCTGCCACCCAAAGGCAGACAGCATTGGACTAGATCCACTTAACAGTATATAAGGCATGAGTTTTCAGCAACACTAGTATAAGCTGTGGGAAAATACTGTTAGCCCATCTGAAAATGGCAGCTTTATTTAATCACAGCATTTTTAAATTACAAAGCAATTTAAACCCATAAATTAGAATACAGAAAGTAAACCTCTCGGGATCATAAATTTAGACTTTGTAAACAAATTTGGATGATAACATTACCCTGCAGAATGTCAGTGTTAAGAATGATTCACCAAAATTACAAACGCTGTTGATATTCAGAGGATGAAATACTGAAGCTAAGTTTAATATTTAATATGGTTAAAATTCCTACAGAGAAGAATGACATCATCTCTCCCTTGGAAGCTATTTTTCCCACCCTTTAAAGAACAAAAACTGTTACTAAATCAGGAGGATTGTATTCTGAAAACAAACACTTTACATTCTTTCACCCCTAAATATATTTCTGCCATTATAGAAGGAATACTATCAATATTTTCTATGGTTCTAAGACCATCCAGTTTTATTAACTAAAGGTCGGTTTAAAAATAAAACCAGGTATTTTACTAATAAAGAATGTAAGGCCACACTGAAGAAATTAAATCATATGTATAAGAAATGCCACTTTCAAAGTGACTGAAGTGAATAAAGGAAACTTTTTTAGTGAATCACAGACCAAGATGCTGGAGAAAAAGTAGAAAATGGGAAAGCCGTTTTCAAGTTTCTAAGAGGCAAAACAGTTCCTGAAATATGTAATTCTGAAAGTATTTGGCATGCATTCTAAAACCCATCAGCCCAAGCAAGATGGGGGTCAGTTGGCTTTCCTGCAAAATACTAAGTTGAATATTTTGAAGCCATAATTTTAATAAAATGAACATGTGCTAATTTTACCCCCTTGGCTCTGTCAACAAAACCCTTATTTGGTAACCTATGTTCTAGGGCAGTATTTTCCAATTTGTCAATGCAGTGAGAAGGCTCAAAGTGTAATCCTGTAGGAATCAGTCCAAATGAAGCAAGCAATGGTTGAACAGTAAAAAAAAAGCCTTTTAGGGTATAAAAAATCAGAGAAGACATACATAATGTACAAGCTCTGTAGTTTTCTTAGAAGGATGTAAATAAGAACTAAGCAAAGCAAGGTGGAGAAAACAAAATAGCTTAAATTTCATCTCTTCCCCGCAGGCTTTCATATTTGTGAGAGGCACAATACTTTTGTCCTACTATCGCTTTTAACCCATGATCCCTTATTTCTCTCCATTATCCTTTATTTCTTTCAGTACAAATGGCTGACTGGTCAGGTCACAGTTCTGCCACTTGGTTCCAAGCCATTTTTAAAATCAGTCTGATCCTTCAGTTTAAACAGTTTCCAGTAATTATTATCATGATTGTGCATCTAGGTACCAGGTTAAAAAATACCCTTGACTATTAACTGGAAGGGTAGTGGGGGTTTTGTGGTCTTTATACTACTTGACTTTTAGTTGTATGGGTAAAAATTGTCCTTTTATAAATATTCCGGTGGAGGCACATTTATGCATTGTGTTTTATTCCTTTATATTGAGTTTTGATGTATTTCATGCTTTATGTTGCTTTGAAGCACTCTTCTGTGTATGAAAAGTGATAAATTAATACATACTGAAAACTCAGTATGTATTCAGTATTCATACATATTCATAGATACGAAAAACTCAGTTCAGACAGAACATGAAGATCAAATATCTCCCTTTTTCTTGAAAAAGATTGCGTGGTGTTTGTGAAGTACCTTGCAGTACAAATCAATATATTATCAGAAGTGCCTCTGTGTTCATGTTCACACCCGGCACACAGCACTTAATTAACAAGTATCCTTTGAAATGTGTTGTTTGCTTATTACTTCTGGTCTAAATGTTTTTAAATGGCTGGGTAATAGTCGCAGAGAACAGAACATTTGATTTATTTTACTCTTTTGTGCTGGCGCACAAATGAATCAGTAGGAGAGTACTTTAGAGATCATTACCCCTTGCCAACCATACGGGGCCGTGTTACTAAAACAACTATTCCTGAGAAGTATTTAGTGACACTGTTTCTAAAGGCTTCATTAACCAGGAATTCCAACTTCCATAGTTCATGTCTTTCATTATACAATACTTAAAGGTAAAGGTAAAGGTACCCCTGCCCGTACGGGCCAGTCTTGACAGACTCTGGGGTTGTGCGCCCATCTCACTCTATAGGCCGGGAGCCAGCGCTGTCCGCAGACACTTCCGGGTCACGTGGCCAGCATGACAAGCTGCATCTGGTGAGCCAGTGCAGCACACGGAACGCCGTTTACCTTCCCGCCAGTAAGCGGTCCCTATTTATCTACTTGCACCTGGGGGTGCTTTCGAACTGCTAGGTTGGTAGGCGCTGGGACCGAACGACAGGAGCGCACGCCGCCGCGGGGATTCGAACCACCGACCTTTCGATTGGCAAGCCCTAGGCGCTGAGGCTTTTACCCACAGCGCCACCCGCGTCCCATTATACAATACTTACCACAATACATAAGCATTGTTATATTCAAAAATTCTTTCCTGCCCATAAATTCATTACTCTTTATTTTGAAATCGTTCATTAAAACTTTAAATGTTTTAAGTTTGATCACTGCCCTCAGCTTTCTATATTTGACATGAAAAGGTAATATACACCTGCAGTCTTTCCCTGTAGGGGCTTAACCCTGAGAGTACTTCCTCAACTACAAGAACTAACATTTCTTGAACTTTCAATCTTGCTTCCTATTCCGCTCCAAGGTTATTCACTCCTGGCAATGTTTCACTGGTGAGTTTATTACATGTGTAAAGGTAAAGGTACCCCTGACTGTTAGGTCCAGTCACAGACGACTCTGGGGTTGCGTGTCCATCTCGCTCTCTAGGCTGAGTGAGCCAGCATTTGTCCGCAGACAGCTTCTGGCTCATGTGGCCAGCATGACTAAGCCACTTCTGGCAAACCAGAGCAGCGCACGGAAACGCCGTTTACTTTCCCGCCGGAGCGGTACCTATTTATCTACTTGCACTTTGACGTGCTTTCGAACTGCTAGGTGGGCAGGGGCTGGGACCGAACAACAGGAGCTCACACCGTCGCGGGGATTTGAACCACCGACCTTCTGATCGACAAGCCCTAGGCTCTGTGGTTTAGACCACAGTGCCAACTGCGTCCCTAGTTTAGATGTGTACACTAGTTTAAATAAGTAATCAGTCTGTTTGGGGCTGCATGAAGCTCACTATGAAAAGTATAGTAGTATTAGAAGGAAAGTTCTTCCAAACCTGGCTCAGACAAACTTTGGACTTAATGAAAAGTGAGCTTTTAGAAACCCTGAATTATTCTGTGGTTTGGATCAAAAACCAAGCTGGAGAATAATTCATTGTTTCCCTCCCCCTGTCTCTGCAGCTCTCCAAAAAATTTTAATCTCTGGTAAGAAGTGGTGTGAATAGAAGATTCTCTGTTCCTTCCTCCCTTTTCTGATGTGCTGATTAGCAGTTCACTGGGGCTCCAAAACTGTGCAGCAGGGACAGGGTACCGTTTCCATAGCTTTAGCATTACCTCTGAGAGTAACCTTTCTGAGCCTGCATGCCAGTGGTAGGTAGCACTGGAACCAAAAGGGGCCAGAGCCAAAAATGTTCTGGGTTAAGTGATTCAGAATAAAAACTACCCTGCTTCAATTTTTGCCAAAACAACCTGTGGAGAAAAGCTCTGTCTGTCTGTCTGTCTATGTCTTCCTGTTTATCTTTTGTGCTTTGCCAAACATTTCTGTGATCTCTGTTGATGCCAGAACATTAACTGTCAAAGACCTTAACTGTTGGAGACCTTGTACTGTTATTATGTGGTAGGCCTATGTAGTGGTAGCTGCTTCAAGAAAGGTTCTGAAAGAGGAGAGGGAGAGAATCATAGATCTGTAGAGTTGGAAGGGACCCAGAGGGTCATCTAGTCTGATCCCCTGCAATGCAGGAATCTCAGCTAAAGCATCCATGAGAGATGGCTATCCAACCTCTGCTTAAAAACCTCCAAGGAAGGAGAGTCTACCACCTCCCGAGGGAGTGTGCTCCACTGTTGAATAGCTCATCTGTTCTTCCTGATGTTTCATCAGAATCTCCTTTCTTGAATCCATTGGTCCAGATCCTAGCCAATGAGTATTCCCTTGTGGAAATATCTCTTTGATAGGCAATCTTGGTTAATAGCTCATTCTGTCTCCAGTGCTGGTGTCCATCTCATGCACAAGCCCATTATACCAAGCTATAAGGAAGCTTTGTAGGCATTCAAAGGGAACAGGTGGCAGGGAGAAAGGGTCACACCTGAGATCTCTGCTTAACAATGCTACAAGATATTGCACACTATGAATGAAAAATACTGCTCCTTTCAGTTGTTCTCAGCAACATAGAAAGAGAGGCAAACACACTCCGAAAAGCCAGAATTAATTCTGAACAAAGGCGAAGCAGCAGGAAAGTTGAAAATGGTTTAAAAACCAACATCCACAGAAGTGTGCAGCACATCCACATGCCATCTGGGGTGGTAATCTGAATTTTAAAGGTTCCTTAAATTATGCTATTGTTTAAAAGCTTAAGTCTCTCTCACCTCAGCCTCTATGAATCTACCCTCCCTGCATTTCCAGGACTTGCAGGTGCTGTGACATTTACAACCCTCCCACTCCCAAAGCTTTTGGTCTCTCATCCCGAGATGCCAGCTTGCTGGAGTCTCCTCTTCCTAACTGTTCATAAGAGGATGTGTGGTGGAGGTGGGCAGAGCTGCTGCAGCAGATGAAGACAGAAACAGCTGTCCAATGGGACTCTGCAGCTGTACCTGCCTTGTCTCTACTGTTTTTCTCTGATCATCTGAGGGCAAGTTTGTGGCGAAACACAGCTGATTGGTAGGAAACTGATGAGAAGTGAAACAAGGGGCTCTTGGTGGGGTGGGGCTTTGGAGGCCACTTCTGGCTCCATAACTTCTGGGCTAGAAGTTCTCTCCCACATCTGCACTGCCACGGGGGATGTAATTCTCCTAAGAGCTACGGCAATTACTTCAAGACATTTTAATGGTTCTTAAGAGCGTGAGTGGCTACAACACTGCTTCCTAAATAAACAGCTGAACATTTATTGAGACTGAAAATCTGCCACGTAGCTGAAGGTTAGATCTGTAACATCAACTTACCTTACAGTTCTACCGACAGCTCCTTTGAATGGCTCTTTTCTCGTCCTGCCCAAAGGCAGCACACACTGCCTTCATGCTCAGCAGCACCCTGCTCCCCAGGCATTACTGGTAGCTGCTATTTTCTCACTTCCATGGCACATATTTCTTAGGACACACTTAACATTACTATGTAACACACCATGAATGAAAAACATAGGTGACCTAAAGGCCATAGGAATTAATAGAACAAATGCAGAAAAAGTAGCTTACACAACATATGCTAGTCCTGAGAGCAACCTCAAGCAGAGATTAAGGAATAAGCCTGAACAGTCTGAACCTAAAGAATTTTAAGAATCATAACATTTACATCACAGTAAGGCTAAGGTCAGCATGATGTTTTTCTTAAGTGGGAGGCTATAAAAGAAGCTGATTTGATAAAGGGAAGGGAAGAAAGCTATACTCAACAGCCTCATGTTGTATATTTATAATAAATTATACTGACATGGTACTAGCAATTTAGAAATAGCAAAGTTTGAAGCCTATTATTTAATTCCAGTGTAAAAAAAGTATTATTTTCTCCTACCACACTATAAATGTTTGGATTCCTGGCAAGCTTGCTCGGCATGCCAGAGCAGTTGCTGAATGCCAACAATGTGGGTAGCTGCAGTTAAAACCAGATAAAAGGAGATTCAGAGAGAAATTTGGTTCCTGCAACAAAGCTCTCCAGTTTTTTCCCCAGTCAGGGGTTTCCCCCAAGGCCCATGCAGCCAAACTTCACACCTATAATCTTTAAGTATTGTGAGATCAGGAACAGGTCTCAGGGCCATATACTTCTCGTGCTCAGAATGTAGAAGACAGCTGCAAAAGGGGACACACTGAGTTCATTTGAATGCACTAGCTCCCTGACCCTGTAATCAAAATTTATGTTTAAAATATATTTAGTACATTTATATCCCACCTTATTACATCCCAGGGCTCATGATGGCTTACAAAGGTGGTCTCCCATTCTGGCATTGACCAGATTTAGACATGCTCAGGTCCAGCACAATGGACGGCTTCCAACAGAATATTAAAAACACAATAAAACATCAAACATTAAAAACTTCCCTAAATAGGGCTGCCTTCAGATGTCTTCTAAAAATCAGATTACAAAGGGCTGATCTAGTTGGGATCCTGGAAGGGGACAGGGAGGCACTTTTCACCAATTACTCCTTCTGCCCTGAAACCAACTATGTAGGCTGAATTTGGATCTAAGCAAATTACAATTCACATGTGTCTTACCTTAATACATATGCATAATATAACAAAAACCAAGTCTGAAAAATAATGTATAAAGCAAAAGTAAAGTATCCTAAGCCTCATATTTGGACATACTGGTTGCTTTGAATCATGAAAAAATATTGGAGGGCTTTGCAATTCACTTTTGTGTATGATTTTTCCAGTATAAACCCTGTACAGTGCTCATAAAAATAAACTATGATGCCACTTTAGTATAAATAAAGTATTCATGGGTAACCATCTATGTATATTTAATATATTTCCATGTCACCAGCCATTGCTGAATAATTAGTTCCTGGAACTCTTACTGAGCTCAAGCAGTGAAACTGAAGATGATCGTATATAACAGCAAGTTTCCATTTAATAGGCGAGATGCAATTCTTCTTCTGCCTTCTCCTGTTTTGATATACTTTTCCTAAGCAACACACTTAAAGGAGTAAATAGAAAGGTACATTTCATTGTTACAGAAACAGTTACACAATGTCCCTGCCATCAAGGGCTGCGAAGGACATCAATGCACAAACAGCTAAGTCTTATGCCTTTTGTGTAATTTTTTCCAGTGAGTGACGCTACAAGACTCTCATGGCTTATGAAAATTTAAGAAACTGTTGTGGGCACCACAAAACCCCAAATTCACAGGAGGACTGATAATGAATGGTCAGACCCCAGTCTGACAAAGCACCCTGACTAAACAAAGAAAGCACAAGCGACCCTTCAAAATTACTATTATTTTTAAAAAATAATAATTAAAAATTGGGAAGGGCAAGGTACCTTGGCGGACACCATGGTGCCTCTAAGACCCCAACAGGAAATGAATCAAGTCTGTAGTTGCTTACAGGCACAGATCCTGGTCCTGAGCATTTTAGTTCTATAAAGACTGGGGAAGAGAAGTCCCTTTCTTCCTCCAGAAACATCCCTGCATAATGCAGGGAGAGGAGGGCTTTGTTTTGTTTTTAACGTCATGGCACACACCCAGACCCCTAACAATAAGCTGTGAGTGACTCAAATAGGTCAATTCCATCTTCTCTCAATTCCCCCTCCCAAAACTGACACCCTTAATATTTCATGGTAGAAAATCCCCAATGTCCTGGGAAGCCAGTCTAAGTCACTGTATAGCTATTTTTGTTTGTAGAACGAAACAAAATGAAAACAAACAAATATACTTTTGATCAACTTGAAATCTCTTAAATATGTAAACATCACTATCTTATTTTTAAAGTGAGTGGTATCAGATTACCTAAATTTGGTATTAGAGGGATTATGATTTGTTTGTGTTGAAAATCAGGTGTAAAACCGATAGAATTTTTAATAGAAACTGCTATCAATTTTTTTAAAAGGCTATTTTTGCCAGTATTGTCTTATTTAAAAAAACATATAAGATGAAACATTGTTAAATGTGAGCATGTTGACTGCACTCTTTTCCTCCAAGACTGACAACTAGCTACTGAAAAAGTACATGTATATTTCATTCTGCTTTTGCTTTTCTACACATGCTATATAGTTTAAAATGGAAAGTTTTGTTGAGCCGAATGATAGCACTAAGTGGATTGGCATTTGCACTTAGTTTTCCAGTGGTTTGGCAGTATTAATAATGCAACAGAGGCAGGATATCCTCCAAGTACTTTAGTTAAAGAAAAAAGGTTTTCATTAGCATTACAATGAGTGTTGCTTACAACTAAGAATATACATGGTGGTTAGAAAATAATTGGTTGCTTTTAGCATTTCATCATATTTACAGGCTAAGAAGTCCATGGCTGTTAATGCCCCACTTTTTTATTCTGTGCTGTAAGGATAAACGAGCCCTCTCAAGTGGTTGCAGTTTACAATGGATTATTTTTAGCACTCTTATTCAAAAATATGTTCTGAACCAGAAAGTTATACTCAACTAGTTGGTTTTAGCTAAATATAAGCTGCTTCTTTGAGGGCTGGGTTTTTTTAAGCATTAGCTAGAAGGATTATAAAATTTCAGGAGACTTAAAATACTGACAAAGATCCGAGATGATTTGGCTTTTCTTATTTTCCATAATGATCTGCTTTCTTGGAAAGTTTGAACAAATGAGGTGGGCCTGTTAACACCAGCTCGGCTTCTTACAATTATGTGGATAAACTTGGTTGGTTCCAGCAAATACATTCTGCTTTGTCAGCTATGCTGAAAGCAGACGAAAGCAATGTGGTTTTGCAGAAGCTGGTGGTTCTTGGCAGGCTAATGAGCTACAGAACTTGACTCTCTGAATGCAGTATACCCATGATGATAATTAACGGACAGAATTAGACACTAAGATGGAGAGGATGGAATTATTGTCTCTGGCAGCCAAGCTCTTTGGGGCAGGGCCCTTTGTTTATTGATTAGAAGGGATCCAACTCACCAAACTTCTTTTAATATGATATATTCTGTAAGATAATATTCCCACTTGCGGTGGGACTGGCATTCTCTGCCTCCCATGGTGATCACTACACTATTAAGTCTTCTTAAAGCTCAGTTGAAGGCTTAGCTCTCTGTGTTATTGTCTCTAGCGTCCTCCAACCAACCAGGCCTACTATTCATGGCTTATTTAAAAATAATGCTATACCACTATTATTCAATCTCACAGTGGACTGGATTTTTTACATGGGGCCAGCAGAATGCATATACCATGACAAAATTAAAATTACTTTAAGAGGGCCTTTATAGGCTTCTCGATTATGCTAGTGAAACTTAAAAATAACTTAAAGAGGGGATTGCTAAATGCAATGTCAGTGGGGAATACCACAAAGCTGTGGTGATCGTTTATATGGTTGTACAGAGCTGAAATGTTTCTGATCCATGCCTATTTTGTACTACAGTGAAACTTTGGGTTTCGTACCGTCCCTCTTTATGAATGCTTTGGATAACAAGCTCTGCTAACCTGTAAGTAGGTGTTCTGGGTAGCGAACTTTGCCCCGGGGTGCGAGCGGAAGTCATGCGCTGGTGGCGCAGCGGCAGCGGGAGACTCCATTAGAAGAGTTTGGATTTGATATCCTGCTTTATCACTACCCTAAGGAGTCTCAAAGCGGCTAACAATCTCCTTTCCCTTCCTCCCCCACAACAAACACTCTGTGAGGCGAGTGAGGCTGAGAAACTTCAGAGAAGTGTGACTAGCCCAAGGTCACCCAGCAGCTGCATGTGGAGGAGCGCGGACACAAACCCAGTTCACCAAATTACGAGTTTACTGCTCTTAACCACTACGCCACACTTAGCGAAAGCGTTCCTCAGGTTAAGAACAGTTTCGGGTTAAGAACGGACCTCCGGAAAGAATTAAGTTTGTAAATGGAGGTACCACTGTATTGTGACAATCTAAAGCTGGAATGTACAGCTCCAATTGCCCTGAGGATCACTTTCACATTTTTACTAATTCTAGGAAGGATACATCATGGCATTAATTATGGGAAAGCATTCTTGCCAACAAAAGTCCGTATAGTTAAAGCCATGGTTTTCCCAGTAGTGATGTATGGAAGTGAGAGCTGGACCATAAAGAAGGCTGATCGCCGAAGAATTGATGCTTTTGAATTATGGTGCTGGAGAGACTCTTGAGAGTCCCATGGACTGCAAGAAGATCAAACGCATCCATTCTTAAGGAAATTAGCCCTGAGTGCTCACTGGAAGGACAGATCGTGAAGCTGAGGCTCCAATACTTTGGCCACCTCATGAAAAGAGAAGACTCCCTGGAAAAGACCCTGATGTTGGGAAAGATTGAGGGCACAAGGAGAAGGGGATGGCAGAGGACGAGATGGTTGGACAGTGTTCTCGAAGCTACAAACATGAGTCTGACCAAACTGCGGGAGACAGTGGAAGACAGAAGTGCCTGGCGTGCTCTGGTCCAGGACACGACTAAACGACTAAACAACAACAACAAATTCTGCTACAATATTAATACAGTGTGTTATTTTTAATACAGTCAATTAAACCACTTAAAGTTGGCTTTCTGTGGTGCTGATGGTGTAGAGAAGTGGTAGTCAACCTTTTTATACCTACTGCCCACTAATGCATCTTTCTTGATGGTAAAATTCCCTTACTGCCCAGCAGTGCTCAATGGAAGGAGGATTCAGCTTGTGCCACAGAACCCTCTATCGCCCACTTAGAATCCTGAAAAGCCCACTAGTGGGCGGTAGGGACCAGGTTGACAACCCCTGGTATAGAGTATTCTGTGCTACACAGATTCATTTTAAAGAAGTTGCCTTATACCAAGTGAGACTTGGGTCCATCTAGCTGGATATACTGAATGGTAATAACCTTCCAAGGCCATTACCATTCAGTATATGGCTGAGGTTTTTGGTAGCCCTGCTGCTTGAGATTCTTTAACTAAAGGTGCATATGACTGAACCTGGGACCTTATGCTTGCCAAAAAATGCGCTTTACTAGTCAGATACGGGCATCCCCTTTTCTGAAAGATAGAGAGAAATGGGATGGTAAAGATTCAGAGCCTGACACCGTCAGTCTGTCTGTCAGAGTACTTGCTTGATGCTCACGGATGGAGCAAGATTTTCCATGTGCACTTGTGTTCAAATCCTGTTTTCTGGCCTCCCACAGGCATCTGGTTGGCCACTGTGAGAACAGGATGCTGGACTAGATGGGCCATGGGCCTGATCCAGCAGGGCTGTTATTTTATGCTTACCTGCTCAACTGGGGGATGGTCCCATCAGCCTGACCATCACCTTAGCCTATTACACTGGCAAACCAAGTACACTACTGCAAGCTTTTCTATAGGGAGGGCACACAATACAGTATATGGTGGTCCTACCTGCAGTGTCAAGGTCTAGGGGCTCTAACAGTTCATCAGCTTTTCATGCTAGTAGGAAAAAGTGATTGACAATGCCCAAATCAATAATACTGATTCTCCTGCACGAGCTCAGTTCATTCAGCAAGGCAACTGGCTAGGTCTGGGCCTATGTGCCTGCCTGCACGTATCTTAGCAAGAGCGGTAAAAATAAGTCTGGAAAAAGAATGATGCTTCTAATAATATGACAGTTTGTATGGGGCAAAGTAATGAATTTCTGTTTGTGTTTTTCAGTAAATATATTGTTTAAAGAGGAGTCCTGACTCTACTATAACTTTTTCCCAAGCATCTCTGCCCTGTGTGTTTTGACATTTCAACTTCAGTACCCATGACAACATCCAACAGCCAAAATAAATATGCCCATGCTTTCAAGAGCTTTTCAGTAAAAACCAGCAATTGACTATCAAGACCAAAAAATGTGAGTCACCTCAGAACAACAGGCCAAAATATGTACACTCTGGGAGTAAAAAACAGAGCTGAAGAAAATGAGCCCTCATACGGTGCAGACACAAGGCAACTACTGAAAGCTGAGGTAAAAAGGTAAAGGTAAAGGTACCCCTGACCATTAGGTCCAGTTGCAGAAAACTCTGGGGTTGCAGTGCTCATTATAATCAGTTTCAGTATAAATAACAAAAAATCAAAAAATAAACACAAGAGATTCAGTATATGTGCAGAAAACATAGAGAATGCTCATGTAGGGAAGAAAAGATTTAAATTTGACATTTCAGAATTATGCCAATTAACAAGGGGCAAACTCTCTATAGAGGGCCACATACTGAGCATCTATATCAGCAAAACCATATCAAATTAACATGATTGTCCTCTAGGGGCCAGTGTTGTTTTATTGAAATAAAGGCCACACCACTATTCCTCTGAATAAAACAACAATGGCTTTAAATCTGGGACATGTACCATTTTTCATCAAGCTACTCTACACTCAGGAAGAGACAATTCAACTTTAGTCATCTTCAGAAAGCAGAGTTCACAGCTCCTAATTCACAGGTTCAGATTGCAGGCACAAGGTATCATCTGTGAATAGTTCCTTTGGATCTGCAGTATGTGTAAATCACTCTGCTAACAACCCATGCAAGGAAATCTTTCAAGACTGACTACAGAGCTCACAGGCAGGCAGGGAAGAAATTCAAAATTTCACACACTGAATTTCCACAGTAATCTGGGCATAGTGAACTTATACAGCTGCAGCCACCTCCAAGAGAATGTAACACATCAGCCAACCATCTTTCCGTTATCTCACTACTATCTTAAGAGAAGATTGCAAAGCCTATTGCACCCAGACAGAAAGTTGTATAAAACTCCCCCCCCCCCGTACATTAACCCAAAAAACCCTCTCATCCTGCCACTAATGATAAGGGAGATGACCCCTAACTTCTTCATAACATTTGAAGACTAGTGGATGGTTTGTTTAAGGGCTGCTCAGTGGCAGAGCATTCGCAAGCAGAAGGCCTCACATCGAACTACAGGCATCTCTAGGTAGGGCTGGCAGACAGCCTTGTCTGAAACCCTGGAAGCTGCTGTGAGTCTGTGTTAACAGCACTGTAAAAGGCCACTTCATATGTTTGTGTGTGTAACTATGAATGCTACCTTGACTTTGTCTGTAGCTGCATCCTCTTTCCCCCATTGCTATGATTTTCTGAATAGTGCAAAAATTCCATACTGTAGCAAAGCACATACACACAAAAATGCAACCCCTTTTCTCTGTTTTTTTCATATGGAAGCTTTTAACAGATGTTCTCAAACCGTTGGCAAAACAAGTACATTCTTTCCTGCTATATATAAACCCTGTCCTGCAACTACAGAAAATAAAATTCTTCTGCAAGTTACTAGGACCACTGAGTTATGAGAACAAGTCCGTACTCATTTCTGAGTACCTGGGCAAAATTCTTTAAATTACATTCATTCTACAGAAAATGCGGAATGGTTTATTTTACTGTCACACACTACATATGTGACATTCAGATTGACCTGTGATGGCTAAAATGCCTTTATCAGGGCATATAATACTAAGTAAATACCAAGTAATTCAGTTTCTTTAAATAACATAATGGAATATAAGGCATTACTTCACTGCAGTGGTGTGCCAAACCACCAATTCCAGCGCACTGGTAATAGCACAGTCTGCAGAGCCAATTCGTTCCATGATTATATGGAAAGCAGAATGCTATTAAGAGCTCTGGTTCGGCATACACTGAGCCTATTTGGATCAGCTGTAAAAGTAACAGTATTTCAACAATCCGTCCCTAAACAGGGAGAAATGTAAAGTATTGCACTTGGCCAAAAAAAATGAGAGGCACAAATACAAGATGGGTGACACCTGGCTTGAGAGCAGTACATGTGAAAAGGATCTAGGAGTCTTGGTTGACCACAAACTTGACATGAGCCAACAGTGTGACGCGGCAGCTAAAAAAGCCAATGCAATTCTGGGCTGCATCAATAGGAGTATAGCATCTAGATCAAGGGAAGTAATAGTGCCACTGTATTCTGCTCTGGTCAGACCTCACCTGGAGTACTGTGTCCAGTTCTGGGCACCACAGTTCAAGAAGGACACTGACAAACTGGAACGTGTCCAGAGGAGGGCAACCAAAATGGTCAAAGGCCTGGAAACGATGCCTTATGAGGAACGGCTAAGGGAGCTGGGCATGTTTAGCCTGGAGAAGAGGAGGTTAAGGGGTGATATGATAGCCATGTTCAAATATATAAAAGGATGTCACATAGAGGAGGGAGAAAGGTTGTTTTCTGCTGCTCCAGAGAAGCGGACACGGAGCAATGGATCCAAACTACAAGAAAGAAGATTCCACCTAAACATTAGGAAGAACTTCCTGACAGTAAGAGCTGTTTGACAGTGGAATTTGCTGCCAAGGAGTGTGGTGGAGTCTCCTTCTTTGGAGGTCTTTAAGCAGAGGCAACCATATGTCAGGAGTGCTCTGATGGTGTTTCCTGCTTGGCAGGGGGTTGGACTCGATGGCCCTTGTGGTCTCTTCCAACTCTATGATTCTATACAAATCGAAATCTAGGACCTTCATTGCTTTATGGTTCCTCCTTACACAAATCTGTTCCTTGTGCTGTGGAACAGTAGAAGAAGAGAGCAGGACAGGATAAAATGACTTCTAGCCATGTCACAAAGCATACTTCATACTTCATGTCCTTTTTCTCCCTGCAATAAGGCATGTCCAGTTGTTCATATGAGGCAAAGCAGTACCACGTAAGGTGTATTGGCAAAGTTACTTAAGATCTCTGCCAATGTCTCCTTAGCTCTAAGCCCTTTAGTTAGCTGTTGTAGCTCATGCATAATTTTGGATTTATCTTCCACTTTATTAATATGACACCCCAACAGCTTTACTACAGAACAACCTAAAAAAACCTTTAGAATAAATTTTACTAAAAAAAGTCTTGGGCCATTACCGAGGAATCAAAAGTTAAATTTAGCCCGTTTTAAACTACTTTCATCAACAACACTCTGTAGAATAATAATAATAATAATAATAATAATAATAATAATAATAATTTATTATTTATACCCCACCCATCTGGCTGGGTTTCCCCAGCCACTCTGGGCAGCTTCTAATCAAATATTAAAAACACAATATAGCATTAAACATTAAAAAAACTTCCCTAAACAGGGCTGTCTTCAGATGTCTTTTAAAAGTAAGATAGTTGCTTATTGCCTTGACATCTGTTGGGAGGGTGTTCCATAGGGTAGGTGCCACTACCGAGAAGGCCCTCTGCCTGGTTCTGTCATTTAACTATCCCCAAACCAGTAACTATGACCAGGTGCTGGTTTTAACCTGTAAAGTCCTACATGGCCTAGGACCCTCCTACTTACGGGACCGCCTCTCCTGGTATGCCCCGCGGAGGACCTTACGGTCCGCAAATAATAGTATCTTGGAGGTCCCAGGCCTCAAGGAGGTTAAACTGGCCTCAACCAGGGCCAAGGCCTTTTCGGCTTTGGCCCCAGCCTGGTGGAACGCTCTATTGCAGGAGACCAGGGCCCTGCAGGACTTGACATCCTTCCGCAGGGCCTGTAAGACAGAGCTGTTCTGCCTGGCATTCGGTCCAGGTCCAGTTTTGACCCCCCCATGGGACCCTGTAAGTTACCTCTTTGGCCCTTTTATCAGCTCATGTGGGACCAACATGGATAGCTGGCCCTGATGAATACTTGAGGTTCCCGACCCCTATGGTTGTAATTAATGGGCAGTCATTTAATTTTATCCTGATTCTATTTTTTAAGCTGTATTTTAATCAATTGTTTGATTGTGTTTTAATGTATTTGATGTTAGCCGCCCTGAGCCTCCCTGTCTTGGCCGGGAGGGCAGGGTATAAATAAAAATTTACTTACTTACTTAACTATCCCCAAACTAGAGTGAAGCAGTGGAACCCCTAACCAATTGATGACTGGACTAATAAACAAACTCAACCCTGAGATAACAGAGTTGTGGAGTAGGCCAGGTGACAAAGGACTGGGTATACAGTGGTACCTCAGGTTACATACGCTTCAGGTTACAGACGCTTCAGGTTACAGACTCCGCTAACCCAGAAATAGTACCTCTGGTTAAGAATTTTGCTTCAGGATGATAATGGAAATCGTGCGGCGGCAGCAGGAGGCCCCATTAGCTAAAGTGGTGCTTCAGGTTAAGAACAGTTTCAGGTTAAGAACGGACCTCTGGAACGAATTAAGTACATAACCAGAGGTACCACTTTACACTCAATTTTAAAGGAACAGGTTTGCAATTCAGAGGTGCTAACTGGACCCAATGCTACACTTTCTTTTTCAGACAGTGCCCTCCTGGCCAGGAAACATCTTTCCCCTTTCTACACTTGGAATGCCAACTGAGCGAGGCTGCATAGATTTTCGAAGCAGGCAAGCCAAAGGACTTGCAAAGAACTTATTCTTGGGTAGTTGTGTTACAGACCAAATTGTTTCTGTGCTCAGTTGAAAGTGATGATGCTAAACTTTTAAAGCTCTGAGGCTTGGGTACTATATGCTCTCAAGTGTGTGTTGAGATTGTCAAGAGGAGGCCCAGATTATCATCCCCTCCTTTCAAGCGTCATGGTTGCAGCTAAGTAAATCCTAGGCCTCTTTTTTAGTAAAAATCTGCACCTCAAACTCCCTGCTCAAGGAGATGTACATAGCCAGTTCTATCCACCACCTTTTGGACAGAATAAGAGGCCTATTGTACTTAGGGTTTTTTGTTATTTCAGATGCTTTTTTAAAAAGAGTTTTGTATTTTAAATGTTTGTTGTGCTTAACTGGTTTTGTTAGCTGCTTTGAGAAACCTGTTCTTAGATTAAGAAGAAGGAAACCAATAGGAATGCTATTATCTATAAATAGATAGTGCCTCTGAATAGTGGCTGCTGGAGATCAGAGGTGGGAAAGCACCATTGTACTCTTGTTTTAGTCATCTGCTTGGCCACTGTGAAAACAGAATCCTTATGGTCTGATCCAGCAGCCACTTCCAGAGTTCTATTAATAAGATATTTAAGTTTACCACTCAAGATAGGAAAAAAGGCTCAGTTTACATACAGAATTACAAAAGTTTGCTCTCTGAGAACAAACAACCATCTCAGGTGTGCTTCAGCATTCTTAGGTAATTCAGTCACCTAAATAAACCACTGTAGTTGCCCAGAACCATCACAGGAGATGTCGTATCACCAAATTATGGAAAGGTGCCATTTTTCTCATATGATCGTAGCGAACCAAATCGGAGTATATTTGAGAATGGCTAAGAGTTGAGTACATACATATATATAAATAAAAGCTCTGGAAAGCAATTCCTCTACTTCTTGCTGTAAGCAGTGGAGAAAAGCAATTCACACGGGGCAAGTGAGAATCTACTAGATGTAGCTCTAGCATTCTGCACACAGATGGCAACTGCCTCAGGTGAAAACTAATTTAACCCAGGACAAAAGCTGCAGAACTGTAAAGGGTCCACAAGCTCTGAACTATGAGATTGCTAGTAAAAAGAAAAGAAAAGTGTTGGAACCCAAACAGGAAAGATGTCTGGAAGCAGACGTGGAGGAGCAGCTGTGGCTTCAAGAACAGTCCCCCTCGAGAATATACTTATTGTGAATTCCACTAATACCTGCAAGAAATCAAAACTTCAGCAGCAAAAGTTTCGCTGTGATTGATTATGGAGGTCATGCATTTATAAATAGAGACAGCTATGCTAAGGGAAAATATATAGGAGTGTGGTTTTGAGACTGATGTAAACCACAGCAAATAAAGACCTAGTAAGGTTCAGTCATTTTACCGTTGCCAATGCTTAATACAAAAAGGAGAGAGCAACACTCTTCTGAAGGTTATTACTTCAGATTCTTCCTTAGTATTTTTACGGTTCATATAACAGTGGCATTTATAATATAACAGGTAATTCATTCATACGACAGCCTGCAATACAGATTAATCAAGGTTCTTGACAAATGAAATTAATTTTTGCAAAGTTAAAAAAGCAATTAAACTTCTCATGACATTTCCCCCCTTCGCCACTGACCTATTTTTGGAGCTAAATAATGTACTTATGCCTGAAGGGAATGCATTTCAGCCTGAGGAATGGAAAACTGCCATAAGCCAAAAATTTATTCACAGAAAAGTATGAGGCATTTAAGGTTGTCATCCATGCACAAGGGAAAAACAGTCTGCGAAGATGTAGGCATGATATTGAAGACTTCACCATAACAACCTGGAAATTAACTTTCCCCATGTTCTTAATCCTGTCAGCTTTCAGACAGGTGTGAGTGATAGCAGATACCTTCAAGGGCAGCAAATGAATTTGCTGCAAAAAACAAAGAAAAACAAAACAAAACAAACCACACACAAGGAAGTGGAGGAATTTGTTATTGTAGTATCAATGTTATTTTTTCATTTTTGTTGCAAATAACAAAGCTGCTAATGGGTTTTAATTTCAAAATGCACTAGTTTTTGCTGTTGTTGTCTGTACGCAATTAGTACCTCTACTGAAAAGGCAATTCAAGAGGTCCACCATAAGCACAGATGTCTTTTGACAACAACACTACAAAAGCTGCTGAAGTTTATTTGTTATAGTGCAGTAGAGAGAAATCTGTGGTCATAGCCAAGCAGTCAGAATATTCCTTCATTATGCATACATTTAACCTCTCAACAAAAATAATCTTCCGGGACTTAAAATAAAAAAAGCAAAAAGACCCACTGGCTGAACAAAATGACCTGAATACATGGTCTGCCAAGTAGTTGTCTGACTAGGCCCCATTCTCAGGCCGTGTCTGCATTTTAGATCAAATCCTATTTTGTGCTCACTTGCTCCCTCCAGTATTATAATAGCATCCTATTTATTATCCCTGTCAGGTTTTGCTCACAGATTTATTGCCAGAAAAATTAACCTTTCCATGTGTTATTTAGGCTGGAATCACTTCAAAAAAAGTAGCGCCATGAATGACAAATGCATCATTTCATCATGAAGATGCTAGGACTGAATTTCACACCAGATATAATGAAAGGGACACAGCAACACCGATACACTCCTCCCTTTGGTCAGAGAACATACAAAGATCAGATTTTCAGTGCCTGCCTGTCAAAATTTCTCCCCTTTTTCTGAAAAACCACAAGAGTGGGCACCTATGACTAACTGAAACTCTTGCAGTGTTCAGTGCAACAAAACACCCTAATTGTAGTAGTAGTAGTAGTAGTTATGATTAGTATGATTATTTATTAATATTTATTAATATCCCACATTTTCCCCTGACAATGGAAACATAATGTCATGCTAACCCTGAGTCTGGCATACTCTTAAAGCAGACAATACATTGATCCACTGAGCTTTAACAGTTGATACAAAACAAGTTAGATGACTGCTGACAAACTCATGTATTTGCAAATATAACTCTGAAACCCCACATGGAAAAGCAGCTGCTTCAGTGCTATTTTGAGTAGAAAAACTGCCCCTAGGGAGAGCATTAAGCTCCCCCTTCACCCTTCAAAATCACAGTGCTCTAAGGTTGTTTTTCATTAATAGTAATTTTTGAAGTTGGAACCTCATTACAAACATTTTCATACAATATATAGTTTGCCCCAAGGCCAACCTCATCTAAGTGCTTCCCAATACCAGCATACAAAATTCACTGTATAGAATGGAAGCAATTTAATTTGCTATAATATCTATGCCTTCATTCATCAAATTATTTCATTTTTAAAGACACTAGAAATGTTGCCACTACTCAGAATATGTAACAAATTTTCTTCTTCTTTAGAATGTAGAATCCATTTTTAAAAATCTCTTTTTTTGGAGAAACCTTCTCAAAGCAATTGGTTCTCAGCTACATTCCTCACCAGATTTTATTTATTTTGAGATGACAAGAAAAGAAAAGCATATCCAAAGATCCATTACCATCTCTTAGTCGTTCCACTATAAAAGTGAAGCCTGTAGTTCTTGGATGCAAGACATATTCGTATTTCTGAAGTCCATTCTTTTCAGCAAATTCATTACTGCGGGCTTTGGTGTTGTCTATAAAGAGCATGAAAAACATTGATTAAAATCAGTGTTGTGACTAAGCTTTAGAACATTTTAGCATCATAGAGCACATCAGTGGAGCAAGGGATCAAGGAGATTATAAGAGATTAATAACACCAGGAAATAATTCTTGTTTTGCTTTCTTACATAAACATCTTTCCCCCCCATGTTCAGTTCTTATTATACAGAGAGTCAGGGAAAGTTGGCTGGTGCAAAGCTTTGGGTCAAAGCTAGCCCCAAGCTCTTCCATGAGATGTCGGACTCAGCCTCAAACAACATAACTCAGAGCAAATCCGAAGGCTTTTGCAGAATGATGCCTTAGGAACTAGAGGCAAACATTCTGTCAATTTGACATTATTCCAGCTCTCCCATGGAAGGAGGGGCAAACAGGTAGAAAAACAGGAAGGTGTGGATAAAGAGTCAGACAAAAAACACACAAAAATGTGTGACCTTAGTCAGCAGCTTCCATTTCCCAAGAGACACTGGTTGCTCCAGAAGGCTTCATCAATAGTCAATCAGGCTGCAACTGGTCACCAATCAGGTGGGGCTAAGGCATTAGAATCAACAAGATCAGGGGGGAAAAATCCTTCTCAGGCACTAAGATTTGACAGTATGCCAGTTGAAGCTGCTAGCAGATGGGCAATATTAGGGGCATTTAGCATTTAGCAAAGGCAACAGCATTAGGAGAAAGAGCAGGTACCACACACTGTACCTTTGATCTGTGGTACACACAGGAAGTCTTCACTTTCTTGCCACATGAAGCTCCACCAGGTTCTTCCTAGGTCTAACCATTTTTGGGGGGTGGAGAGAAATCTCCTACACCCCTAACCAAATTTGATACACTTTTGGACACATCACACTACCTTACTTTTCCCAGAGTGTACAGAGGTCATATGATGCAGAGCTTCCTTTGCACTCAATCCAGAAGCTGCAGTTAGTGCAGAATGCTGCAGCATGGCTGCTGGCAGGAGTGAGGCCTTGTCAGTAAATGACACCTGAGCCCAGAGATCTGCACAGGTTGCCAATTTGCTACCGGGCCACGTTCAATAAGTTACTACAAGTTACAGCCATTAACAACCTGGCGCCATTTTACCTGGAAGATCACCATATCCCATATATGCCTATTTGACCACTTTGATTCGCAGAACTGGCGCTGTTACAGTCACCACATAATACCTGTTTTGCATTTGTAAGAAATAAATATTTTGGTGTTGGCAGTGCCTATAATCGGGAACTCCCTGCCAATTTACTTCAGGCAAGCTCCATCTCTGTACGTTTTTCAGCCCCTGTTAAAAACACTTTTCTTACCCAGGCTTGCTCAGACATGCAATATGCAGATATATATTTGAACCTTTTTAGTTTATTGTTGATTTTATGTTTTGAATGATTTACAGAGTTCTTTTATGCTTTTTTTACTGATAATTTTATTGTTTTATTCTCTTTGTAAACGGCGTTGAGGTTTTTTTTAACAATGAAGCGTTGTATACATTTTATGAAATAGTAATAAAATAAATAATGAATATTTTTTATTAGCCCATAAAATACTTGGTTCTGCTGAGATAATGGTATAAAAGAAAAACAAAATGTACAAAATAATTAAAATCTGGGAGGAGAGTACTGAAATGCTTTTGCATTCAAATGTACTGAGTTTAAACTTCACAGAAATATATAGTGGTGATGGAAAATCTTGACATTCCAGGGGCAAGGGGATAGTGTGAAACTTCATAATCAAAACAACCTGAACAGAATATGATATTCTTTGTCATTAGAAAGTATTCTGTTTGTGCTGTCTTCCTTACAGGAACACATTTCAGTTTACTTCCCGTGTAAACCTAGCTGCTATATGCAAGAGCAAACATTTGCATTTGGTTTATTATTTATTCTATTTATGATGGAGCGCACAGAAGAAAAAAAGCCACTTGTTACCTGCTGTCACACAGTGCTACTTTGCCCGGCAACACAATCTAAGAATAATCGAACTTTGTGACTCTCAGACACATAACAGAAAAAATGTCTTTAAGTACCTAGCAACCTGACCAACTTCTGGAACTATTTCACAGCTTGATTAATTCTGGGACATCAGGACCCCCCACTTGGTAGATAAACAACTATTTCAGTGCTAGAATAGGAGGCATAGAGAGAAATACTTGCAGCGAAAAAATTATTCCTATATTGCAACCCCAAACTCAGTATGTAGATGATTGCACTTCTCATCCTTCTTTTCAGGTCTTACTCTCTTCTATTATCTTTCCTCTTGTTGCTTTTATTTAATTTATCACCAAGCAATGCCATTTCTTCTGGCAAAAGTGTCTTCTTTATCCAATTTCTCATCTTGAACTACTGTTAAATTCCTCCCTTTCCCTTGTCAATCCAGAACTCTGCTGACAAATAATTTCTTTCTAGTTGTGCAGACCATGCCAATCTTGATGCTACTCATTTTCATTCACACCAACGCAAACTCTGTGACCCGATTTTTAAAATGCACCAGGTATATCCCCAAGACTTTTGCTCTTCTAATTTTGCCCTCAGTTCCTTGGAACACGCTCTGCTCTCTCAAGCACCTCTGCCCCTTCTTTCCTGCTGCCATTCTTTTATTATCCTCTCCCATCCCTCCAGCTTGTGCTCCCTTCCCTACTGTCAAACTTACTGTAAGTTCTTTGGGGCAGCATGTTGTTAATTTTGCTCATATTTCTTTGCCATGTTCACTGACAGTACTACAATACTAAATCCTCAAAGGTATGAACATGAGTATACTGGGATATCTCTGGATGAACGTGAGTATACTGGGACATCTCTGTGGTAGGTTGACAAGAATTTCTGATTCCCTGTTGTTTAACAATAGTAAAAAAGTAACTTTTCCTAAATAAGGCTGCTAAAATTGAAGAAAGCTAACTGTTCTGCTGCTGAAAGCAAATTTCTAAGTTCAGAATGTGCTCGTAAACATCACATTCTTTAATTTCATACTATACTATATTATTATTATTATTATTATTATTATTATTATTATTATTATTATTATTTACAGCTAGCTCTGGCTGGTAGATCTAGGAGTTCTAGCGAACCAGAGCAGTGCACAGAAATGCTGTTTACCTTCCCGTTTACCTTACCTATTTATCTACTTACACTTTGACGTGCTTTCGAACTGCTAGGTTGGCAGGAGCAGGGACTGAGCAACGGGAGCTCACCCGGTTGCAGGGATTCGAACCACCGACCTTCTGATCGGCAAGCCCTAGGTTCTGTGGTTTAACCCACAGCACCACCCATGTCCCATGTTAAACCATAGCTTGGCCTTACTGTGACATGCAAACCAGGCCAATGTCTCATTATAGACACACTGGAAGCACTGGGCTGGATGTATAGCAGGGATAAGCACGGGTGGGATTCCTTGCTCCCCACTGGGAGATTGTTGTTTCAAGGCAACTAACACATAAGATTATTAAAAACAGTTAATCCACTTAAGGAACCTTTGGATGTCACTTCATAACCCAGTCGAGGTTGGGGGCTGCCATACCCACCCAACATCCAGGTCGTTGAATGGCCAACCGTACTAGTTCACACCTTAGAAATCTCTCAAATTTCTGCTACTCCCATCTATGTGGGCTGGGTGGCTATACTATCAAATAGCAGTAAGGATGATCCACAGTTGATCTGTGCCCTAAACCACACCAAAAAAGGTTGTGGCCGTTCTGAACCCACTTCAGAATGTGTGCAGTATTTGCTCTCACGTTCCTGCCCTCTGGGTACTAGTATCACATGTAAAAGTCTCATAAAGCATAACTTTTCAAGATAACACACCACTGAATGCGTGACAGGTCAAACTTGCAATTTTAAATTGTAAACTTTTAAATGGCATAATTGTGACACATTTTTTTCTACCCTGAGAAGATTGGTGGGGAGAGAATTGAATTAAAGTACCTGTCAGATCTGTTCCTTCGGGAAAGATGAGAAGCTGCAGTGGTTCGTTAATGTCACAGAAGTAATCCAGCATATTTTCAAAATGATTTTTGTCTTCTTCCCATCTTCTATGAATAAAAATGAAGGCAGCAACCTGCATGGCCCAGCCTAGAACAATTGTGAAGAGTCTTTTAAATACTGTGCTGGAAATTTCTTGCTTGTGCCTGTCCATAACTTAAGTTCTCAAATTATCAAACATAAATTTTGTAACACTGTGTTGAAAAGGATTATAGAAAGCTTAGGATTTGGAGAATTATTTAAGGGTTTAATAAATCAATTACACTTGAGGAACAAGGCATATGCCCTAGTGAACGATGGTATAACAGAACAAATAACACTAGCCCGAGGTACAAGACAAGGATTTCTTTCCCCAATTTTATTTGTATTGGTCATTTAAACTCTGGTCAATGTAATTATAAAAGATGGAAATATAAAAGGAATAAGCAATAATGGAAAAGAGAAAATAAGCTTATTTGCAGATGACACCTTGCTAGCAATCTAAAATCCCCTGGAAAATATGCAGGCAATAGAGGCACATTTGACAAAAAAATGGAGAAAAAACATTGTGTTTAATTGGTCCAAATCAGAGATGATGATATTTAACTACGATGAAGATGTAAAACAAAAACTTTCGAAGGGGAAAAATAGATATAAAATTAAGAAATGTAATCAAGTACTTGGGAATAAATATAACAAGAAATTTAGAAGATTTAGAACAAGAAAATCTTAACAAATTAAAACAGGCAAAGGGTGTTTAAGGAGATAACAGAAATCACTGGGTTAAAGCTGACCAAAAGTCCAGAGGTAGCACTGTTATCAATTTAAGATGGGGTGGAAGGTTCACAGGCTATGAAGGACTTGCTCACAAATTTACTGACAGCTGCACGAGGTGTTATATCTTGGAAGTGGAAGGGGTGAGGTGAATATAAAATGGAGGAATGGTATAAAGAGGTGTGAGATATAGCTATTAATGATAAATTACCGTGTGCTCTTAAGGTAAGACAGGGAATATGCAGGAGAAATGATTTTGATGAAATATGGAAGGTATTTGTAGAATTTGCATTGTTAAAATGGAAAGAGGTCAAATCATTGCAAGAGGTGTTCAAATTTGGGAGGTTGGATAGTTACAATGGAATGGTCTTGGGCGCACATTTTTATTTGTTTTTATTTATTATTATTACTTTGTTAAAATAAAAATAATAAAAAGGATATTAAAATAAACAATCAAACAAACAAATAATTTTGTGTGAAAACATAACCAATTTCTTAGGGAAGACCACTTTGCATGTAATACAGTTATTATAGAAAACAGTGTATGAGCTAGCACTAAAAGATGTCAAATGCGTTAGTGAAAGGTGTGGGGGAAGTAGGTGTTGTGTTATTCTTAATGATATTAAATCAGGGGTGCAAAATAACACTAAGAGACTGAGTCATGACTAACATTAAAAACATGAGCTAGAACATAACATACTTGGGACCTATTAAGAATACACAGGCAAAATTTTCTTATACTTAAGGGTTTTTTTTAGTAGAAGTACATTTTTACAGCTTTTTAGCTCAACATCATTACTGAAACTCAAGCATCTTGCCTTCTCATTTCAATTTGCAAATTCAACTGCCTATCATTGTAAAGTGATAAGTCCTCGAAATGTACACCACTTGATCTTTCCTTTCTTTTTGCAGAATCTGACCTGTGCTGCATAAATTAATGCATTTCACATGTGAACTCAATGACCTGGCGAACAATTACCAGATTCAATATGGGGCAGAGTTGCTGCACTATTAATAGTTGTATTGAAGGGGAAATGTTGAGTGTTACAGTTTCACCAACCAACTAGTTGCAGGAGAAGCCACTACAAAAAAAGTCCTTCATTTGAAAGCAAATGAGAGGTCCTCCAGATATTGTACGACTACAACTCCCATCATCCCAGACCACTGGTCATATTGGCTGGGTCAGATAGGAAGTGTAGTCTACTGCATGTGGAGAGCACCATGTTGGCTACTCCCACACGAAAGGGTTCTCAAGCTGGAAACAACTACAAGATACCACATAATGTGTCAAAGAGACCACGTTGCACATACTATCATTTGTTGTAGGGCATGCTGTACAGCCATCTCTCCTTGTAGCAATTTGGAAGAAACTCCTTTACTCCAGGCCATCAGACTATAGTTCATTATGTAGCTCCCACCAGTAGGTAATTGGGGGGGGGGAAATGAAAACGTGTTTTTCAGTTATATTGGGGGTGGTATCTGCGCACTCTCTCTCTCTCTCTCTCTCTCTCTCTCTCTCTCTCTCTCTGTGTGTGTGTGTGTGTGTGTACACACACGCACACACGCACACACACAGTGGATTTTGGAATACTGTTCATCGCCTTGAGCACCACAGGAGTCAAAAGACCTATGTCTTCAGGGAAGGAAGAGAACTGGATTCTGTGTTCTCTAGGATTTAGTCCATGTAAAGTTCTTTTCCTGGTGTTGCAGTAATCATCCCATTAATAAATTCACTATCATGACTGAGGAAACCCTCAAATTCTAACAGAAGAATCCTACATATATTGACTCAGAAGTAAGCCAATGAGTTCTATGTTGCTTTCAGCCTAAGTCACTTGCTTCAAAAGACAACACTCTTTGCGGAGCTAAAGAAAGAAATATTTTTTCCCCTCTAGGATAGGAAAAAAAATATATTCAGGCTTGTTTCCCATAGATGATTTTTGAGAGGAAGCAGAAATTTGGCCGTTTCTAAAGCTTGCACAAAGTGCAAGACACATTTACTTCTTTTCTCTTTTATATGTGAAAGTAAATGTGAATGTCTTCAATATTGTGGGGTATGTATGAGATGAAAAACATGAAAATTTAGCTATGAATTAAAGAAAATGTCACACAAGCTACAGCTTTGATATTATTTTTTAAAAAATGCAAAAGCATTCCTCTGCAATTCTACTTTATGTCCATGGACACTAGCATCTTTCATCACCAGCCATCTCTGGAAAAGCGAGTGCTTCCTTGTTTGATCCTTTCTCTACAGCCAGGATCCAACAAAACCACATGAATGAATGGAGGAAGACTTGCATGCAGGTAAGGTTCAGTTTAATCATCAGTAAGGACTGCTGCAGCAAAACAAAACCTCAGTTGAATATGCATCTATTATTTCTTTGAACTCTGCTGTGAAGTATCACCTCTAATCCAGATGCTCGTCTCATTGCTTGACATGCAACCTCAAGTCTGCCTACTTATTCTCAGTCTATAAGGCTGTTGGCATCCATCTGTCTCAGGAGATAATGGAATGTGTCTATAAGGGTGAAGTCATTACTGGCACCAAAGTGACCTCCCCAGGGTACAACCCTGGGCTGTGTGCATGGAGGTCCTGGCTGCCCAGACAACAAGACCCCCCCCCAGTTAATCACGTAGTACATTGGCTCCTTGCCCTCTACATTAAGTTTCTGAAGCTTGAGCTGGAAGGTATGGACATTTCAAGTGAATCGGAACATACTATTTCCTCTCCCCCACCCCTATTTTGTATAAACAAAACTTTTATAGGATGTTTAGTAAATGATTTGCTTACTTGAGTCATCTGGCACATTTGCTTAGCAGGCAAAAACATGCAAATTAGTTGTTTTTAGTGATTTTATCACACTGGCCTGAATTGTTTACCTATGGGAGACTAGATGAACACTTTTTTAACCGAACCTTTGGCCTTTGTGTTTTGATCCCTTCAAATTATTATTCTAAGCCATCACTTTTCACAAAATGTTCCCTTACAACACAGACCTTTATGAGACCAGACTTATTTAAAGCATAAAAAGCAGGATTACAAGCTACTACAATTGTGGAGCCAGTGTGGTGTAGTGATTAAGAGTGGTAGTCTCGTAATCTGGGGAACCGGGTTCGCGTCTCCGCTCCTCCACATGCAGCTGCTGGGTGACCTTGGGCCAGTCACACTTCTTTGAAATCTCTCAGCCCCACTCACCTCACAGAGTGTTTGTTGTGGGGCAGGAAGGGAAAGGAGAATGTTAGCCGCTTTGAGACTCCTTAAAGGGAGTGAAAGGCGGGATATCAAATCCAAACTCATTATTTTATTCCCCTTTCTCAGCACGAATTTAGAGCAGGGTTAATGTTCCAACTTCCAAAATAATAATAATAATAATAATAATAATAATAATAATAATAATAATAATAATTTTTTAAAAATCTGGTATGCATCTTTCTGATGTAAACAATTCTACAAGAGTGATAACACTACAGAGAACACTTTCCAACATACACTCCCAAAGCTACCTCATAATATAAATAACTCTAAAGTAATTAATTCTGACAGCCCTTGATGAAATTGCTGGAAGATATCACATGTCACTGTTGCTCAGACTCTCACTTAAAGAGTCCATTGCCTCCAGTCCACAAAGCAAACCACAAGCTATTTATACAGCACTTAGATAATGGAAGGCCTATGCTTAACAGAAACCTTTGACCTTACTCAAATACTATCTTTCACAAAGAAAGAGGTGGCCCCCCTGTGGAGAAGCTATGGACTTGACCCTTTCCACAATTTTATTACTGCATTATGCATAACTTGGAAAAACAGACCAAGGTCTAACCATACAATTTTCTGATACAACTAATGCCATGCCATGGTTATTTCCACATGTGTGGTATTGCGTGGAACAGCAAAAATGCAATTGAAAATTAACCTGCAAAAGTCACTATATGAGAATTTTATTATCTTAAAAAAATTGCAAGGGAAGCAGCCATCAGGGAATAGCTAACACTGAAAGACTTCTGGAAAAGTTATCCCACCATAGCCTTCCACCTCAAACAACTCCTGGATTCTCCTGAATCTCTCAGCAGGTTTTGATACCATCAGCCATGGTTCCCTCTCTGTGGTTGGGAGATGGGAGGCATAATATTATAATGATTCTGCTGCAACCTGCAGGGCTGCTTCCAGCGTGTAGCATTGGGTGACTTCTGTTCAGCCCTTTGGCAGTTGTGTTGTGGGGTTTGACGAAGTTCCATCTGGTCCCTGGTGCTATCTAGCATCTATATGAATTTGAGTGGAGTTATCACAGGATTTGGGGCTCAGTGTCATCAATGACACCCAGCGCTATTTCTCCATACCATCTGAACTAGGTGAAACTGCTTTGGTGGTAGTCCATTGTCTGGAGGCAGCAGTGGGATGCATGAGGGCCAATAAACTGAGGTTGAATCTTGACAAGATGGTGCTGTTCGTAAGTGATTCCCAGGGTTGCATTCATCCATAAGCAGCAGGTTCAGAGTCTGGAAATACTCTTAAATCCAGTGCTATCATCACTTGAGGCTCAGGTGGATTTGGTGGTGAAAAGGACCCATTAGCTGTGGCCATTCCTGCACTGGCCACAGTGGAACATGCTCTGGTAACCTCACGTTTCACTTGCACAGAAAGGAGCTGTGACCCACAAACCCTAATATAACTTCCCACTTCGCTGTGGAAAGAACACCAGGAGAGGACGAGAGAGAGAGGCAAGCAAAGACCAACTTAAAACTTGCTCGATCTGAATCTTCCCATTCCTCATACAGAGTCATCTAGCATCAATTGCCAACTGAGAAGGATACTGAAAAAATGTTACATTTTAATGTTATTGTGATTTTGTTAATGTATTTTTTGGAAGGATTTATATCCCCAAAGATAGGATTTAATAACTGATTGACTGACTGACTGACTGACTGACTGACTGACTGATTGATTGACTGAACGAATGAACAGCCAGTAAATAGCAAGGGTTGTATCCAATGCTCCATGTGCAGAGTTCCAGAGGTGCAATGGGACCCCTGTTTCCTCTCTTTCCTTGTGCACCCCCAAAATCTTCTCTGAAGAAATCCCCAAACCTTCAGAGCTGATTATAAGAATGTGAGAAGGGGGGCTGGAAAGGATAGGAGATAAAAAGGAAGCTCCACATGTATGCATGGAAATCCACTGCAGCAGCATTGAATACGACTCCAGGATTTTGGCAAAACAAATTGAAGTTATCATCATCATGATGCTCATATTTGCTTATTACTGGCAGAAGCTCTAATGGGTAATTTAAGTTTTAAGAATGGTAAGTAATTAAAAGAAAAAAGGCAAATGCTCTCCAAGGTACTCTTTGTTCATTCTTACAGTTATACCAGTGGTAAGTGAACTGTACCATACCATACATTCCACAAGTTAATTGGTGAAAGAGTAAAGGTGACCTAGCAATAAAGGGGTATGATTGAACTGATGAAAATTTTGTTTGAGATAGAAGGCTTGTTAGAGCCTATACGTTCAACAGAACAAAACTAAAGATTGGTATGCACAATGCAACCAGTGTACCTCAATAGTTTCTGATGATATCAGCTGAGAAATCAAAGTAATAGTAGAATAGTGAGTGAAAGCAATAAATACAATCAGAACTTTTCTGAAAGGGCAAACTCTAACTAGTGGAGGGTGGCCAGTTAACTTAATTTTTACAAGTGTACACATAAAACAAAGTATATTTTTGTGAACCAGTGAAGTGAGCACCTTTTGCTAAATGAACATCCTGCTTGTGGGCTTCCCATAATAGGCACCTGGCTGGCCACTATGAGGAACAGAAGGCTGGACTGGATACGTCTTTGGAGCTGATCCAGGAGGGCTACACTTGTGTGCTTAGAAAGTTCCAACACAGGCTACACGCGTAGCCCCTTACAAAAGTGGTATGTGTACCACACTATCTATTATCACCACACTAGGATATACTGTATATAAGATAAAGAGAATACAAACAATGCCTTGAGACTTCTCTTGTTGATTGAGGCTGACAGTGCCATGGCTACATTTGAAGAGTTGCTGTTTATTTTCTGCCCCTTCTAAATGCAAAAGGAAAGGGAAGAACTACTTCACAGGCCAGTTGCGACGTGATGAACTTGGCCTAATAAACCTTAGTTTATTATGGCACACATCAGCTTCAGAGATTCTATTGTGGTTTGTTTAAAAGGGAGAGGAGCGCTCCAGGCCCAACATGCATTGTTGGCTTTAAAGGTGATGGTTCGTTACAACTGAACGGGCTCTTTGTTATTTCCTTTCTGTCACTTACATTCCATCAAAATAACACAGCTGTGAACAGCAGAATCTTCAGTACTGAGTAGGTAAGAATAAATGTTCTTAGTAAGTTTTTAAACCAAGAATAAAAAAGTATAGTGGTATCAATGACTACTACTCATGATAGCTATATGCTGCCTCCAGGTAGAGGGGGAGCATGCCCCAGAATAATGGTTGCAGGAGCGGGCTACTGCCCATAGGTCTTGCTTACAAGTTTCTCAAAAGGCATCATGGGAAACAGGATGCTAAAAATTAAGCAGCCTTTGGTCTGATCCAACAGAGCGCTTCTTATACCTCCTCTTTTCCAGGCTAAACATACCCAGCTCCTTCAACTGTTCCTCATACAGCTTGGTTTCCAGACCCTTGATCATCTTGGTTGCCCTCCTCTGCAAATGTTCCAGCTTGTCAATATCCTTCTTAAATTGTGGCACCCAGAACTAGACACTACTCCAGGTGGGTCTCACCAAGACAGAATACAGCAGTACTATTACTTCCCTTGATAAGGACGCTATACTTCTGTTGATGCAGCCTAGAAAAACATTAGCCTTTTTTGCTGCTGCATCACACTGTTGATTCATGTTAAGCTTGTGGTCCACCAAGAGACCTTCTCACATGTACTACTGGTAATCCATGTGTCCCTCATCGTATATTTGTGCAGCTGTTCTTCCTGCCAAAGTATAGAACCTTATATTTGCCCCTATTGAAATTTCTTTTGTTAGTTTGGGCCCTGTCAGCTGTATGCTTAAGGTCATCAAGCCGACCAACAAATCCACCTAACAGTTGCCTCATCTAGACCACATTTTACCAGCTTCTCTGCAAGAATGGCATGGGAGATTTTGTCAAAAGCCTTACTGAAATCAAGATACACTATGTTCACAGCATTCCCTGATCCACCAAACTTGTATGTCTATCAGAAAAAGAAATGGGATTTATCTTCTAAGAGTTTGACTACTGTGCAATAAAACAAGACAGCACAAACAAATATGCAACTAATCTGAAGAGAGTAATATTTTAAGACATATTTTGAAAACAAATTATTTTAGCCAATGTGAGTTGGAAAGCAGTTTACATGCTTAACAGACAGAAGGTTTTAGATATCATTTTGGAATTTTTCTCTTTCTGCATGGCTCCACAGATCCCTTAAGACAGCTAACAATAATGCCGAAAAATAATAAATAGAACAATGAAACCCATCATTATAAAAACAGCAGAGCTAAAATCAAATATTCTGAACTACCATATAAGGTAGCAAATATTACAACATCATATAAAGCTAAACAAAAAAGAAAGTTTTTATCATGTTGGTGACCTACCAAATCCTGGAATGCCTTTGAGGCTAGATTTGAGACATATTTTTTCAAGTCTGAGGTAGCTATATCTCAGCAGGCAGTTCCATAGGAACATCCAGTCCATTCGAGTTCGGTGGTTCATGATAATGACACTTCTTTCTCCGGGGATGAATCCATCACCTGTTATAACCACTTTTGCTCCAAATACAATCTCCAGTAAGGCCTAAGAGAAATAATTTGATTTTATACTAACTTTGAAAACATGCAAATATCTGAGAACAAACAATTTACAATGATATAAATCAAGACATTATCTTGCACCAAAGGTTTATAGTAGCCAGTGCATGTTTCTAAGATGTACCTAGTTTTTTTAAAAATTATTTAGCAGAATGGTTTGGGGAAAGTAGCATACTAGAGGAGTAGCATACTGTTCAACTGTACCAATGGGACTATTACAGAGCACCCACTGCACGAAAAAAATGTGGACCTTGCATACTCAAAGGACTCAGTGTCAAATAACCACATGATTCAGAAGAACCATTATGGTTGTGGTGAAAGCAGCAGAAAATAGACACATTAATTCAAGGCAGTCATATTTATCTCCCCAAAAAATGAACACCTTCACCCTTCCATGCATGAAGCAAGATTTGCCTATGCTGTGGGATCTCCTGCCTGATAGCATCTACCCTTTGGATGATTCCTTCTGGGAAGCCTCATACCACACCAATCTCTTTATGCCTTTCTCTGACACTGCTCTTTCTGTCCATAGACTGGTCAGGTTGTGGTTTGCTGCATGGCAGAATCATTTAACTCAGGGGTTGGAAACCTTTTCGGCTCCATGGGCTGATAATGATACGCTTCACAGGACATCCCATCTGTCAATCTCCTGACTTCCCTATTATGTCAGCTGCAGGGTGCTTTGTAGTCCCAAACTCAGGACTTCAGAGCACCTTGCAAGGCCAGTGCCCCCCTCCATTTCAGCAGGAGTTTCCATACAGGTCCCCTTTCTGAATCAGGAAGGTGCTGCATGGAATCCAGCCAAACCAAGCAGGATTTATCAGCTGACAAGCATGGAGGTCAAATCCTGCTGCTTCAGCTGTGCTGCTCTCCTGTTTCTTGCTCGGAACAGGAATGCAGCCAACGCAGGATTTAACCGTAGCTTCCAATCCATCAGATGATGTCATGAGTGACATTAGCAGAAGGGTGGAAGTGACTTTGGGAAAATGGCTTTGTGGGTCAAATTGAGAACGGGCCAATATTGGCTTGTAAGTCAGAAGTTCCCTACCCCTGACATAATTTATCTGTGTTGTTATAATTTGTATGAGATGTCTTTTTTATATAAAAAAAGTTGCACATCAACTTGAATTGTTATTAGAAAAGACATTTTAAAATAACTACGCAAGTGAATAGTATTTACACTATTTGAACAGTTACGGTTATCCAGCTTCAAATTATAGAGGAAATAACTTTCTTCCTGCCTAACTGATCACAGAGTTGCTTCAAGAATAAAGTAACTATGGTCATGCAATCTTGAGCCTTTCAGAGAAAGGTTGGGATACAAAGATGATGGTTAAAAACAACCAATTGCAATGCCAGAAAAGGTGACGAAGGCACCCAGACCCACAATAGAATCAAAACACCAATTTTCTTCCCTGAACTACCCAAGGGGAAAAGTGAAGCCTTCTAACCCAAAATAAACCTTGACGTTTGGAATATAAAACAGCATTAGAATTAGAAAAGATGAAGGAACAAGGAAATAAGACAGACAATGTCTCATCTAATCAGCAGAGATGTCACTTACCTCTGTGAAGGGCTTTTAGTTCCCTGTGTGAAATGAACTATATAAAGAGCATAAAGCATTAATGGATGACTCAGCTAACTGCAGTACTGGCATGTTATTATTGATCAAGGTTAAAAATGAACCATTATAAAAGCATTGCAAACTCTGCACCGCTATTCAGACTGACCATCTATCGAGGTGGGAGAGAGATAGTTTTGCTCATTAACATGTTGCTTACAACTATTAACACACAGTGGTAGCTGGTGCCTCCAACAAGTGTGTGTGCTGCAAGTGTTCCCCAGCCCAGCTTCATCCATCAAAACCATTCCTACTTTCTCAGTTTTGCCCATGGAAGTCTTCCCTGTCAGTAATATAGATAACTGGAGCCCCCACACTCAAAAGTAATATATCTCCAAAGAGGAAAACAGTGGGTACTGTGGCCCTCATGCGCCACCTGTAAGCTTTCTAAAGGCATCGTGGGGTCATCGTGGTGTAACAGATGGACTAGGACTGAGGAGACACAGATTCAAATCCCCAGTCTGCCACTCTTTCTCAATCCAACCTACCCCAAAGGGTTGTTATCCTAATAAAATGAAGAGGGTGAAGAGCCACATACACACCCCTGGGCTTCTTGCAGTACATAAATGTAGTAAGGTAGGTAGGTAGGTAAATAAATAAATAAAGAAATAAATGTTGTGCCATTATACAGGTAAGATTGCTGGAATCTATGGCTTAAATCTTAAAATAAGGCACCTTAAGGAATTTCAGAGAAGGAAAGTTTTCCATCCCACGTGAAGCCACTTTTGTCCTCCATTGGTTGGATCACATGGAGTACAGGAAGTGGATCAGATATGTAGGGTACAGGAGGTATTTTTGGGTGTCATTCGTCTATATGTAATACCTGTCTGGTGCTGTGATTGGAATGCTGCACTAGGGACTGAGCCATTCAGTCATGAAGATCACTGGGTGGCCTTGGGCCATTCACTGCCTCTCACACTCATTAACCTCACAGGGTTGTTATGAGGATAAAATTGGGAAGGTCAGGGCTGTTTGAGACTGGAACAGACTTTCATGAGAGGTGGTGGACTCTCCTTCCTTAGGGGCTTTTAAGCAGAGATTGGATAGTCATCTGTTATGTGTGATCTAGTTGAGATTCCTGTATTGTAGGGTCCCTTCCAACTGTACAAATCAATGATTCTGTACCTAAAATTCTATACATTTATGTCACCTTGAGCTCCTTGGGGGAAAGGTGGCAAAACCCGGAAGGATACACTTCCGGGTTTGCTGCGTTCGTAACCTGAAAGTTATGTAACCAGAGCGATATAAATGAGATCATCATCATCTGATGAAAAAAATGAGAACTAGAGAATTTGTCACTTCATGGCTTATGCATGACAAAGCAGACAAAGAAACATATACCATGGGACATATAAGTTGTTCCTTATTAAAAACAGGTTTTTAATATGCTATCAGCCTTAAACGAATTTAGCCAGAATTTTTATTTCAGAGCTCTGCTCAGAGAAAACAAAGTAATATGTAAGTGACTATATGGTACAGATTATTTACGGATTCTAAATATTTGTAAACCTCTAAATGCATAGCCTCTGTGCAGTTTTATTAGATATTTGAAATCCGTTTTAAGAAGACAGGAATCATAGAATTATAAAGGAGGGAAGCACACCTGGTAGAGTCTTTAAAAATGCTGGCATTACGATAATTCAGGAAATGAATCAAATACATGATCAGAAGAAAACAGTTTGTTCCTACATTGATTTATTTCCAAAGACTCACCAAGTTCCCACTGAGTTCAATGGAGCTGGCTTCAAATTAATCTTCTTTGGGCTGCAGTCTCAGGGCACAATTATAACTCCCCACTGCTGTTGCTTTTTAAACACTGAACAGCAGTGTTCACGTGTTTCTGTGAGACTACAGTTCATAAACATAGTGCTGGGGATGAGATGGTTGAACTACAGAACTTCAGACCTATACATTTTCTTCCATTCTGATTTCAGCATTACGCTAAAATCCAAGTGTGACCTGCAACAAAATGTTGCAGTGTGAAGTGTTCCTGTTCAGGGTTCCAGCTGGCCAACCAGGATCTTACAGGACACTCTGTTCCATTCTCTCTGATTTTCCCTTCCTTCAACAGTCAGCCAGCGTTCTGCTGCAACCATAGTCAAACTTCATACACATTCATTCGCCCGGTGCTTCTTTTCTATAGTTTTTAGGGTCTATATGAGATGTATGCGCATGTACTCCTGATTAACACAGATACCCAGCATAGGATATTGCTTTGATGGCTACTCTGCCTTGTCACCTTACCCCTCAAGTAAGCTTACAAACAAAAATCATGTCAACCAACAACAACAAAGTTGTTGTTAAGCCACACAGTAAAAACAGCAGAAAAACAAGAAATCCATCAATACAGTGGACCCTCCGGATACGAATTTAATTCATTCCGGGGGTCTGTGTGCAGCCCAAGAAAAACGTAACCAGAGACGCCGTTTCTGCACATGCGGCAAAACCCGGAAGGATACACTTCCGGGTTTGCTGCGTTCGTAACCTGAAAGTTATGTAACCAGAGCGATACATAACTGGACGGTTCACTGTACAGTGAAACAAACACATAGGTAACATTTAAGAGGTCTGGGAATATTTTATGTTTTAAAAAAATGTATTACTGGTCTGCTAACCACCTAAAGCTGAAGCTTATCCTGACAGCACATAGAAGCACCTGAAGCTTATCCTGACAGCACATAGAAGATTATGCCTGCAATCCTGCATACACTTAGGATAATAAGGTCTACTGAACAGAGCAAGGTTGTGTTGCATGGCTGCAATTCTATACCTGAAACTAAGTCCAAATATTGAATATAAAAATTCATTGTTTGGCATTTTAAGTCTGGGTGGTTTGAGCAGTTGGGATTTTTCATAAGATGTAAGATATAAGCAACTTACCACTGGAAGTGTAAGCCAAGTAGCCACAACGCGATCAGTGACCCAGCGATACCAAGATGGGGAGAAAAACATCAATGGCAGCAAGGGGCCAAGCATGAAAATGCTTCCGAAAAAACTTCCCAAGAATAGTGTAAGTACAAAATAAATTCCTTTCCATGACACCATGGCTCTGAAAAAGAGAAAGGAAGGTGTTTATGGAAACAGCTTCAATGTTGATGTCTTCCTGAATTGGCTCCTCTCCAAAGTTTTCAATTGACGGTACTCAATTTGTGTCATACATTTTGGATTTGAAACTACAGAGAGGGGAATAAAACCAGTTTGTTGGCAAGTCAGCCTCAGGCCAGAGATGGTCAGTTTCTTAAAGCCATTCAGTACCTCCAGTGTACCCCACAACATAGCTGCCTAGATAACTTGCACCATTACTGAACCCACCACCCTATAATTTGTACTCAGCATGTGATTTTCATTCCATTTTGCAAAGACAGATCTTGTGGATTTTGCACCAAGAGAGCCCTGAAAAGTTTTGAAACAGACACAAACTGTAATGGTCCCCCCATGGCTCAGGTGCACAGCTTGCATCTGCCAGGAGCCGTGCATTCAGTATTGTCAGCCTAATTCTCTTTCCCAGTTGAAATCAAAACAGGCCGCCTGCCTCCCTGAACTACAGGCACTTTGTGAACAAAAGGAAGCCTTTTTGGTAAAAAATTTAACTTGTTTTATCTGTTGCATCTCCTTTGTAACCTCACTGTACACTGCTTAGAAACTACGCTGCTAAGCTGTGTATAAATTGTTGAATTATAATAATTAAATAAAAGCATTACTTCAAAAAGTAAAGGAACATGAAACGCTGAGGTGGGGGTGAGAATATGCGATTCTAAATGAGGCCATACCAGAGGCAAGGGGTTAAAGCCTGCTCCCTCCAGGTACCGGTCCAGCTCTGGCCCCCAAGTCAGCTTTTGAATAAATCATGTACGGCACTAGCATAACATTTAGTTTGGCCTTCAGCCTAACGGGAATTCAAATGAGGGTGTCCAAGGGAGCATATCTCCCTGTCTGTGTTTACTCTAAAATTTTCTCACCTTCTGCTGCAGAATATGTTACTGCAGAACTGACCCCTCTGTAAGAAAAAAATGCTACATCAATTCCCAAATCACCATTGCAACATACTCTGGGATGAATACAATACATCACCAATCTCTATTTAGATATAATCAGAATAAAATTATAAATATAATTAAGATAATATAAATTATGAAAAGACTATCAGAGTAGCTCTACTGTCGGTTAGAACCATAATGTAGATCTGTTATTAAATGTGCTAGATACAATAAGAAATGTTGCTGGCCAAATGTGGACCAAAGAGTATCTTATTATTGTCTAGGAAACTTTCCATCATAGCAGCCACCTTGTTATCATTAAACAAATATGGAAACACTAATTTTCTAAATTAGAATCTGCAAATAGCCAGTTTTCCATTATTTAGGATTAAATTGGTTGTTTAGAAGATGAGGAGCTTTGCACAGGCTTTTCTTGTTCACTACTCTGAAGAGCTCTCTAAAAGGCAGCTTTAAAATTGTGGCTTTTAGTTTTGGTAAATAACAGAACAAGAAAAAAAAGTCTCTTGTTGTTTACAAAACACAAACACACATACTGCTTATAAAGCTTTTCATTCAAAATGCCAGAGAGTATTTTTAGTAAGCAATACGGGAAATATTATCCAATCCACCTAATTTGCATTTGGGAGGACTAGCATGAAGTTCCACCTCTGCCACTGACTCACTGGCTTGGTTCACACATAATGCTGAACCATGGTTTAGCTTTTTGTGCACAATGCTAACTATGATTTAATAAAACAGATCATGGTCCATAATCATGGTTTGAACTTTGCTTATTTCGATAAATCATAGCTAACTCTAAGTACAGTTTGTCCAGATTCAGCCATAACAAGAACACATGGATAGTTGAAAATGGAAGATGGAAGCAGAAGTTTCTGATATCCTCTTCTCAGCTGCACTGGAGGTAGAAATGCACAAGCTTATTGTCCATGCACATTGGGCAGGAGGTGCATGCAGCTGCTGGGCTTGTTTGCCTGTAACACTAAATCATGGTTCAGCATTATGGAGACAAGTCTCAACAAAGCATCAGGCTCACATGTTACTTTCCTTGCCCTCCTCTGCCAAGTTTACTTTAAATGTCAAAGCATGATGGCTTAGCATCATGTGCAAACACAATCAGAAGTTAAAACATGCCAGCTAACCCATGGTTTGAGGTCTGCTTGTTTTAGAAACTAACCACTGTTTGCTTTAAGCCAGAATTACTGGTTCACAAGTAATGCAAAGCCAAGATTCTCTGAAGCTGAAACTAAACTTGGCAGGAGTCCTCCTCCTGGATGCAAGGGGCCTTGCACTTCCATCATCATCATTTCAATTTATATACAGTGGTACCTTGGGTTACATATGCTTCAGGTTACATACACTTCAGGTTACAGACTCCACTAACCCAGAAATAATACCTTGGGTTCAGAACTTTGCTTCAGGATGAGAACAGAAATTGCGCAGCGGCGGGAGGCCCCATTAGCTAAAGTGGTACCTCAGGTTAAGAACAGTTTCAGGTTAAGAACGGGCCTCCGGAATGAATTAAGTACTTAACCCGAAGTACCACTGTACTATCTTTTATCAAAAGATCCCAGGGTGGTGTACAGCATTAAGAAAACGTTTTACAGAACGTCAATAGTGAAAACATAATAAAAAGCATAACAATATGATAAAATAATCATAATAAATGTCCCTGGCACCTAAATAATGTAAATAATGGTGCCAGGTGAGCCTCTCTGGGGATAGCATTCCAGTCAGGAAGCCACCACAGAAAGGGCCCGTTTTTGTGTTGCCACCCTCCAAAACTCTCAGGAGTGGGGACATAGAGATGACAAGTGCAGGGTCTGGGTCAGTCTGCATGGGGAGAGGATGTACTTAGGGTATTGAGGTCCTGAGCTGTGTAAGGCTTTATAAGTGAACAGCAGCTCTTTGAACTGGGCCTGGAAACTAATTGGCAGCCAATGAAGTTGGGCCAGGATTGGTGTTATATGCTCAAACCATCTTGTTCTGGTGAGCATTTGGCTTGTTAAGGCTCATCCATGTAGCATTAAATCATGGGAAAGTGTTATTTGTCAACCAACCCATGGGTTTCATTCAAGGATCATGCCTTACATGGTTTCTGCTAACCATAGTTAGGAACCGACACCATGGCTTATGCTTCCAAATACATAATAGGCAATACATGTGCAGTGTGAAAAGAGGAAAGCACTTGGTAAGGAAAGGGAGTTGTGTGGACTGGATGTAGTTGATTTCATTCTCCTTTCTTTCTCTATTTATCTCCATTTTGGGTAAGCTGTGTGGTGGGATGAGTAAATATACAGTATAACAGCAAGCAGCAGGCACAAACTGTAATTTTCAAGCAAGCCCCTCCTAAATGATGGTTTGCGAGCTGACAAAGGTTCAGAAGTAAAAGCATGGCCTCTGAATACAGCCAGGGTAAGAGCCTGAGTAAGTCACTCTGTCTCATTTCAGCTTCTGCAAGTAAGAATAATCACCCCTGGAGGCGCACTGCATTGTCTCTTGAGACAGACGCCAACAACAACAAGGAACTTAAGTTGGGTTGAAAGTAGCTGCTCTTCATTATCTCAGTCTTCTTAGGTTCATGTCAACTTAAAATGTATTCAGTAAACTTGGGGAACAGTGCACTCTCAGTGAGCTTTCAGCATAAATTCTTAAAACCTTCCTGTCACCGAAAAATACTAAACCATCCTTTTTGTCATTTTGTCTCTGTCTGTGAATTAAATAAAAAGCTTCAACCCAGGTACTTGGCTGCCCAAAGTTATCCATGATCCACTGCTTGCTTCTCAAAATCTAAGGCTACTTAGGAATTTGAAAATATACAGTAGGTCCACTCCTGAATGACACAATAGAAGTAGTCATTCAAAATCTGAATTCAATACATTGCTACTACTTTGTCCAAAGAAAGCAAAAGCAACTCCATCCCAATATGGTCCATTTTGTTAATCAGCTTAGGGAAACATTTTTTCCTACACTCAACAGCCATCTTTTCCTATAACGGGAATAAGTTTGCAAACCTTCTAAAATACCATATAAAAGCTTTATTCCAAGTAATTTTCCACTTCTACAAAAAGATTGAGAAGTGTGGGGATGAATTAGGTCAAAGTGGAGGCTGGAAATTTTGAGATACAACTCTACTGCAGCACTAAACAGATTTCTCATCTATTTTGTGGCAGAACTCCAAGTTATTGGTTTATCGTACATTCACATTTTCTTGTTGCCATAGCAAGAGAAAAACATTTTCTGTTTCCAGGTAACAGGGGACAGTAAATCCTAAAATATTTTGTTTTATTTTTCAGTTAATTTTAAACATTCTTGGCTAAGAATAGAAAGTAACTTTCCAAAACAGTTGCATTTTTATTCCAGTGTTTATTATTGTAATAAACATACAAAACACACATAACTAAATCACATAAAAGAAACAAAAATATTTCAAAGCCAAAACTCATAAGAGCATCAAAAGCATACTAATCTATATAGAAACCCTAATGTACAAATATTCCCAAATCATTCAACACTATTTATTGACTATAACCTTCCAAAAATAACTTCAACGAATTGTTAGATCTAGTCAGTGTCAGTTCCTAACTTGCAATACCATGTACTCCTTTGCCTCCTTCCTCGGTACTTGCATCTTGGTTTAATTAAACTGAAGTTAGTCATTACATTTGAAATGGGATGCCGTGATTTATCACCACTTTCCTAACCTGGCTGCTAAACTATGAATTGGGAAGCTAGGAACTGGGCTTCCAAACCAGGCCATCAGCAGTACAGTACAATGTTAAACATGCCTACTTGACTTCAATGAGGTGTGCTCCTAGATGAGTTAAGAATGCGGCCAGACAGTGCAATCCTAACCATGTCCACTTAGTCCTCCTGAATTAAATAAGACTTACTCCCATATTAGTGGGGTTAGGACTGCAGCCCTAGTCATTCAGCAACTCCAGATTTCAGGTTTGTACTTTCCCATCTCTTCAGAACAAATCATTTTAATTTTTGTTTACTATAATTCAAGAAATAGCATCTCCATTGTCTTCCAAAATTGAGAAAGACTTTTTTTGGTAGATTTTAAACAAGTGGAATAGCAATCCAGTCTCCTGTTTGTGCAAAAACCTTCCAGTGTCCTAAAATAAATGCTACTGCATTCATCAGTATAACCTGTTGTTTCTTGTACTTTTTCTTTTAAAAAATAATGCAAAAGAAATTTCACAATACATGCATCAAATTAACTGTTATGGTTTCACATCACAAGCAATTAGACAGAGGATTCTTACAATTTCTTAAGTTTCTAGAGTGTCAATTACCATTTTGCAATGATTTTATAAGAATTTCTGATTAGATGACAGAAATTCTCATCTCCATTCTCCAGATCTCCATTGTGGGAACATGTTGTGTGCAGTATGGATATCATGATTCCATGCATCACAATGTTCCTTTCTCTGATTGGCTCTTTCATGCATCCTGTGTTTACAGTCAAACATGGAAAAAATAACTCGTAGAAGGCCTGGGTAATTAACAGGCCCTCCTGGTTCTGGGAAGTGAACAATGTGATAATGAGGCTTTTAGTTTTGCTGTTATTTGTGCCAGGTAAGCACAGAACAAGTCAGAGCCTGGGGAAAATAATCAAGCAGGGGCTGGATACTTCTTTCCTTTGATGGGGTTCCTACTTTATTCTAGCAGTTTAAAAGGCAAGCTTTCTTTCATTTCCAATTAAAAGCTAAAGGCTGCACTGAATCATAGAATCATAGAATCATAGAGTTGGAAGAGACCACAAGGGCCATCGAGTCCAACCCCCTGCCAAGCAGGAAACACCATTAGAGCACTCCTATAGAATCATAGAATCATAGAGTTGGAAGAGACCACAAGGGCCACTGCAGCTGACTCAAGCTCTTTTGTTAAAACTCAACATGCTTTTCAGATACAGTGGTGCCTCGCAAGACGAAATTAATTCGTTCCGCAAGTTTTTTCTTCTTGCGAGTTTTTCGTCTTGTGAAGCACGGTTTCCCATAGGAATGCATTGAAAATCAATCAATGCGTTCCTATGGAAACCGCCTTCAGACCAGGTCCGGGGACAGTCTGTCCCCCGACCTCTTCTGAAGGCTGGGTGGGGGACACAAAGGCTTTTCTTCCCACCGCCAGCCTTCAGAAGGCTGTTCTGAAGGCTGGCGGTGGGAAGAAAAGCCCTTCTCCCCACCTCCCGCCCCGCAAGCTCCGGGGACAGGAGGGCTTTGCTGCCGACCGCCAGCATTTTAAAAGCCCCCGGGACAGCGGAGGTCTTCTGAAGGCAGGCGGTGGGCGAAAGTCTTTGCCCCCCCCCGCCTGCCTTCAAAAGCTGTCCGGGATAGCGGAGAAAGGCGTTGCGCTTCTCCGCTATCCCGAGAAGGCAGGCGGGGGGCAGCAAAGACTTTTGCCCCCCGCCGGCCTTCAGAAGAGGTCCAGGACCTCTTCTGAAGGCCGGAGGGGGGCGAAAGGCTTTGCTCCCCACCGCCAGCATTTAAAAGAGGTCCCCGGAGATTTCCCTATGGGCTTTCTTCTTGCGAAGCAAGCCCATAGGGAAATTCGTCTTGTGGAACGACTCAAAAACGGAAAACTTTTTCGTCTTGCGAGTTTTTCGTTTTGCGAGGCGTTCGTCTTGCGAGGCACCACTGTACCAATGCACAGGATAGCAGTCATGCCACCTGACTGATCAGTGATCTGAGTTATCTTCCCAGACAAATTCCAACATACTAACAAAACCCAACTTTTGCAGCTTAGTATTCTATGAGTGCCAGCTGATTCAAAGTCTTCAGGAGGGTATATCAGTTCCCTCTAGGAATATGGGCTATGGGACTGTCATATTTAGAAAGGGCTTTTGGGGACGTGTAGAACAGCAGTTGCAGACCATGCATGTCTCTTAAATGCAGAGGAACCCAGATGCAGTCCTTGGCATCTATCCCCAGGCTCTGCTGTTGAGGAATGGAAGCCGCTGCCAGTCAGTGTAGATAATACTGAGCTAGATGGACTAATGGTCTGACTCAGTATAAAGCAGCTTCCTTTCTAAGTCCTACCCATCAAAATTTACCAGTACACCATTGTTCCTAGCTGCTTAAACTAATCCTTTAATTCCTTAATGTCAACTTAACTTTTATCACATGATTAAAGTTTCACTTCAAACTTTTTGCAAATATTCTCCGGGCAGGTTTCTAAATACAAAAGATAAACATAATCTCAATGTTTCCTGTGACATTGATTTCTTATTCCTATTCTTCGCTAGTGCTAGTCTTTGTGATTATCTATTTTCCATTCTTTTGGCTTGAGAATATTCAGATATTTATTTTTACTACTACTATTCATGGAGAAGTATTATTGTGAGTTTGTGGCAAAAATGATTTCTTCCCATATTCTAAAGTTCAGTTGAATTAAATCAAAACCTTTTATGGTTTCCAAAAATGCTTTAAAACAAGATCTTGGCCTCTACAGTAAGCGAGAATGCACACATGAAGAATTGCATCCCATGAAATACATGAAACAATACAAAATCTATTCCTATCTTCTGGTTAAAAATAAAAGTCTTAACTGTTTCTAAAATTAAGAGATGTCCAAGCAGCTGCACAGTAGCCAAAATCTGACCTCTACGTTCAAGTGCATTTTCAGCTTCTGAAAAATCTTCAGAACCATCAATCCAATTTAGAATCCTACTTTCAAATCAGCTGCAATCCCCGTCTCTGCCCACCCCCAAACTCAGACCTCACCATCATCAAAGGAATATAAATACACACTTTTCTCCACCAAGTATCGAAAAAACTGAAATAATCATTAGGTAGGTTTCTTTATATTTTGCTATGTCATCTTTCAATCCACTCCCCTCAGCAAATGCTGAATTTTTTTTACCCTTCTGGACTTCTCTGGATATCAAGAACTAAACCAGCATCTCTTCTCAAACATCTCTAGGTACTATTGTTTAAAAAGGACGAACGAACAAAGGAGTTTTGTGATATCTTAAAGAGTAGCAAGATTTATTTTGGCATAAATTTATGTTCACTTAATCCCATGATCTTTTCTGAGGTTTATGAACTTTGTGAACATGACAAATCAGTTCTGAAACTTAAAACAAAAACTAGTTAATTGCCTTATTATGCAAGACAATAAAAGATGTGAGGCGCATCCTGAATTGAACGTTTGGGGTGAAATTTATGCTAGTCACATGGAATATAGTTTATATTTTCTGACAATCACGTTACACTAATTCTTTGTTTTACTTATCTTCTTCCATGTACAGTCATTTCATTACCAGTTTGCTGATCTGTTGGTCCCAACTTATACAGTACAGTGGTGCCTCGCAAGACGAAATTAATCCGTTCTGCGAGTTTCTTCGTCTTGTGGATTTTTTCGTCTTGCAAAGCATGGATGCACCCTGGTACTGTATTATAATGGGATAGCGGGCAAAGCACAAAGCGGGTCGCTCCCCAGCAGGGGGAGTTTCCCCAGCCTGGAGGATCTGTTGCCGGGAAGAGGCAAAGACACCCCCTCCCACCTCCCCATGAAAACAGCCCCCCTTCCTCTGTCGCCAAGCCTTGCCACGTCTTCGCTCCGCCAAACCGCGTCCCACATCAAAGCCCCAGCCCACTCCTCTCCCTCTCTCTCCACGAGGTGCCAAAGGAAGTTCGAGCCCAGGAACCGAGGGTGAACGCACGAAGCGCCCGGCGCGGACTCTCCCTTGCTCCCCGTTACCTTGCGCCACGCCGCCAGGCTCCCCACAGTCTCGGCAGCTGCTCCCGGCTTCTTCCCACCCCCGCAAAGGCGCCTTCACGGCGGCCCAAGCGCAGTGGATGCCTCCTCCTCCTCCTCCTTGGTCCCCCTCCTCCTGCCTTCGCGCAGTTAGGGCAAAATGGAGCAGCCACGTGGGGAGGGGGAGAGAGAGAGAGAGGCAGAGGCAGAGGCGGCGCAGAGACTCAGCCAGATCCGCTGGATCCCAGCCCACCTGCCTCCTCTGTGCCCTCTCCAGAAGAGGATCCCTCTGGAAAAGGTAGGTTGCTCCCTCACTCGCTCCCTGCCAGCCCAGATCCCGCTTCAAAAGGAAACAAACTCGCAAGACGTTTCGTCTTGCGAAGCAAGCCCATAGGGAAATTCGTCTTACGAAGCACCTCAAAAAACGAAAAACTCTTTCGTCTTGCGAGTTTTTCGTCTTCCGAGGCATTCGTCTTGCAAGGTACCACTGTATCTATTCTGGCATAGACTGTTATTCCATTTTTTGCCTTCATCACTTCCCATCACAATCCCAGCAGGACTTGGGCAGAAGTCTCTCTCCCTGCCATTCAAGCTCTTCAAATATTAAATTGCGGTGACAAAAAGGGAGTGGGTCACTGGATTTATATCATTCGTACAGAAGCGTGATGCACATTCTGCTAGATTTAGAATGTGAGTCTGATTTGTAATCTTGGTTTGGAGGGATAGTCACACGCAGTTTTGCCAGTTTGGAAGTCATGGCAAACAGCAGTTTGAGGAAATCAGGAAGTGTTTTATTAAGGCACATATAAGAAGGAAGGAGCATCTTGATTTCTGATAAAAACAAATATGACCTTAAAGCAGCCTTGGTACATACTTCCAACACCCCCAGGCAGTAGCTTAATGTTGATTTTTATGCTGTTAAGCTGGTTCTTTCCTTGTTTTATATATTATGTTTGACAGATTTGACAGATGTTTTAGTGGGTTGTTGTTGTTTTAGGATTATGTTATTTCATTTGTGTTTCTATTAAAAACATTGTTAACTACCTCAGAGGGGATTTTTCCAAATATAAGAAAATATTAATTATATTCTCAAATACCAAGGGCAAATCAAGAAGGTCATAAGTTTTTTGTAGGGAACATGATTTTTCCAGTGTCAAAATGCCCACATTAAAAGAAGGAAGGAAATCACAGAAAGACAATGAATGGCTCAATATTCCCTCCCTCTTCTCATTTGACCTTACTCTCAATGAACTCAGCGTTAAACCAAAAAGCCATATTGAGAACACCAGGTAAGTTATTTAGAAATGGCTGTAAAAGGGGTATCAAACAGTGAAGCAGCTGCTCCATAAATAGAGTGATGGAAAGAAGCCTCATTTTTATTCTCAGCTGTATTCCTATTCATGAAATCTCACACAATCTGGACTTGAGCAGCAGTAGCAAGAATTGTCCAGAGAGGAATAACTAATCAGCCACAGCTTGTAGCTTCCCCCCCATCAAAACTGTTCCTGTTTGTTAATTACTGTGTGTGTGTGTGTGTGTGTGTGTGTGTGTGTGTGTGAACAATTCCATCTAACTGCTTCACAGCTTTCTAGACACAAACCTGGTCAACTCATTCTTTACATTTCTACCATCTCATGGTGCTCATTTCAATAGCAATAAATGCAATAGCTCTTTGGTCATTTTTGCTCTGAAAAATGGAATGAGTCAAAAAAGAGCAACTGTACTACCTCCCAAGGGATTCAGTTTTGTTTTGTTTTTGTTTTTAATTCTGTTGGGATAGTCACAACCACAAACATCTGTAATGGAATGCAAGGCTTATTCGTGAAATTTCCACTGATAATTTTATTTTACAAAGAAGAAATGGATTGCGTCCTCTATTTTGAGAGGGCCTTTTTAAACCTTTCATGCTTCCACACATACACAGGAGCTCCAAACTTTCAGAACCAAACGTGTTTGGCACATAAGACACCAGTGTTAACTGGCCTTTTCCACAGCAAAATTTATGAATCGCAGAAAGCATACAGATGCTGGCATTATCAGGGTTCCAGTATTTGCACATAGGCCTCAGGTGCCTTACATGCTTAACTTGGGAAACACTAGTGTAACACTAGTTTACATGCAACAATCATATTTGCTATGAAAAGAACACATCTCCTTTTTAAACAGACACAAAAAAACCCTTTTATACTTTCTAGCAATTTAGTTTTCGAATGCAAAAAATGTGAGAAGTTTACTTTTAAAAAATAAGATTTGGGGAGGGGGTGTTAAAAACAAAAACAACCCTCAGCCATAGTTACTGATGCTGTCTTTTTTTTTAAAAAAAAAAATGTCTGTTTCCTACAGTGGTTCCCATCAATTCCAGTAGGGACCTTAAACTCCTGCTTTATAAATGCATATCGAATGTAAATGCTTGCTCGACAGGTTGCATCCTGGCAACCCTGGTTAGCAGGATGTTATTTTTAAACTATATGGGTATGGTTTTGATCCCTTCACACCTTAAATTGAAAACAACAGAAATGTCTATTTCTGCGGCATTAAAAATCAAATCACTTTGTATCTCCTTGTCAGCTCCGTCAGTAATGATCTTGGAGAGGACAATAACAGGGACAAACTGAAGTGCCAATTCATTGTGAAAAGCATCTTGTATTTTTAAAACATTCCATAAAGGGTTGGTTAAGAAGCAATTAAAAACCACCATTAAAAACTGGCAACTTTGGACTGAAGAAAAAATAAGCAATCAAGTGTATATAAGTATAGTCTTCTTAAATGGGGTTTGGATAAGGTTTTGTCCTTAACTGGTGTTTAAAATAACCATATTTTTTAACTGAACCATCTTTTTAGCTCAATCCCCAATTAGATATTTGACATTTTCCTCAATAAAATGTTGAACCAGCAGGTCACTAACATCTTCTATTTCATGAGCATTACATTTGTGACATCACTTGTTCCACTTTCAGTAAAAAGTGCATTTATTTAATTTTAGAGAATTTGGAATGTCCAATGAATAGGAAAAACAATGACCTCAGTCCAAAGGCACCTGCAAGAGCTGGGAAAGCTAGCTCATCAAACTTAACTAGGGATTTTTGAGGACTATTACCTCCTATTTACATTTACAAGAACTTGGCATAATGGAAAGAAGTCATCATATATCTGCAGCCACTTGTACAGGAAGATCACAAAATTTTGTAAAAGCTGTTCCCCTTAGTAGAGAACTTAATATAGTTAAATGTTCATATGAGAGCCAAATGGCACATTAAACAGCACAAAATGATCACATTCTGGATTCTACCACTTCAGATTACAGGGAATGGAATATTTTTGGCTGCTCCATCCCCTGGTGAACTCCAATTACTTCTAAGAGAAAGAGAGTGTCTTTAGCATCTCAAAATATTTCCTAAAAGAAATGGGCAAAACAGTTATTCAACAGCACAGAAAATGGACCAAGAAGAAATTGTTTTAAAACTATGAAAAGGTAAAGTGTGATTAGACATCAGAAAAGAAAACCTCCTAATGGTAAGTGGAAAACACTGGTGATGGAAAACATTTGCCTGAGTTTGTAGTATCTTATTTCCTTGACAATTCCTTGAAATGCCAGACAGATGGCAGTCACAGATAACTGTGTACAGGTAAATCATACCCCCTCGACCTAATCTCAAAAGCTGTTGAGTGTAGTAGTTTGCTCATTAAAAAGTTGTTGCCAGCACAGGAAATTGGAAGGAAACAGTTCCAATATGGGATGAGTGTGCAAGGGAGAAAGTCTAAGAAACCCTCTCATTCTCGGAGCATCAGGCAAGGTTGGGGAAAGAAGTGCTCAGGGGCACTTCTGGTATTAGCTGGAAAGGAAAATAAACTTGGCTTCCAGAAGCCAAAAGATGCAGAGGGAGGCTTGGTTACACTTATTTACTCATTAAAAGGTAAATGTATGAAAAGACCCTTAGTAAACACATTTTGAAGATAGAGAAAAGTTGTTCGTTTTTTACAGAATGGTTGATGGTGGAGGAGGGCAGTAAGGGAATTTTGCTCAGTAAACCCTGGCAATGACTGAGCATACCTTCTCGTCCTTTTGTTATTTTGGTTCATGTTGCTGGCATTTTTCAATCTGAACAACAAACAGAGGGGGGAGCGGATTACTTGAGGACCATTTCCCAGGCTGCCTGGACTCAGAGGAGTTGGAAGACTGCCTCAGGAGATAAAAGCATAGATGCTGAAACTCCGAAACAACTTATTTTTAACAGAGAGCATGCATGCAGAGAAGGGAGAAAATGCCTGTAAAAGAAATAAAGGCCATGCTTTGCCTCCAACCAGAGTGATAGTCTAGTTATATGCCTAATAAAGGAAATAGTTCTTTTCACATCTCCTGACATACACCAAACAGTGAGCTGGGAGTGGGATGTTAGAATACTTTGCAGGGCTGAAACCAGAACCTTGCTAGTACAGTCTTATGCTGCCCAGGAAACAAAGTTGGAGCTTAGCCAATCCTCTTAGTCCTTTCAGTTACCAGCTAGTCAAGCATCAATGGCATTGATGGGCTTTGTACCTCAAAACAAAAGTTGAGCTTAGTTTAGTAGCTAACTGGCAGCCAGTGCAGTTATTTTAGCAGTGTAGTGAGGTAACCGAGGGACGCGGGTGGCGCTGTGGGTAAAACCTCAGCACCTAGGACTTGCCAATCGTTTGGTCGGCGGTTTGAATCCCCGCGGCGGGGTGAGCTCCCGTCGTTCGGTCCTAGCTCCTGCCCACCTAGCAGTTCGAAAGCACTCTTAAGTGAAAGTAGATAAATAGGTACCGCTTTATAGTGGGAAGGTAAACGGCGTTTCTGTGTGCTGCGCTGGTGCCGGCTCGCCAGAGCAGCTTCGTCACGCTGGCCACGTGACCCGGAAGTGTCTCCGGACAGTGCTGGCCCCCGGCCTCTTAAGTGAGATGGGCGCACAACCCTAGAGTCGGACACGACTGGCCCGTACGGGCAGGGGTACCTTTACCTTTTTTAGTGAGGTAACCAAGTTTGCTGATTTCAATGGGATCTAAATGCAACTAATTTAATTTACATCCAGTCTATTGAGTTTTCACTTGCAACAATGATCTTCATGGAATTTACTCATAGGTCGCCTGCTGTGCTTTTAAACCGTATATGATACACAGAATTACAGGAGCTAAAGCTTCCCCACCATTGACTTTAATGCCAGCTAAAGCTTTGAATGAAGGATGTCTGCATGCTACCTTCATACATTTTGATCATCTAGAGTTCCTTTAATCTAACACAAGACTCTTAGCCTACCAACTGATGAAGCATTCCAATCAGATCTGCAACTCAGTTCTGGAAATATTACTTTGAATTCTCATAATGAAAACTTCCTTTAAAATGTTATTGTAATAATTCAACATTGGCTGCAGCTTTCTTGACAGCTTGTATTTCTTTAACAAAACTGTCTCAAATGGATTGTGCACAGCATTCTTTCAAGAATTAATTTCCTTTCAGTGTAAGATGTTAAGGCACTAAAAGTGTGCAGGAATTCTAGTCTTGAGGGATACACTAGCTCTAAAATGTTATTTTATAATATCCCACTGACTTTTTTTGAAGATATAATGTTGGCTAAAGTTCTATTTTGGGGGAACAGAAAACTATTTATTTCCTGCAGCAGTTCTAGTGTAAAACTGTATGGAACAAACATCTGATGTTATGTATTTTTATTTCAATATAAAACTGACATTTTAAGTACATAATTGTTAATTCTAAAGAATTAAATGCCAGTCATTACTTTAAAGACAGAATTTCCTGATGTCACTATATTCTGAAGAATTCTGCAGCTGGAACTGACGTAAATAGAACAGCACAGTTCAGCCAAACTACATAGCCTCTGTTTTTTTCCTGCCTTTGCTTCCCATGTGTTCTTAAAATACCTAGTTTGGGGCATCTAGAGGTCTTGTAATAACTTCATGAAGCAGAGTCCCATAAAAGGTCAACTAAGAAGGCAGATCACATTGGTTAAGTATGTGTGCAGGTATGCACTCAATCACACAACACACTCTACAAGCGGGGAGGATGAAATCCTGCACAGGTTTACTCAAAAGTCCAAATGAAGTCAATACAGTTTACCCCCAGGTAAGTGGGCAAAAGACTGCGGTCTAAGAGTTTGTCCTGCACCTGTGTACACAATCTGCACGCCAGGATGTGAATGAACCAGCTCTCATTTTAGCTATTACAGGGGACAATTTGCTCTACTAACGTGAAAAAAGGTAATTACTACTTTGAAAATTCTCCACCTGGTGCTGCATCCATTCATTATGTTGCTAATTGCTTTTTTTTAAATGTATTTTAAGACATGGAAAATTTTCCATGAAAATAACAGCAGGGAGAATTTTTTCACCCCACCTCGCTGATTAGGAAAAAATGAATAGAAAGGACTGTTCAAGAGCCAGGCATATTTTACATCAGTTAGGCTACCTTTCCCCTTTTGCACTCAAAGCAGAATTCTTTCCTCTGATTTAGAGGCTCCTTTGATGTGTTTGAACAGGTAAAACAAGTGGAGTCTTCAACAAAACGTTGCAGTAGGGAGTGTTCCTGTGTTCCAGGCGGTTACAGGCTACTTCTCTCCCCCACCCTAGCTTTCCTCCCCCCACCCCATTCCTCCCAAACAGTCAGCATCATCAATGAGCATGCTGAATGGGGCACTTAAGGCTTCGTCTCTTGCCACTAAAAGTGCGCCCCCCCCCATAAAGGGGTTGGGGGGGTTGGTACTTCTGAGCATGCTAATTCCTTGCTAATACCCCCCCCCTTCGGCAGTGACATTTGGAGAGTCAAGTTTTCTATTAGTATATTTGACAGTTATTTAACATTCTACAGTACTGATAAGTACTTGCTAGTTTATGAACCATGACAACAAACTGCTAACATGACAAAAAGACTACTGAATGAGCACACATCCATTTCATTAACAGGTTGATGTCTTCATTCAATCTCATTTCTGCTTTGGCCAAAGTTTATATACATTTAATAAGAGTAAACCCTTGGAACAAAACAAGAAATTGTACTCCGCATAGGTTCTGTGTTGAGCCACCCTGAAGTGTTAAATGAAGGAATGAAACAATTTTCATATGAAAGAGCTCCATGCCTACCATTAATGCAGTTGTAAGTTGTGGGAGATTGCTTCTAGTAGCTTGAGTTCCTTCTTAAACAGGTATTTTTAAGGTTAAGCTTTGGGACCTGAAACCCAAGATATAACCACTGATGTGGGATAACAAAATTATAAATTGAAATGTCCATTCTGGCATGAAAATGTTGCCAGATATAAACACTGGAAACAGTGGATACTTGTCAAGTTTTCTTTGAAACTTTTATTTGAAGGCAAATAAATTTAAACCTTATGTTCTCAACAGCTCAACACTCTGTTCTCTGAAAATCAAGTTTTTGTGAGAAAACCATCCTCTTGTCACTTGCAATCATTAGAAATATTTTTTTTAGAAACTTATTGCAACTCACAAAGAGTTCTTTCCAAGATAAGATAGTGTAAAACTGAAGTGCTTTTCTAGAGACAGCAAGTTGAAACAGTAGGCCCAATGCCATGAAAAATTCAGCATAGGAACAATTACATCCCCAGGAAAAATAGGATCCTCAGTGAGTGAACAATTACAATTGTGAATGCTGCTTGGAATGTGGTTACCTCACTGCTCCTATTGAAGAATGCCCTTGATGGAACCAGTAGTGCAGCAACTCTGCCTCCTCAGAGGCCTGGTCTATTGCAAGGCTTTTAAAAGAAACTCTATAAATTTGTATTTAAACACAATAATTCATTTGTACCTGAATATACTGCTAAATAATGGCAGCACCTTTTAAGCCCTTTTTAAAAAGCTGTAAATTGCAATCCCTGATAGAAACAAAATGATTTCCTCTACCGCTCACAAGTCTCCCCATTCTAGGCGGACAGGTGGACATACTACATTTGGACCACCAACTGGAAAAAGGTTGATATCTGGATAAGCCACAGAAATATTGTTTCTAGAGCTGCACAGTATCGAAAATTCATGTACGGACATCCTTCGACTTACATGCGATCAACACATGTGTGACCACATAAACGTGCAGCGGTGGGAAATCAATCTAACAATTTACATCAATTCAAAGCTGGAGGCAGTGGAAGACAGGAGTGCCTGGCGTGCTCTAGTCCATGGGGTCACGAAGAGTCGGACAGAACTAAAGAACAATGTAAGCTGGAAATGATAGGAGAGAGCTGGAAAGTCCTCATAGCATGCGAGGAGATACTCCCCAGAGCCCAAATATGTTTTAAAGGCTTTTTTTAAAAAAAGAGAGGGAGGGAGGGAGGAAGGAAGGAAGGTACTTATGGGCTCCAAAATGGCGTGAGGGAGCTCTCAATGCTGCTGCACTGCCCTGCTCAACAGCTGTCAGGCAGAAGCTGTATTGCTGCAGGCTCAAATACATTGTTCTCTGCCCTTTCTGACAATCTGTAGGCAAAGGTACAGAATGGGTTGCTTTTTGTTATGTAGCATTCCAAATAGCTCTGAACTTTTTTGTTGTAAAAGAAGAAGAAATCACCCTAGTTCCCCGCTCATGCATTTCACTTACTGTATGTGCACATGGGCCTAGAACGTAACCCACTCATAAGCGGGGAGTCACCTGTATTTGAAATCTTTCAAGTATATTAACACTGCATCTGCTTCATTTCTTTTACTTTTAGGCAACTGACACACAAATATTTATCAGCATAAAAGAGCAATAGCAGTAAGAGGGAGACCTCAAGACAGCTTCTCATTTTCTATACTCAAGAAGGCAAACAGATGATCGCCAAACAAACCCAATGTATCTCTTGACATTTCAAGGGGGAGAGTAGTGAAGTCTAGTGCCATTTTAAATGAGCAACTATATGGCATGATGAAGTCTGGTTGAGTTACAGAGAAGAGAGGATACCAAGCTTCTTCATTCTCAACAAGAAGAGAGGAAAATAGAAATACTTGCTACAGCACCACCACATTTTAAAAAATGCCTCTGCAACCTGCCAGTGCTCTCAACCACTAGTGCACAGATCTCCCTCTCATTCACTTTTTTTAAAAAAATGATACACAGTATTGTAAATGGCAGTCTTCCTGTAACATGTTTATTGCAGCATGAGAGAGCAACTGCTTTCCTGTCCACCTGTCCTGCAAAAGGCAGATATTTCTCTGATATTTTAGTAAATTCCAGTGCTGCAGCAGGCAAATGAGCAGAACACGTAGTAGGAGAGGTAATCTTTTAGAGAAAGGAACTGAGGAACATCGAAGAATAGAAGCTCTGCAAGCTTAGATGTTTTCCCTCCACTTTTACAATCTAATTTTTGTGAACAAGGGTTTACAAAGAGGCAAGTTAAGGCCCAACTCCATAACTTTTCCACATTTGGAGGTTTTATACCAGAAAATGTAAGATGTTGTATACTTCTGAGCTTTTATTAGATTTATTGCAAAAAAAATTGAAAAAGGCAAAACTGCCAAGTTACAAAATTAATGACAGCTTAAAAATTTGGGGGTGGGGATGAAATCCACTCAGTCTTCTCTCCTCTCCTTCCCCCACCTGCAGCCTCCTGAACACTTCCAAAATGTGTTCCAGAGGGTTGAAGAGCCGTCTGGAAGAAATTTTGGAGCATGTAGGGGAAAGAAAGGAAGGAGCAGTCGGACTGCACAAGCAAGAAGTCCATTCTGCTCAAAGGTGGACTCTATTGGAGATCACCCAAGAATTTCAGTTGTTCATTGACCAAGATAAAGCCCTGAAACAGCACTGGCTATTCAAAAAGAAAAAAGGGGGGGATAGGCTACCAAGGCCAACCACAATTTTCTGAAACCCTGTTTTTAAGTGCTTGTTAAACTATAAATTTCAATACAATTTGAAGATTCAATTATACAAACCATTCCAGGATTAAGACAGTATTTTATTTCAGAAATGCATTCGGGAAGGGTCATAACTGGGTGGAATGCTTTGCACACAGAAGGTTCCATTTCCAATCCCTGACTTCTCCAAGGAAGGCTGGGAAAGATTCCTGCCTGCAAACCCTGGAGAGTTGCTGCCAGTCAGTGCAGACAGTGCTGAGTTAGAGGACTAAATAGTCTGACTTGGCAGGAGGCAGCTTCCTATGGTCATATTACATATGTTACATATATTTTGCATTTTAAGTGTTTTGGCTGAAGCACTTCATATTTCAAACTAGAGCTTAATGGAGTATTTTGTACTTTTTATTTGAATCAGTCAAAGGCATACTGTTTTGCCAAGATGTGGTTGTTTCCATAATATCAAGATATTCATCTGAAATTCCAGAGCTCATTACTAGCTGAACAAAGCCCTTACCACATAGTAACATATGCAAAATGGACTGGAACATATTCCCAAACAAGTGCCAGAACCAGTGTTACAGGAATCAAGCAGTGGTGCCAATCCCAAGCATAAGACTGAACAATCCTGTGACCACCAAGGGCTAGGTCTGGATTCATGCATGAGCTAAAGGAGATCTGTGTTTAAGCTATTCATATGCTAGCTTTGGGTGCTGGGTCAATACAACAATAGATGCAAATCATATTTTTTTTGTTTTCTACAGTCAACAATCTGTACTGATGAATGATTCCATGGCATGAGCAATGCTTTAAAAGCATTTAATGCGATCTGGGAGCCATACCAATCTTCTTTGCTAATCCAGTGGTTCTCAATCTTTTCTTGTCTGGGTCACACTTTCAGAATAAAAATTTGCTTGTGCCATACCAAATTTTTAATTAATAAGAAACACATTGAAAACAAAAAGAAACAATTCCTAGCGCTACTTGATTTATAACATAGAACACAACTACTTTATAACATGATCATGGGACATCCAGAAAGTATTAAGCAATGCAGCTACATAAGAACATGAATCATTCCCAAAATAGAATTATAAACGAGCCTCTTACATACGTACCTTAAATATATATACAAGCTCAATAAGATGTGCGAACTTGCTTTTGCTGGGTCATCTCATTTATATTAAGTCTAACGAGAGACAAACAACTCAAATATCAACACGAAAAAGCCTTACTCTTGCTCTCATTTTGAAAAGCTATCTGCCAATATTCTGCAGGTAATTTTATTTTGATACTATATTACACTGAAATGCTTAAATGTTTCTTTGATTGCTCTTGAATCCTACCGCCACACTTGCCATCCCTTGCTGCCACACCAGTGTGGCGCGACACACCCTTTGAGAACCACTGTGCAAATCAATAGCCCCATGGAGCTGCTTTGAAGATTAAGGATATGCAGCTCTATCAGAGAGCATTTAACCTTTCTCCAATGCAAATGCCCCTCCAAATATGCCATTAGCTTTGGGGAGAATTGGGAAGAGCATACAGAGCTGCTAATCAGCAATGCAAAAGCCGTGGGAGACCCTAAGAATGAATTTGTTACATCATGTTCGGATTGTCCTTCAATAAATTTGAAAAGTACACCAACACTAAGATCAAACTCAACAAAAATGAACACAAAGCGTTCATGTGGAAGAACATCCACAAGTACACAATTTGCTTTGTAGAACACCAAACAGTGGGCAGCTATTATTTCAAATAAGCAAGTTGGAGACTCCAGAATGCCCACAGCATCTGTTATTCCACAGTACATTCTATTTTGGTTCCAATCTTTCATTTATTTTTATGATTTGAAGTGTGTTGCTTTCAGCTGGGCTTCTGTGGTGGCTTCTAAATGTATTACTTTGTTTGTGTAGTACATGCTTTCAAACAGGACTTTAAACCACTTTTTCAATTATGGCTTTTCCCAAGAATGTAGATGGCTTATGTGCTGCAAAGGAGATGCCTCACAGTAATATATACCTATTAGATCAGGCTTAGGCAAACTCCGGCTCTCCAGATGTTTGGGACTACAATTCCCATCATCCCTGACCACTGGTCCTGGATGGGATGATGGGAATTGTAGTCCCAAACACCTGGAGGGCCGGAGTTTGCCTATGCCTGTATTAGATTAATCTCATACATTAACTGAAGTACTGTGTCCAGTTCTGGGACCCCAATTTAAGAAGGATATTGACAAGCTGGAACGTATGCAGAGGAGGGCAACCAAGATGATTAGGCATCTGGAAACCAAGATTTATGAGGAACGGTTGAGGGAGTTGGGTATGATTAGCCTGGAGAAGAGGAGACTGGAGGAGATAGGATAGCCATATTCAAACATCTAAAGGGCTGTCATGGAAGATGGAGCAAGTCTGTTTTCTCCTGCTCCAGAGGGTAGAACCTGGACCAATAGATTCAAGTTACAAGAAAGGAGATTCTGACTAAACATCAGGAAGAACTAGATGATGGTAAGCTCGGTCTGACAGTAGAAGGGACTCTCTCAGAAGGTAGTGGACTCTCCTTTATTAGATGTTTTTAAGCAGAGGTTGCATGGCTATCTGTCATGGATGCTTTAGTTGAGATTCCTGCATTGCAGAGGGTTCACTAGATGATTATTGGAGGCCCTTCCAACTCTACAATTCTGTGATTCTATTATCAGTGTAGCTTTTGGGTATGCTGCTTTTCATTATTAAAATAATTTTCAAACATTCAAAATGAAAAATTCAAGAATCTACCAAATTACAAACAAAACCCACACCCTAAAAATGAAACAAATTATTGGCATTTAAGGCACCATGCAAAAAAACATTTTCCATGCACATTATCATATTTCACAGTCATTTATTTTCCATAATCACATTATATTCAACAAGGTCAGGAACTCCTCAGATAGGTGCACAGTGCAAAATTCAGGAGACCAGAAGGAAATGCATTCCAATGGAAAATAGGATTCAAGATCCGGACATAATGTGTGGGAGGGAAGCCATAGCCCTGAAGGGCTTCTTACTTTATTTGTTCAGTGTATTTATATTTCTCAACTGACCATTTTGTTACAGTGAATGGACTGGAAGTATTCTTGCCCTTCACAAACAAAGGGTTCTTTCCAGTCACAGTGCAAAGTAGGATCCAGTGAAGGCTTCCCACTGAGGGGAGTGGGTTGGCAATTTTAGTCAATTCCTCTTTCTCCCCGCAGCCCCCAGCACCACACCCCATGCTGCTTGAGAGTCCTTCAGTCCAACAGAACAGCCCTGCAGGACAAAGGAGGAACTGGTGAAAACTTCTGGGCTGCCCTTTTCCTGCAGTACACTCTGAACACCATTAAGAGCAACTCTGGATCTAGCCCAATATATGCATGAACACATTGCAAATATCCACATACACCAAAATCCAAACAATTATCTCTATGGAAGGGGTCTGTTGGATTTTTCCCTGTTAACAGCCAATTGCACAGCACAAAAGGCTATAGAAATCTATCTGGGGGTTGGTATTTGAGAAGAAAAAACATTAAGCTCTCTTGGGTCCAACAAAGCTCTCTGGATTATGCCTACTGTTTTGGACGATTTTCTTGCATGTCTTTCCCAAATTCCTACCTTCAATTCATTATTGCAGAACAATTACTATTTTCCAGGAAGTGTCACCATCTCTTGGCCTAACCCACCTCACAGGGTTGTTATGCGGATGAAATGGGGAGGAGAAAGATGGTACCACCTTGAGATCCTTGGAAGATAAAGGTTGTATATACTGTGGAACCTCTAACCACGACCACAATCCATTCCAGAGGCTTGTCCTTATGGCGAAACGGGTCGCTGGGAGAGGCGCCATTGTGCACAGGCGCAAACGGCGAACGCCGCTCCTACTCATGCGCAAACAGTGATCGCCACTCCTGCACATGCGTGAACAGCAGCAAACCCACCAGTTACTTCCGGGTTTGCCGTGGTCATAATTTGGAACGTCCGTGAGTGGAGGCGGTTATAAGTAGAGGTTCTACTGTAAATGTAATGAATGAATGAATGAATGAATGATTCCAATGCTATTTTTCTAGAAAAAGAGGTGTTGGAACTGACCACGAACGCCTCCCTTGTTCTCTTAGAATGGCAATGGCACCCACCTGAGAAGTGCTGGAACTGAATTCCAGCGACTTCCGGCTGAAAAAAAAGCTCTGAATAAAACCTCTCCAAACATGAGAACCATCTACCCACAGTGTTTCTGTATCATCGGCATTAAGTTTCTTTACTGCTTTCTTCCACACATGGAGATGTGCAAGATTCTGTTGGCAGTGCATGTTCCTGAAACTCATCTGAACATGTTTAAAAAAAGTTTTCCTACAAATTTACATCTATTTATAAAATGAATGGAAAATGTCACCACAGAAACGGTCTACTTTAGAAAAACAAGTACATGTCTTCCAAAATGCTGCCCTCCATTTAGATGCCTGTTTCTTCAAACACTGTAATTATGAGAAACCAAAATTGATTTCTAAATACTTCAAGATGAAACTGGCACTGATATGCAATTATCTTTTTCAGCTCTACATTGCTTGTACATAGAATGGATCCTTTCCGTGAATTATTTTAGACTGCAATTCTTGACTGATATAAATATCCTACAGAAATCATCCCAAGATATAAGCATCTAAGTAGAATGAATAATCTAACAAGCTTTACACAAACAGTGGTACCTCGGGTTACATACGCTTCAGGTTACAGTCTCCGCTAACCCAGAAATAGTGCTTCGGGTTAAGAACTTTGCTTCAGGATGAGAACAGAAATTGTGTTTTGGTGGCACAGCGGCAGGCCCCATTAGCTAAAGTGGTGCTTCAGGTTAAGAACAGTTTCAGGTTAAGAACGGACCTCCAGAATGAATTAAGTACTTAACCCGAGGTACCACTGTATATAACAGTGGTGCTGAAAAATCTACACTGGCTGCCTGTTAGCTACCAAGGCAAAATCAAGGTTTGGTTGTTGACATTTAAAGTCTTAACCAGTGGCAGACTTTGGAGTCTCAAATTTCAGTGGCGCCCTGTGTGACGCCAAAATTGGGAGGCAGGGCTGCCTCTCACCTTCCATTCTACATCATAGTTGCAGCGCCCCCTGCAGCACCCCCAAGGCTCTGCGCCCAGTGCGACTGAACCTACCGTAAATCTGCCTCTGCTTTAACAACTTGGAAACAGGACATCCTAGGTGCAGACCAGCCAATCAATTCCATGATCAGTGAACTGCTACTTGGTGACAACGCAGAAGCAAGCCTTCTCAGTGATCACACCCACCCTCAAAAATGCCCTCCCTCAGGGAATTCTTGAGCCAGGCACCTCTTAAAAACTTTTTAATTCAAGTTCTACTGGATTTGGGAACTTTAATTTTCTTTTCAACACTATTTGCTTTTGTATGTGGTATACAGTTGTGTTTGGTTTTTAATCTCATTTTAACTAGTTTTTATGTTATGTTTTACAATATTATTCCATGTTGTATTTCAGTTGGGCTGTATCCAACTAAATTCCACACAGAGTAGAGCACTGAAATTAATGGGCCTAAGTCTTGTCAATTAATTTCAATTACTTTTTATGTAAACTGCTTAAAATATTATTCTATTGAGTAATACAAAGATGTTATAAACAAACAACTTTGTAAAGAAAATATATTCAATGTGCAAATTATTTTGTGCCTTATAAAAAAATTTTTTAGAAAACTTTGCAAAGTTTCCATTTTTATGACAGAGACCTGCTTCAGACACTCACTTAAGCCACAGTTTTTAGGTGATCACAAGCAAGGCATTGCATGCTTTCATGATTTCACACTTTCCCAGCCTCATCTGCCATGTGCAAGAGGAGAAGTGGAAGCTTTCCTTTGTAATTAAGAACAAACCACAGTTCCATGTCATGTACAAATGCAGAGGACAAATCAGGATCCCAAGCCAGTTTTGGGGGTTTTTTAGGTTGTTTGCAATGGGAACTGTGGTTGGTTCTAAAGCAGCAGTGGCTAATCTTAGGCCCCAACTTGCCTCATCCCTAAGAACCAGTCATGTGGGTTGGGGCTGATAGGAGTTGAGTCCAACTGTGTTCTAAAGTGAACACAGATTCAACTTCTCATACGTGTGAAGAAGATGGAAACACATGTGTCCATGTGTTGCCATTAGTCACTGTCATTCCTTTAAGTCAAAGAGTAATAGGTTTATACCAATCTAAAGATATGAACTTAAGTCCAGTTATTTAAGCAGCATATGCAACTCCATACTATGTTACAACTTGTATCTTTTGGACTTCTCAAATCATACACACTAAACCATACAAACAAGTTACTACTATTTTTCTAGATATGAATCACATGATTACAACATGAAGTATAACATCCGTAACAGAGAAATTAGAGAGTAACCTGAAAAGACACAAAACTATAAATGCACTCATCCCATAACTACATCTGCATTACGCCTTACATTAATACAGTGGCTCCTCTGGATACGAATCTAATTTGTTCCGGGGGTCCGTGCACACCCCGAAAATTTTGTAAGAAGAGGCGCTGCTTCTACGCACACGCACATAAGAGCACTTCTGCGCATGCAGCGAAACTATGTTACCCAAAGGTAACGTAACCCGAGGGTCCACTGTATGTTAGCAGCAATACTTTGAAAACAATGCTACAAAACAGAGTTACAATGAAGCAATGTGAAACAGCCGTTTTAAACAACAACTGACAGCTATAATCAAACCCAACTGAAAAGCTTGACAAGAAAAAGACAAGATTGAGACACGCATGTTTTGGGAAAATGTATAACTCAGATAAGAAATCTTACTTGAAACACCATTCCCCTAAGAAAGAATGTGTGCTTAGATCCTTAAAGACTAGTGTCAGAACTGAAAGAAACAAACCTAGAAGCCTGGTCTCTCAAGCTTCTAAAACTGATGCTTTGTATCAGCTCATGCTTTGTATACAGGTCTTTGTTCCAAACCTCAATGCCTCTAGTTTAAAAGGATTAGGTACTAAGTGGAAGTCCATACCAAGCTAGATGGACAAATGAGGTAGCTTAATTTTCCCTCATCACTCCTGTACAAAATTGGTACCAAAGATGTGGTGCCAACATCTAGGTATTTAAAAATAAAACCTATAGTTCAAGCCTCACTCACTCTCACCCCAGCCTCATCAGTTGGTGCAGACCTAGTCCACAAGGATGCAGAAGACCACAAGGGCACCCACAAATCCACAAGCGCTAGAAGTCCAAAGGCAAATGGGGCTTGCCATGACATGTATCAACTTCTACATGTCAATGAGGGCACCACTGGGAGGGTGACCATTGTTAATCCAATACTCCCAAACCCAAATTCTGGGGTAGCCATGATGAACTAAAATGGATGGAAGCAGTGGAAAAGTAAATCTGTGTGTAACCTCTCCCAATGTAATAAAAAAAACCTGCCTTTGGGAGAGACCTTGACACGTGGACTGCTAATGAACAAAGAAGAATAGCATAGTTGAGTTAATAAGAACGTCTTGTTAACCAATAGACAGAAATTGGCTCTTGGGCAGCATGTGAAGCCATACTAATAAGCCTAAGGAAATATGTAAAAGTAGTTTGTTTATAATCTAATGTTGAAATGGAACAGCAAAATAACAAAATGGGATTCGTCTGACAGCTCAGCTCCAGCCTGTGAAGTAGCCTGCCAGCTTTATCTCGTGATCTCAGTACTGTGATGCATCAGAATCAAGATACAAAATAGGGACCACCCACTTGCTGGCACGCAAACTCTCAAGCACCGCCTTTGCCAACCTGGTGCCCTATAGATGTTTTCAAGTACAATTCACATCAGGCATAGAATCTGGGATTGATGGGCTGTAGTACAACACACCTGGAAGGCACCAGATTAGCAAAGGCTGTTCCAGCAAAACAAGATCAAGGTAAGAACATTCCATGCCACTGGATATGAATCTAGCAAGCTTTAGATAATGATATGGAACACATTAACAATGACAAATACATAATTGCTTTATGCACTCTTTCAAATGAATCACAATCAGATTTTGAATTAGACAAATTTTAAACAAATTTAACAAGTTTTAACTATTTAAAAGTGAAAAAGCAAATATTAAGCTCTATTTTGACTATGTCCTTACAAAAACATTAAATCGTATGTTCAACAGAACAGACTTTACACATTGACAAAATTCTCTCTTTGAAATCATACAAGTTTACAACTGACTTTTAGAAGACATCTGAAGGCAGCCCTGGATAGGGAAGTTCTTTGTGTTTCATGCTTTCCTTTGACACTGTCATCTTATCTGTGCTTAAGTAAGATTGGTAGCTATGGGCATCGCTGAAGAAGTAAGCCTAAATAGAGTAAGTGTAGCCTAATAGTTAGAGTGTTGGACTTAGGACAATGAAGCTGATTTGATGACCTTGGGTTAGTCAGTCTGGCAGTCTAACATACCACACAGTATGTCAGTAAGTGTAAAATGAGGAGAAGAACCATGTATCCCATCTTGAACTCTTTGAAGGGAGTGAGGGATACACATTAGTATTCAAGACATTAAGCAGGAAAGTTCCTTCTACCTAATTATACACTGCTAGCAACAATTCTAACATACTTGCTTGAGTAAGAACTCAGTAGGACTTATTTCTGAATACACATCTTCTTTATAAGCTGGAACTTAAGGACCTAGAAGAAAAAGCAACCAAATGTATACACTGATCAGTAAAACCTTGAGTTTACAAGACAGTAACTACACAGGTGTACATGGGGGAGTGAGTGCTACTTTAGCACATCAGCAGAAATATACAGCAGGGTTGGAGAACCTGTGGCTCTCCATATGTTGTTGTGCTAAAGTTCACATCATCCCTGACCACTGGAGCAGCCTAGCTGAGGCTAATGGGAGTTGGTCCAAAACCATCTGAAATACTAGTTTCCTCAATATCAACAGTCTACTTCACCCAGCAAAAGCAGTGTCATAACTGAGCTAAACAATATTAGTAAGGAAACTGAGGCAGGTGGCAGTTTAATTAAAGAATGCTATATTATGTACAACATGAGTCTCAGTGCATACAAAAGGAGGCAGCTCTCCCAATTTTCTTAATAATTAAAGCACCCCATTGTAATCTGGAATTGAAAGGCAAGGACTCGAAACTAGCAGATATTTTAATCCCATCTATATTCGTCGCCAGCCCTTCCTCCAAAGATCTCAAGCTGGCGTGTCCGTTTCACAACCACACTGAGAAACAGACTAGGGGCTGCAAGAAGACAATTGCGGTCGAGCTACGGCCAGGGGGTTGAATTGGATTTCCCTTGCCACAATCCACTACCATGCCGACACGTCAGCATGCACGTCAACGTCACTTTCTGAAAGGTGTGAGGAAAGGAAAACACGTCACACGTGCGCAACACCCAGCTATCAAGAGAGCAAAAGGAAGAAAAGCCTGTTTAAAGAGGTGGAACCGAAGTAGGAAAGTGACGAAGGCCGTTTTGTACCGGGGAAGGGGAGGGGGATAAATTTAGAGCACGCACTGGCGCCTCCACCAACCCCACTTCACCCGGAGACGTCCCGCCCCCGTCCGCAGGGCGAGCCGTTGCCCAGCCTAGCCCAGCCCTCTCCGCCTCCAGCCTCACTCCCCTCACCTGATGCGCGGACCCAGAAGCGTCAGCTGGAGGAGGAGAAGGAGGAGGCCTCGGCCCTCGCGGCTCCTTCACGACGCTCCGAAGCGTCACCAGCAACGGGCGCCTCAGCCCCGGCTCAGGCTGCCGAGGACCCCCATCAGCGCGTCCCAGCCGCTAAGATGCAAAGGCAAATCCCTCGCCGCCGCCGCCGCCATCTTCCTCCCGCCGCCACCTTCGACCTTCAAACTCTTCCCCCTCCCTCGGGTCACTTCCGGTCCGCTGTTGCCTGAGCTTCGGTTGCCAAGGTGATCTCCGCGCTCTCCCGCGTGGGGAATCGGATTCTCTTAAAGAGATAGCGCCCTTTTTGAGCAACGCCTGCCTTCTGTATAAAAGAACAAGGGACCAACCTTCTTTCTTTTTCCTTCCCTGAAGCTGGAGCCACCCAACTATGGCACTCTGTTGTTGTTATTAAGAACAAGGATTTCTCCCGTGCCGTGAAATTACCTCTTTTAATGTTGTGGCTTTATATGCCCTGAAACACACCCACCCACCCCAATGCAGTATAATTAAAATTACCACACCACACACAACAAAATACTACCTATTTTCATAGCTGTCAACTTTTCCCTTTTCTTGCGAGGAATCCTATTCGAAACAAGGGAATTTCCCTTAAAAAAGGGAAAACGTTGACAGCTATGCCTATTTTTAACACTTAAGTGTTAAGCTAGCAAAGCTTGGAGTGTTATTCCTGTTGTAAACGGTCACTTCGCTTATCTCGCAACACATTTGCGATTTCCATTGAAAGGTCAGGCAGGCTTCATGTACTTATGGCAAATCGTGATCTTTAACCTCCACTGGTGCGTTTGCGTGTGTGTGTGCACGTGGGGATGTTTGCAAACTAGGGATAGCATCTCATGTATCTGAAAGGTGCGATAATCCATTAGATTTTCAGGGGTTCTAAAACTACACCCCCCCAAAAAAAATGGGGGAAACAGAAGCCTAGATCATTGTAAAAAAAAAAAATTAGCCTGCCCCATAACATTTAGACAGTGTTCAAATGTATGAAGGGCTTCATCAGGATCCTCCACCATTTGTCATCTACAGCAGTCCCTGGAAAGAGATGGGACTCCAGGGCCTTCTCCATCAGTTCTATGTAACTTTAAGCTCCTCTGGTCTTTGAAATGTTTTCATTCCAGCTGGTCATTTTCAAGAACTCCAGAGTAGCCAGTCTAATAATGTAGGGGCATTTGTTTCCTGGAAACACTGGGATGAGAGAGATCAGAGATGATCCCTGGAGAATGGTGTGAGGGGATGAAGCATGAATGTCTGGAGAAGCTCCAGCACAAAAATAGTTGTTGTTTTAACTGGGTTTTTTTTTAAAAAAATTAAATAAAAACACTTTCAACAACTTTATCAAGTCTCCGCTTACATTTTTCGAAATGAAAAAGGCCCAGATTTTGTAACTTGCCTTTGGATAGACATCTGCGAACACTGTCCAGCTTGCAACATGTTGGAAATCCTGGAAGCCAGGACCCAAGTTTGGGGCAAGTACTCTTTGGTGAGAGAACCCCAGCGGAGAGTAACCATGCCCCCACATTGCTTAGATCACTTGCCTATCACCCTCTAAAAGGCAAACAACTTTGGATGATTACCCATAGTTGAGCAACTATGCCAAATTTTAACTTATTGAAATGTGGCAACGTTAGTTTAAGTCTTGTTTTAAATTTATTTGTTGTTTTTGCACTTTAACTGCTTTCAATTTATTAATCACCTTCCAAACCACTGTCTCAATGCAATTTACCCAGATGGGTAAATTGCTATGAGACAGTGGTTTGGAAGGTGATTAATAAATTAATTGTGATCACCATCACCATGCTTTTGGCCATGCCAGCATAGTTCCACTGGTCACTTGCCCTGATATATAAAACCAGGACGGTGTTCTCTGTGCTCTGCTGCAACAGACACTGGTGATATGTCTCTTGAGCTTGAAGCTGTCCTCCTTTTTGCTTGTGCAAGAAACTATAGAATTGAACTGGCAGCTGCATGGCTATTTTGGGTATAGACTTTGGGTTCCCATGCTAAAGCGTTCAAGATTAAAAACAGCAACACAATAACATTTATTCTGTAGAGCATGTGTGCAGCCATGCAAAGAGCAATGCTACTTTGCTTAAGTGATAAAGTGGATGGCTTGCTAGGTCTTTTCCATTTCTGCATGCTGTGATTCATGTTGACTGGAATGTTTTTGCATTTGTAACCAGAGAGGAGCCAGATTAATAACACGGGAAGGGGCTGCAGTACACAGCCTTTGTACTATAAAAGAACAGTAATCCGGTACTTCATTGCCTTTACTGGGATTCATCCATAGTTCTTACAGCAACCAAAGCGTAAGTGTTCCTGAGTGGAGTCCCTATTCCCTTAACATCTGTTTTTAAATATTTGTTCATTTTATTGTCCTGCCCTTCCCACGCATACCTGCCGTTTCCAATCTGAAACCATGAGCAGCTCACTAGACTCAAATTGCTCCTAACGTCTGTTCTTTTCATTACCACCTGGCTTGTTCATTGGATATGCTGCATAACAAATGGTGCCTTTTGTTGCTGGATCTTCAATAGAGTGTAGCATAGGGACAATTATATGCTGTCCTCTGGATATATGCCTCCTCCTTCATGACATCACTAGATTAAATCAGGGGAGGCCATAAGTGTGGTGAGTATCTACTTTTGAAGTCGTAATGCAGTGAGTCCAATTCACATTCATACGGTTTCTGGCATATTGAACAGGTCATGTACAGCTGGGTTATTTAAACTGTTAATCACCTCCCACATGATGGCTGGATTTGTGTTTCTGGTTTCAATTTTCCCTTCTAAGGGGGCCTCTGCAATAGCCGGTGGAATCTGTTTAACCAAAGGAGCATCATATATGCCATGTTATTTCTGCTTTTGGCAGGGTTGGGAGGCTTGACTCCAAATTCCCACTTAAAAATCAAATGTTGAAATGGGAATATGAAGAGTGGTGTAGAAAATTCCTCTCCAGCTAATTAATGTGATAATTTTTTATATAGTGACTATCCGTTACATTGATTGCTTGGGTAGAATTTCCTGTGTCAAACCAATATTGTGAGAAACCTGGTTTTGGAAGTTTTAAAGTATTTATCTGAGTTGTTTATACTTCATTTTTCAAACCAACTTGACTGTCTACTCCTCAGCACTCTAAGCTTTGTGATGGAGCACCCTTTGAGACCAGGGCTTTATAGTGCACCAGAATTGATCCTAGGAGTTAGCAGACTGAGAGGTTCTCTTGGAGTCCAGAACACTACCTATCAGGCTTACTACAGAAATGAGAGTGTTGGTGGCCCAAGGAAGTAATGTGCTGGAATTTGGGAGTCCTGGTTCAAAACTGTGAAAACAGAAACTATCTTATCTACTAGCTGAAATGCAGACACCTCTGACTTTGCACCATACAAATGGCTTGAGGCACTTTGGAGCCCAAGGAAGAAAATAAAAAGGTTCTCTCATGGTAACAAAATATATTATATTAAACCCAATTATTGACTATTTGCCATGCTTGGATGGTTCTTCAAAATCTGGCATCCAGGGCAGGTTGTCTAAGCCTGCCTAATGGTAGGTTCAGCCCAGAGTACACTACAATTTTAACACTGAAGGTTATTTACACAATACTTCGGAAATCTGGTTTTTAATTGAATCTGTACTGGGGAGAGTGTTAAGCACCCTTATACATATACTGGAAAACTGATTATAAACTAATCAGTTTGAAATAATTAGTAGAGTGACTGAGAACAGCTATTTTGATAGAAAGCAAATGTTTATTCAGAAACTATATATACACTATTAAAGCCTCCATGATTTTTTTTTTAAAATGGAAAGACCGGTTTTTATAGCCAAAGACAACAGCTAGGGCAAGAAAAGAATGTTCAGTATTCGGCAAAAGGAAGGATGTGATAGACTGGGAATTTATGTGCAATTCTTAAGGCTTTGTTATACTACGGTAATACTAAGGATGAAGACTTCATCCCAAAAAGGTCAAAGAAGAATGTGGGAGGAGATGGTAGGTAACACCAGTTTGTCATTGCAAGACACAATTGAAAATGTTTAAAGAAATACGCATTCAAAACAAAATATTGGTTTGTTTTATTTAAAGAATAGTAGCTGTGGCAGTTCCAATTCCACATAAACATACATATTGATGTATAAGGTAGCTTTGTATTCAACCGATGGGTCAACTAAAATGATGATTGCTATGAGCCACAGTTTCCAGAGTGGTTTAACAATCAGTCCCTCTTCCCAGGAAACTCTGGGAATTGTAGCTTGAGGGGGGGGATAGGGGTCTCCTGACAACACCCTTAACAAATTACAGTTCCCATGATTCTTTAGGGGGAAGCCATGGCTATTTAAAGTGGAATCGCACTGCTTTAAATGTATCGTGTAGGTGGGGCACGAGTCATGATCTGTTGCTCAACCAGCAACAAAGCCAGAAGTTCAACAGCTGCAGAAACCAGTGCTAATGTGGCAACACGAGCAACTATTTCCACAGTGTAGCTCACAAGATCACTTGCCAATGACACCTTTATACCAGCCTGAATGAAAGGCATCTGTCAACATGTAGCAACGCCATCAACGTTCCAGTTTCCCCACACTGCCTCTTCTACTCAAGTGGGTAAGGCAGGAAGAGTTGATGGGGGTTGCAGCAGATACACATGTTTTGCATGGAAAAGGTCCCAGGTTCAATCCCTGGTGTCTCTGGGAAGGGCTTGGAGATTCCTGATGCCAGTCATTGTTGACAATGCTGATCATAATGGATCAATGGTCAGCTTCCTATGTTCACCTTCCCCAGTGCAGATTACCAAGGCTGCCAAGATCTTGTGCAAATAATAATAATGGGATGTCCCTTTCTCCCCCCCCCCCCGGTGCTAGGAAGGTATGAGGTTGCGATAGTGTAAGTAAAGTGATAGGCCTCATGTACTCCCAGGCTCCTCTTGACTGTCTCCAGCCACCCAAGCAAGCCCTTGTGCCCTCTTGGTCAGGAGGAAGGACCACAAAAGGTTTCTTGTTTGGGGCTCCCAGCCATGTCAGGACAGGGATGGAGAAAAGCACAGAGCTTTGCCACAGGTGTTTTCTGCCAGACCCCAGGAGCAGTCCTCAGGCCCGTGTATCCTTCACTGCTGTGCATGGCGGAGAGTGCTCTCTGTTGTGAGATGACCTTCCAACTAGCCTCCTCAAAGCCAAGAAACAGCAGGAGTAACGGTTAATGTTCTTTATTCAATTTTCTTCATGCAAGAACAACAGACACCAACAAAACCACACAGCTTGTGCTCACTAGGCATACAGACTAACACACCCTAGCCAGTTCTAACTGGATTATGGAGAAAACCTTCACTGTATTGTTTTCGGCGCCTGCTAAGAACCTTTTTGTTCCAACAAGACTACCCAGGCCTGTAATTTTAGCACATGATATTACTGATTTTATTTGATATTTTCAAAACGTTATGTAACATGTTTTTGATTATTTTAGACTGTCTACTGGAAACTGAGAAGAAGCCTTTTGTTCTAGTAAGTGGTGTATAAATTTTGTGAAATAAATAAATAAGGCGACACTCCCCCAAGTAGGAAGAGGTGCTGCTGTTACATGCCAGCCTAGCCTCTTATTTCTTTCTTTCTTCTTCTTTTAGCTAAGTTATACAGTTTCCGTGCAGCTTAGTTAAAATCTGTATGCAGTTTACAGAACAAGAATAAAAATACAAATGACATTTAAGGACATTTTCTAAATACTAGACGAGAACACAACTATATATCGCAAATAAAACTTGGGGCCATCCAAGAAAAGGAAAATATTGTCAGGTTTCTAAGAGTGAAATATAATAAATAGAGTTTAATTTTAAAAGAGGAAACGTAGAATGATTTGACCTTGTGCGTTTAAGTTGGGCCTCATGCATGCCATTGTTTTGTGGGTTTAATTATTTTGTTCCAAGACAGGTCTTTTTTTCTTTGTTCAGCCATCTGCTTATATAGATTGGAAATGAGCGATCAGGGAAGAAACAGTGTTTTCTTTTTACATGATGCAACAAGATGTTGTTCTTCCTGGCCACATGTACAATGCATTTACATCAGAAGCATGCCAAAAATGCCCCAAGGTAACATTAGCTGTAGCTGAATACTGGAATTTTATTATTATTATTTTTGAAACAATGCCAAATAATGAAGTGAATGCTATTTTTCTTTAAACAACACTGGGACAGATGGCTGCATTTTGCTGAAGAGGAAGATCAAAGTTAGCCATCATTCATGTAATATCAAAAAGTTACTGAGAAGCAGTGGAAAAACAAAAAAATAGCACATGTGAACACTGAAGTCCATAAATATCTTATTCTGCAGAAGCTCTCTTGAAGTCTGTCTGTTTTCCATCACCTATCATTGTATTATTATACTGATACCTGTAAGCAGTTTAGCAGGTGGGGCCCATGGAGAAGGAATCTGATAATTCATTAGATGGGTGTGTAAGGACTTCACTCTTTTCATAGAGAATATACTGTATAAAGAATAACTAAAATATTATGGTGTAAACGGAAATCTCCTGGCAGAATTAGACTGATCCTTTAAATTAGTAAAGATTGATGGGAGGAAAACAACTAAAATACGGTAGGCTGTTGAAATGAAGACAGTAAACCGGGAAGGGGGTTTTTGTGTGAAAGGACTGCATACCGGTAAGCTGAGTTCAGTTCTGGTACTAAAAACCAATGTGCTCAGAGGCACCCTCTTCTTTAGCTCTATCTGTATGTCTTTTGCATCTGGCTCTCACTGAGAGATCTGACAAGACTGACAAGACCGACCCTTTGCTGTGTATTATATCTAGTACAATGCTGCCACTTTTAAAAAGTCACAATGCAGGATAAATGTTCACATTCAAGCATCAATAGGCACTTCTGTGAATGGCCTCTAGGATAGTCATTGTGTGTCCAGAAGGAAGCGAGAGAGAAGACAAGTGGAAAATGCACTTCTCCTCTTGGCCCACATTGTCGCTGGAAGATGCCAAAAAGAATTTGTTTCCAAATTTGCAGAATGCAAATCCAGCTTTATCTGGTCGATCTCAATTTGACATCCTGAACTGCTTTAAGACCTAGAATCTGTTCTAGCTAATCTCGAGGCCTGAGCCAAGCCCCTTCCTTCCTAGCCGAATCAAGCACTGGAGGTTTCCTGCAACTTCAGGTTGGCTGCTGAAACCGCATGAGGGTTTTTTGAACATCCTGCAGCCTCAACCAAAACCTTGTGTTGCACTGCAAGCCATAAACAATGAGCTCTGTCAGCACCAACGGAGGAAGTAGTCAATAACACAGGGTGTGAATGATGAAAAATTATCCACCAAGGAATTTTTGAATTGCCTTATTATAATATCAGCGTGCCCGATTTGCTTTCACTTGGTTAAATCACTTTCTTTTATCAGAGCACATCTCCCAATTGCTGGTCTCCAGGAATCCACATACTAGGGTAAAGTGTGCATTAAAAATGCATATAAATATGTATATTAGTGCAAATAGCATCCAAAAGTGCATTCCATTTGGGGTAATAGCTTTGCAAAAATGTGCATATTAGGTGAAGTTACATACAAAAAAATTGTATATTAGGAGAAATTTGCACTAAAATGTTGCTGAATATATGTGTATGTTTGTATTAAAAAAAAACTGATGCAGAAAAGTAGAGAACTCAACTTATGAGAAATGAGAAACTGAGAACAATCAAAACAGACATATTTGGCACTCTCTATTTTCAACTAGCCATCATGGTAGAAAGCCATTGAGAGATTTGCTGAAGGTTACACTAAGCCCTTCCCTTGACTATGGTATGAACAGAAAGTCCAAAATTACCTACCAGGCTTTCTCATTTGTAGTGCGCCAGATATGGAACTAGGTGCATCATAGGCATTGGGTTATTCTTGGGTTTGTATGTATAAAGTATTGGAACAGTGCTGTCTATGAAACAGTAGATATCTAGAATCACTGTTGTTTTAATTGATATTTAATTGTTTCACTTGTTTCTTGATCTTCATGGGTTGAGTCTATGTTGTTGCTTTCATTTGCCTTGTAGACTACCCTGGGTTAATATTGTGGAGGATGGTTAAAGAAGTAAATACAATTAAAATGATTTGTTTATTTAATGAATTTATTGTTACATTTATATCCTGACCTTCCTTCCAAAGGAGGTCAGGGAGGCAAAATGATGGTGGACCTCCAATTCCATTTTGTGCATATATACAGTATAGGGAAAGGCTCACTGGTGGCAGAACACATATCTTGCCTGTGAATATATCCCCAATATCTCTAGGTAGGGCTGGGACAGGCTCTGGAGGCAATTACCTTTCAACTGCATTGGACACCTGCCTACTGTTTTACTCGCTTTTATGTCATTTACTTGCTTTTTATTGTGCATTTCATCTTCTGTTGTCTTTCAGCCTTGACACAGGACCAAAATGATTGTACAACAGCAAAACCCAGCAGCACTGCATGACCCCAGACAGTTCATGCAATGTTTTCCATCTGCTAAGCGTAATCACAATGAAAGGCTTACCTGCCTTTGTCACAGGTTTTCAGCTCCTTGAATGAGATTCACTGTATTAATACTCCCTGGTGTATAACTTAAAGTAACAGCTTGTGGAACAGCTCTTTCATTGTCTGCAACATCACCATAACCTATTGTTGCAGTGCTATATCCTCCATGGATTATGAGAAATGAATGTTCTTTTATACATGTACAGGCTGTTCTTAAGATTCGCAATCTTGGGCAGTAAGTGTGCAATCTCTTGTTGCTCTACCCAGTGCCCTCCAGCTTTTGAAATATCACAAACTTGCCATTTCTGAGAGCCAGTATGGTGTAGTGGTTAAGAGTGGTAGTCACGTAATCTGGGGAACCGGGTTCACGTCTCCGCTCCTCCACATGCAGCTGCTGGGTGACCTTGGGTCAGTCACACTTCTCTGAAGTCTCTCAGCCCCACTCACCTCACAGAGTGTTTGTTGTGGGGGAGGAAGGGAAAGGAGAATGTTAGCCGCTTTGAGACTCCTTAAAGGGAGTGAAAGGCGGGATATCATATCCAAACTCTTCTTCTTCTTAAATCCAGCATTTCTTGTGTTCATGCCACTTCTGTTGCCTAGTCCATCTTCAGGTACCCAAATATTTTCATTTGGATTTTCCCATTTTCTTATTTGATATCTCTGACCAGATCTCACATACCATTAATTCTTTCATTTGTAAACCAGTGCACAATGATGTTCTGCAACGGCAATGCTCCACTGCCATTTGCCAATGAATTAATTTCTCTCATATATAGAGCTGAAATCTTAAGGGGTTCTATATTCTTGCAAAGGTTTGTTCTAAGCAGCTCAGGTTCTGCAACGCTTATTTTAATTACCCATTAGTTTCTATTCCTGTATCCTGTTGACCTGCAAGCAGATTCACTTTCTTGGACTTAAACAGATCATAGCAGCGGCTGTGAGGATAAACATGACTATACCTTTAAGGATGCCTCCAATATCTAGGTAAGGAGGATAGGGAGAAGCCAGTGAGAAAGTAGCTAAAGGACCTGTTGTGCATAGTTTTTTAAGAAAAATACTTCTTGTTCAGCTGCTCATCATTAAACAGGGAATATTACAGTGACCCAGTGTGTCATAGTTGATGGTTTACTAGGAGCGCTCCAATCTAGGCAATTTTACTTCTCTCCTCTTGAGAGTAGGGAAAACAAACCATAACCCCAGGGTGAGTGTTACATCCAACTTGGAGACTGTGGTTTATTTCAAAAGAAGTCACAATCAGTAAGCCTGAAATAAACCTTGGCCCACAGATTATGGTTGTTGGGAGAAAAAAAACCATGATTCCCATATTGGACATAACACTGAATTAGGGATCATGGTTTGTGTTCCCCCCATGCAATAGCAGGAAGTGCAAAGCAGCTAAGTAAACCTTTAGCTATGGTTTATAACGACATACAAGCAAGGCCAGTGATGAGGCAGAAGTGGCTAAGAACATCTGCTGTTCTTTTTCTGTGCAAAACTCTTCCATTGCCCCACTAAAATAAATTGAGATGTATAGCAATGGTGTTTTGCCTATTGTTCCCATACTAAGGATGAATGCCTTTCTGCAAACTGTTTGCATATTCATTGGAACTCTTTTCAAATAAAAAATATCTTTATATATACAAGGAATGTTGTTCCTAGTAATTGGATGATTTTCAGGGATGATATCTGAGTACATTTCTATGGCTTATTTCCTCTGAGGTCTATAATATTTAAAGTTCATATCCAGGCAGATAACATATGCAGCTATTTGCATCTGCATGCAAATGTAGTTCTATAACTGGTATTGTTCCCATATGTTGAGTAAACCTGATAATACATGCAGCATGTGTTCTTTTCCCTTGACAGTTACGATAGAGTTCAACTTTTTTTTTCCTGGGCTTGCCTTATGTGTTTAGAACATTTTGAACGGCGATGAGATCTTATTATCTTTATTATTTCTATTGTTATTAAAAGTTGCTACACTTGAGAAATGTATGGAATTTTGACACAAGGAATACGATCCAGAAACAGTGGGATTTTTGCCAGTGAGCTCAGTGGGAGGCGGCTTGCATCCAAGAAGAACTTGATCTGATGCAGAAAATCATGATATGTAGAGCAACCCTGAACTATATTGCTAGTTGGAACAATAGATTATAATTTGTAACGAGGAGAAAACATTCCAGAAGTTTCTGTGGGGAAAGGCATAATTTTATTACTTGGATGGTTCCCCTCCTTTTTTTTCACTCAGTCAGAAGCATCCAAGGTTTATAACCTCGCAACAACTCCATGAGAAAGTTAGCACAAAGTGTTAGCAACATCACCAAGGTCACTGACACATAGGTAGCTGCTATAAACCAGGTCAGACAAGCTGGCACATTTGCTGCCTGACTGTAGCTCTCCAGAGTTTTTCCCATCACGTTATCATTTTAACTGAATATACCAGGGGTTGATCTGTGGTCTTTCTGCCTACAAAGCCTACGGTCTACCATTGAGCTACGGCCCCTTCCAAAGGCTAGCTCATGCATGTGTTTTCATATACAGTGGTACCTCGGTTTTCGAATGTCGCTGTTGACAAACATTTCGGTTTTCAAACGCTGTAAACCCAGAAGTAAATACTGTGGTTTTCAAACATGCCTCAGAAGTCGAACATGGCACGCAGCTTCTGTTGAGTGCAAGATCCTGAGGCCTAGCTGTCGGCTGTTGAGTTTTCAGTTGTCAAACATTTCAGAACTTGAACAGTCTTCCAGAAAGGATTACAGTGGTACCTCGAGTTACAGATGCTTCAAGTTATAGACACTTCAGGTTACAGACTCCGCAAACCCAGAAATAGTACCTTAGGTTAAGAACTTTGCTCCAGGATGAGAACAGAAATTGTGCGGTGGCGGCGTGGTGGCAGCGGGAGGTCCCATTAGCTAAAGTGGTACCTCAGGTTAAGAACAGTTTCAGGTTAAGAACAGACCTCCAGATCGAATTAAGTTCTTAACCCGAGGTACCACTGTACATTCAAAAACCACGGTACAACTGTAACTGCAACATCCGGCTAAATGTGTGACTTAGCCATGAGAGATCCAAGAACAGTAGGCAAAACCCCACTCACCTCAAAAACAATGCAGATGACAGTGTTACTGCATTAATGCTACATATTGCACATGAATCCTATGGGGTGAAAATCAAATGATATACATTAATGTGCTTGTCCTTAGTGAATTTCATGACAAAGCAGAAATTAGAAACTGTCTCTGTCATCCCAGTCCAAATCCCAACATTTTCTTTCACACATCGCACTTTTATTGGATCAGTAAGGTAATTTGGACAATAGTTTTGTATAAATGCTTGTATATGTATGTGTGTTAGAGAGAGAGAGAATTAACTGACAACGCTTATTTCTCGAGACAGTAAGTCTTAAATCACTTCACAGGAAGGTCTTAAATATTTCTGATATTCAAACATATAGCCTTTATTTCACAAACTGCTATAAAGTGTGTACCTTATTAAAGGCACAGTCATACATTAGAAGTCGAACGGAATCGATTTCAACTTCCAGAATGTTTGGAAACCAAAGCAAGGTTTCTGATTGGCTGCAGGAAGCTCCTGCAGCCAATTGGAAGCTGCAAAAGCTTAGAAATCATTCCTCTCTCAGTTGTAATTATCCACTATGCACTCTCTTGGGCCAATTGTTGCACATGGCAGTCTGTAGCACATGACAATATTTGGATCAAAGCCATCACTCTTTCTTCTCACAAGCAATGAAGGTTGAATATGTATCCAGTTATCTAAAAATGACATGATCCATAATCTCTACTGGGCTGAATTTGTGCATCTTTTAGCTGTATTATGTAGAAGATTGGCTACTCCAAGACTGATGTCTCGGCTTTTAATTTAGACTTAGGTCAAAACTGGCATGTGTGTTCTCCAGAATAATGGAATACAGTCACTATGGGCTATTTTTGATATCCCACCAATTTTGCTATTATTATTAATTAGCTGGAGGGCAGTGAGATTAGTATTGTGCAGGCTAAATTCAAAATTATTTTGGTCTGCCATATGCAACCATTATATAAAACTATGATGCAATCATTATATAAAAAGGAGTGCTGGCGATGCAGCGGAAAAAAATATTTACATGGTTAGTCTCTGAAGACTTCCACAGTGACATTTTAGGGGTATTAAATGCAGTCCACTCACATTTAAATTTGATGCAGGCATATTCACTCTTTTGTTTGCCAGATGTGTGATTATTATTCCATTATGAACAGTCGTCAAAGGTTCACATTTAGATCAGCAATAGACTTATGAATGAATCCTACTCTCTGAAACGTCTATGAAGCTCCCTGCTCTCAGAGGTACAGCTGGCATCTTCACTGTTTGTTTTCAGTGCCAGTTGCACCTCTCTTAGGCCTTTGGAGGAAGATAATCTGGATGACACCAACTGTGCATTGATGAATTGCTGCATTCTAAATTATGGTTGTATTTTAATGTTGGTTTTAAATTGTCATTGGAATATTATTGTTTTAATGCACTGACATTTTGGACTGTAAACTGCCCTAAGATTATAATTGTTGAAGGACAGTTTAGAAATGTAACTAATAAATAAACAATATAGGATACCGTAAATAAATATTATATCATATTGCACTGCAGTGCATTGTATTGTATTATAAAATAACATAATAATATCTGTAGCTCATTTGCCTTAGAACTCAGAATCTGCAGGATCTCACTAAACAACTCTCACAGTGCTGAGCAAAAATCGTCCAATGCTACTTTTTGGAATTGCCCTTGGAGTTAGGAGCAGAGCCACCACAAAGCAATACCCCCAACTTCTAACTCCCGAAAGGGGTCTAGAAAGATAGCTTGGCCGCTCAGTGGTATGAAAAACTGCTGAAAGGTAATGGAGAATCATCAGGGTTGCATTCCCCATTCTCTCCTGCAACTAAGGCCATCAGCCAAGCTGACCAGGGCAATTTGGGTCCCTTGGTCCCTAAACCAGACCTGAAGACAGGCTGAAACAGGCATGTTTCATCCAAACATCAGCTCCTCAAGCACTTTGCCCAAGAAGGGGATGTTAGCATTCAGTCAACAGTTGCCAAGCACTTCTGGGTCCAGATGTTGGGAATTCCATTCCACCTTTTGCTGCAGATATGTGGATTGTTACATGTCACATGTCTGTTTACATTCCAGCACACATTGCTGGCATGAGTGGAACTTCCGCTCTGTATTGCTTTTGTTTTCAGTCTCTTTCCGAGAAGACGGCAAGGAGAGATGCCATGTTTTCTTTGTCCTGATTTATGTATAATAAATACGTATTTTAGTATGTGTCCAAGCCTCAAGCCTCATCTGTTGTGTAGTTTACACTGCTGAGTAATGTGTGCTCAAGTATGAACTGCAGCTTGAGTCACTGACGAACGTCGGAGGAGCAGAGGTCAATGGATATCCACAGTGGCAAAGCTGAGAGGTGAGACGCTCTAGCTGGGGCCAAGCCAGCTGGCTTTTCCATCCCCCAATTCCGACACCAGGAACATCATCTCAAGGAGGGAATGAACCACTTCCCCCTTCAGAAAGCATTACCTCAGAAAAGAAAGCACTACCTTGCACTACGTTTTGAGCATCATTTTTCTGGACAGATTGTGCCATCTATGTTGATTTTGTCATTCTACCCTATCTGCTAGAGGTGGAAGAATACGTTTTGCTTCCTGAGGTGAATGACAAGATAGTGCCCTCTCCACCAACACACACATTCCATGTACAGAAACCTATCAGATTGGCAGTTGAATCTTCCTTACGGAGAAACTTACGGTCTTCAAATAAAAACATCTTGAAGGTCCCAGACCACAGAGCCAGGGCTTTTTCGGGTGTGGCTCCGATCTGGTGGAACACTCTGTCACAAGAGACTAGGGCCCTGCGGGACTTGACATCTTTCTGCAGGGCCTGCAAGACAGAGCTGTTCCACCAGGCCTTTGGCCAGGGCACAGTCTGACTTCCCTCCTTCGGCAATCTTCTCGGAGCTCTGACCCAATGGTTGCCAGTGGTTTGCTTTGAATTAATTTTGTAATGAATGATTTTAGAGGTGTTGTGTTGTACTGTTGTACTGTTTTATTGTTAGCCGTCCTGAGCCCGGCTTCGGCTGGGGAGGGCGGGATATAAATAAAATTTATTATTATTATTATTTGACTCTGGCAATTGGCAGCCCCCCTCCCCAGTGAACTTTAGGGCAGCAGGGGATGCAGAGCAAGGCAAACACCTCTGTCCCCCTCCCTGCTTCTTGGCATTTGCCACCTGAGGCAGGTGCCTCACAGTAGGGTTGGCCCTACAATTTGTCATAAGGGCTAAAAGTGTCATTTTATTACTGATTGAATTTTGTGTATTGCAGTTATATAGACAGCCTTCCTTCTGAGACACCCAAAGCTGTTTACAGTTTCAAAATACCAAAACAAAGAAATAATATTAAATGTAAAGTTGGCCCTTTGGGTGGTAGTGCTGTGTGAGGAGCAGTCAAACTAGAGCAGGCCCTGCTGTTTTGTTTGCCAGCCTTCCTTCCCACAGGGCAGATGGCATCCATTTTCCGTGTGAAACCTCAGGTGCTGAACCAGCATATTCAGCAAAACCCAGGCAAACACACCCTTGCTTTTTTTCTGGATTGATCCTAGAAATAGGATCTCAAACTAAGTTATGTCTTCTTTATCTTCTTCTTCTAAAAAGACAACAGAGAAAGTAGGAAAACCAAGACTGCATAGTAGTCTGAAGTAAACCAGATCTAGGCCTGGGCAGTCCTGGGATGAGAGACCACCTGGAAACCTCAGGCATGTCACTCCAAGCCCTTTGGAGGAATGGTGGGATTCAAAACAATTAGTAAACAATATCTGCAAGCCCAGCTGTTTTACAAAACACCTCCCTGCTTCATCCCCTCGCAGCATAAACACTTATGACAGGACTATGACATTTTGCAGATGTTGGGTGCATAAAGCGGTTCCGGGAGTGGTGATGAGTGTGAGGCAAGCTTGCCAGAAAGCAGGGGATGGAGCTAGGATTACTGAAATTCATTACTTGGAGGGGCCATGGGGGTCAGTGACAGGGGTGCTGAATGGATTTTTCCAGCCATTTTGAGCTGAGATCTGCACTTCATAATCTGAATGCTTTTATCTGTTTCTGAAAATAGACAGGAATTTTTTCCACCGGCTGCTCCAATCTGGCTGTGGAGATGTGAGGAAGGATTACATGGATAAATTCAGGTTTTGTCAAACAAGCGTGTCTCTTCCAAGTGTAGGCTGTTCGCTTACAACACTGCCTCCCCCCAATGTCATCCTAAAAAGAAAGATATGTCAGCTTGTGAGACAGGTGAAAGGCCAAATAACTCCAAGGCCCACTCAAAGCAGTTCACTCTTTCTTTCTTTTCCTGGTAAACTGTTGGGATCAGCTATTTTTGTCCCAAGGTTTCAGAGTCACTGAAGTCAGTGTTAAACAAATATTTTCCCTACAATGATAGCTAGTTCCTAGTATGCTTCCAATAACATGTTGCCCTCTCACTGGTGTTGCATCCTGGTTTCACGGTCAAAACCTGATAGTGCTTTGGGATTATTAGCCACGAAATTCCTCAGCCCTCCATCCCTCAGCCCTTCATCCCTACAGACCCCATCAGTTGTTAAGATCAGCAGAGGGGTTGTAATTCCACCACCCTCAAAAATTCAGGGGGGCATGAAAAGAGATTCTCTGTGGCAGCCCCATAGCTTTGGAATTTCCTCCCCAAAGAAGTGCGTCTGGCACCTTCATTGGTTTTCATTGTATGTTGAGGATGCCCAGTAGAGGCTGGTTCTCATCCAGTCCCCAGGTTGTGGGTGGTGTCGCCTGTCAGCTTCTTTCTGCTTAATGCCAGAGTTGCCCCTGTAGAACGCAGCATAGAGAAGGATGGGAACAAAACTAGAATTAGCTGGCTCTGCTTGTCATTGGCTCTGGCTCAACCTACTGTTGAGTTCCCTGCCTTCTGCCCTACCAGCCTCAATGGGCACCAGCCACTGCCTCGTTACCCTGGCCTATGACACCTAAGAGATCTATTATTGTATGCCACCCCGGCCTCTGAGAGTTACGAGTTAGTAGCCATTGATATGAATGCTTTAGAAATAAACAGATGATGATGATGTATTAATATCTTTACTCTTACAGAAAGGTAGCCGTGTTGGTCTGCCATACTCAAAACAAACAAACAAACAAATTTCTTTCCAGTAGCACCTTAAAGACCAACTAAGTTAGTTCTTGGTATGAGCTTTCGTGTGCATGCACACTTCTTCAGATACACTAGAAGTGTGCATGCACACGAAAGCTCATACCAAGAACTAACTTAGTTGGTCTTTAAGGTGCTACTGGAAAGAAATTTGTTTGTTTGTTTGTTTTATCTTTACTCTGTTAGTGGTTGTGCTGCATCTTTTTCTTTGCCTGTTTGGGGGATTCCAACCTGTTTCCCTAACATTTTGCATAACAATTAACAATTATGTTCATCTTTGTATGCAGAGAACAACAGCACAAATTTGATATTCATGAAGTGCTGATGATCTCTAAATATAGAACTGGAGTATTTGCCCCTGGAATTACTGATTATAATTCTAAAAGAAGATGAAATGAGAACTGTGGGTTCTAATTTCTCAGAAGTGCAGGGCTTCCCCCCCCCCCCAGGAGGAACTCGCATGAATGCAGTTCTGGCACCTTTCAGGTGGGCTTCATTGCTATTCTAAGAGAATGAGGGAGGTGTTCATGGTGAGTCCCGACACCTCTTTTTCTAGAATAGCACTGCAGAAATGAGACCAAAGAATCGATCACTCGTGTCTAGAATGTTGCTTTTTTACAAGGCAGTGGCAAAGGAAATGTCACCATCCGGATCCAGTTTGGACTACAGCTCCCATCATCCTTGACCTTGGACTAGGGCTGATGGGTACTGTAGTCCAACAACATTTAGAGGGCCACAGGTTCCCCACCTCTGGTTTATAAGGACCCATAATTATACCATAATTGTTGAGGGGGGAGTGAAAACACAAATAAAGTTGTGTGGTTTGAAGGGGATGTCATGTTTTTGATTGTTTCAGAGAAACCTGGAACAAGATTCAGCTTCAGGCCTCTCTGCTTCTTGGTCTCTTGCCCAAAACTGCCTTCTGTAGGAAAAGTTTGAGTAAGCAGGAAAATCTGGGTAATAAATTTTCTGTAATTTGCTTCCCACATACCAAACACTATAATACATTACTGAACTGTGCTAATCCCCCTGTGCCCTTGTGTCATTTTACATAATAATGTTTCCACATATCTGCCTGCTTGCCTTTTCCTCTTGAATTGCTTTGCCAGCATTGGGTGGGGAAAGTGCCGTGTGAAAGCGGAGAAGGAAGATAAGGTAAATGGACAATGTTTGAGTGAATTAGGACCTTTCCCCCAAAAGAGAAAGCTCTCTCTTAGTCCCAGGAACTGCATGTGGCATCATTGGCTATGGTACCAATCTGTATGCTCCTGTACCTCAGGAGTAAGGAAAGAGCAGATCTTGTTTATAGGTTTCCAAAAGGCATATACTTGGCCATTGTAAGAACAGAGTGCTGGACCGGATGAGACTTTCACCTGATCCAGCAGAGCTCTTCTTGTGTCCTTAAGGAGGAAAGACTGACATGCTTTATGACCCTAGAAGGAATAAAGACATGCATCTAGAGTGAGCAACAACTAGAAAAACCAGGGCCTGGAAGCTCAGTTTTGTGCAGAGCATTGAGGGGGCAGAGGCACATTTTCTGAGGGTTGGGACCAAGCAAAAAACAAAACCCAAGTTCTGCTAATCATACAAGCACTTGTGTTTGCCATGTGCATTCCACAACGTGGTGGGCATCCTGATGATTATATGTTAAACACATGCTGTTCTATTTCAAGGACAAAAGGAAACACCTTGGTTCCCTAATATGGGGTTGGGAACCTGCGGCTTCCAGATGTTGTTGAACTGAAACTCCCATCAACCCTAACCATTCACTATACTGATGGGAGTCCAGCAACATTCCCTATTTATATAAACAAAGGCCCACAGAAATTAAATATATGATAAAAGTAACATGAAACCAGCAAACAGTGTCTTTCATCTGTAAGACAGGAGTGAAAAATTAACATTTTTGCCCAGTATCATTTCCAGGTTTTAGAGGGGCCCTGGGCAAGACACACTTCATAGAATCATAGAATCATAGAGTTGGAAGAGACCACAAGGGCCATCAAGTCCAACCCCCTGCCAAGCAGGAAACACCATCAGAGCACTCCTGACATATGGTTGTCAAGCCTCTGCTTAAAGACCTCCAAAGAAGGAAACTCCACCACACTCCTTGGCAGCAAATTCCACTGTCGAACAGCTCTTACTGTCAGGAAGTTCTTCCTAATGTTTAGGTGGAATCTTCTTTCTTGTAGTTTGGATCCATTGCTCCGTGTCCGCTTCTCTGGAGCAGCAGAAAACAACCTTTCTCCCTCCTCTATGTGACATCCTTTTATATATTTGAACATGGCTATCATATCACCCCTTAACCTCCTCTTCTCCAGGCTAAACATGCCCAGCTCCCTTAGCCATTCCTCATAAGGCATTGTTTCCAGGCCTTTGACCATTTTGTTTGCCCTCCTCTGGACACGTTTCAGTTTGTCAGTGTCCTTCTTGAACTGTGGTGCCCAGAACTGGACACAGTACTCCAGGTGAGGTCTGAACAGAGCAGAATACAGTGGCACTATTACTTCCCTTGATCTAGATGCTATACTCCTATTGATGCAGCCCAGAATTGCATTGGCTTTTTTAGCTGCCATGTCACACTGTTGGCTCATGTCAAGTTTGTGGTCAACCAAGACTCCTAGATCCTTTTCACATGTACTGCTCTCAAGCCAGGTGTCACCCATCTTGTATTTGTGCCTCTCATTTTCCCCCCCCAAGTGCAATACTTTACATTTCTCCCTGTTAAAATTCATCTTGTTTGTTTTGGCCCAGTTCTCTAATCTGTCAAGGTCATTTTGAAGTGTAATCCTGTCCTCTGGGGTGTTAGCCACCCCTCCCAGTTTGGTGTCATCTGCAAATTTGATCAGGATGCCCTTGAGTCCATCATCCAAGTCGTTGATAAAGATGTTGAATAAGACCGGGCCCAAGACAGAACCCTGTGGCACCCCACTAGTCACTCTTCTCCAGGATGAAGAGGAACCATTGATGAGCACCCTTTGGGTTCGGTCAGTCAGCCAGTTACAAATCCACTGAGTGGTAGCATAGTCAAGACCGCATTTTACCAGCTTCTTTACAAGAATATCATGGGGCACCTTGTCAAATGCCTTGCTGAAATCAAGGTAGGCTACATCCACAGCGTTCCCTTCATCTACCAGGCTTGTAATTCTGTCAAAAAACAAGATCAGGTTAGTCTGACATGACTTATTTTTCAGAAATCCATGCTGAACTATTGGTGATCACAGCATTCCTTTCTAGGTGCTCACAGACTGTTTGCTTAATGATCTGCTCCAGAATCTTCCCTGGTATTGATGTCAGACTGACTGGGCGGTAATTATTTGGGTCCTCTCTTTTCCCCTTTTTGAAAATAGGGACAACATTTGCCCTCCTCCAGTCTGCCGGGACTTCGCCTGTTCTCCAGGAATTCTCAAAGATGACTGCCAGTGGTTCTGAAATCACATCTGCCAGTTCTTTTAATACTCTTGGATGCAGTTCATCTGGCCCTGGAGACTTGAATACATCTAGACTAGCCAAGTATTCTTGTACTATCTCCTTAGTTATTCTGGGCTGTGTTTCCTCTGCTGAATCATTTGCTCCAAATTCTTCAGGTTGGGCATTGTTTTCTTTATCGGAGAAGACTGAGGCAAAGAAGGCATTGAGGAGTTCAGCCCTTTCTGTGTCCCCTGTTTGCATTCCACCATCTTCTCCTCTGAGTGACCCCACTGTTTCTCTGTTCTTCCTTTTGCTACGAACATACCCATAAAAGCCTTTTTTGTTGCTTTTAACCTCTCTAGGAAGCCTGAGTTCATTCTGTGCTTTAGCTTTTCTGACTTTGTGTCTACACGTGCTGGCTATTTGTTTGAATTCCTCTTTGGTGGTTTCCCCCCTTTTCCATTTTTTGTACACATCCCTTTTCAATCTTAACTCAGTTAAAAGTTCTTTAGATAGCCACCCTGGCTTCTTTAGGCACCTTCCATGTTTCCGTCTCATTGGTATTGCCTGGAGTTGGGCTTTTACTATCTCCCTCTTAACAAACTCCCAGCCATCATGAACTCCCTTTCCTTTTAGTATTACTGTCCATGGGATCTCACCCAGCACTTCCCTAAGTTTTATGAAGTCGGCTTTCTTAAAGTCAAGAAATTGAGTCCTAGTATGCTTGGCTGCTCCTTTCCGCTGTATAGTAAACTTCAGAAGAGCATGATCACTCGCGCCCAATGATCCTTCCACTTCTACCCCACTAACCAGGTCATCAACATTGGTTAGGACCAGATCTAAAATGGCTGTTCCTCTTGTTGCTTCTCCCACTTCTTCATGACACACCCATCCCTCAGTGCGCCTAGCTCCTCACCACAGTCGTTCAAGGGTGTGTTGTTGTTTATGGGCCCCATAACAGGATGCCGACCCTTGACAGTGGCTTTGATTTAAATCAATGCATTTCCTAAAATGGAACTCACCAGAGCTATATTTAACATGGGTCGGAGGAACATCACCCTGCTGTCTGCAGTGGAACTTTACATGTCTTCTACACCTGCAACTCCAACCTGTAACCCCAATCCAAGGCTTTCATGGCTATCTCTTCTCGTTGCCCATTTCCATTACCTATAGCAGGACTCTCTCTGGAATGAATGGTGGAAATGGTCCCTCTAGAGGTCATGAGAAAGGAAGAAGGCCCTAAAATCAGTTGTTCTTCCTGTTTCCAACAGGTGAGAAGGGTTCTTCACTTGGGATCAAAAAACTGCTACAGCAGACAGTTTTTCTAATAATGGTTGTGTGCTTGTGTGTTTGCTTAGTTCCATATGCTCCCAGGAATGCTGTTAATATATACTCATTGCGTTTTAAAGACTGAACCTTGTGTGTTTTCTAATGCTTTGGTTTGAAGAGAACTCCAGGCATGTGCCTTTAATATTTATTGTTGATGGAAAAACTCATCAAGGATGGATGCTCTTGTGTGACATATGAGAACATAAGAAGAGCTCTGCTCCTCCTATGGTGCCTGCAAAAGGTCTCAGTATCAAAAATCCACAGTTCATGAGAGACCATTTGCTCTTCCTGCTCAGTGCCTGTTTGCACTGATTCAGTCTCTCTTATGTTGAATATAACCACTGAAATATACTCAGAGTTGCAAAGTGATTTCATGCTCTTTATTCAGCTCATAGTGGTGAGGAGGAATGAATGAAAGTCCCCTCAAAGTATCTGCTTTATATACATTATTTACACAATGGGCTGCACATGATTGGCTAATTCTGGAATTCTACTGTAAGCCAATCAGGTTGTGGATTCACTTCTATCTGGAGCATGATTGGGTGGTTCCTGCCAACCAATCATACTGCTGCATTGTTCTAGGACCAATCAGACTACTGCATTCTGAATCCTATTGTTCTAGGACCAATCAAACTGCTGCCTTTTTGATCCTATTGTTCTAGGACCAATCAGACTGCTGCAGTTTGGATCCTATTCAACTCAGTACATAACAACCGCTTAAGCACGCCAACATTCCATTGGATGCCAGGATTGGACATCCACTGTCCCATTCTGAACAGAGGAAGAGTGCAAAGAGTATTCCCTATTGGTAGTGGTTGATATAGGTTCTTTCCCTCACTGATGGAAGGTGAGGCCATGCTCACACATTTCTCTCTTTCGGCTGTTTTAGAGGCGGTTGCCATTTTGTGTTATGTTACACCTATATGGAGCCACAGCACTATTTCAAAATTCCAATTGATCTCCCTGTTTCCAAACAGCTGGCAACCCCTGGCCTATGGGAAGCTCACAAACAAGGCACGAAGGTCATAGCCCTCTCTTCTCCAGTAACTTTATTGAATGGAATGATCCTGGAGGTACATAAAGCAATCATGACTTTTTGGCTTTGCTACACATACCCTCCATGAACCTGCCTATTTCTTCTTTGAAGCCATTTAAATCAGTGGCATCACCAATTCTCTTTTGCCTTCTGTCTGTCCTGAATCTCCTGCCAATCCGTTTCATTGGATGACCCCAATAAGTCACTTAGACAAACCAGAAGAGGCACAGGTGATCTCTCTAGGTCATTACTTTATCATTCTTTCCTTCTACCTAATATCCTTAAGTGATTGTTTTAATCAGTATAGTGCAACCGTCTTATTGCCTGGTATTCATGTGGGAGCAATAGCCTTCCCTGAGACAAAACACTGGTGCTGAAGCATTGTACTTGATATGCTTAGTCAGTCAAAACCAGCAATCCATCAGGACTGAGGTGTTATGTTCAAATCAGGATCATTCCTGCTTAGATGGATTGGAATGGGAGACTGCCTCATATCAAGTCAAATCATTGCTCCATCTAGCTCTGTGCTGTCAGTTTTCTCTACTGCTGTGTGGTAGCTCTCCAGGGTTACAGGCAAGGGATTTCCCCCAGTGCTACTTGAATATACCTGGTATTTAACCTGGAACTTTTTGCATGCAGTACAAGTAATAATAATAATAATAATAATAATAATAATAATAATAATAATAATTTTTTAGTTACAGATAGGTAGCCGTGTTGGTCTGCCATAGTCAAAACAAAAATTTTTTTTTCCTTCCAGTAGCACCTTAAAGACCAACTAAGTTAGTTCTTGGTATGAGCTTTCGTGTGCATGCACACTTCTTCAGATACACTGAAACAGAAGTTGCCAGATCCTTCTATATAGTGAGAAGGTGGGGAGGGGTATTACTCAGAAGGGTGGTGGGAATGGGTGATTGGCAGATAGCTGTGATGAGAATAATTTTTTATTTATACCCCACCCATCTGGCTGGGTTTCCTCATCTTTAAAAGTAAAATATTTGTTTATTGCCTTGACATCTGCTGGGAGGGCGTTCCACAGGGCTGGCGCCACTACCGAGAAGGCCCTCTGCCTAGTTCCCTATAACCTCACTTCACGCAATGAGGGAACTGTCAGAAGGCCCTCAGCGCTGGACCTCAGTGTCCGGGCTGGATGATGGGGATGGAGACACTCCTTCAGGTATACAGGACCAAGGCTGTTTCGGGCTTTAAAGGTCAGCACCAACACTTTGAATTGTGCTCGGAAACGTACTGGGAGCCAATGAAGATCTTTCAGGACCGGTGTTATATGGTATCCTGCTACTGTACTGCTGACCTTCCCCACAGTGCTAGCAAGGCTGCATTTAATTGGCCAGCTTTCTTTGTCATATGTTTGCCTGTGACAATGGAATGCAATGATCCATGGCATAAGAAAAAGCTACAAAAATATTATTTTCATTGATCTGAAAGAAATGATTAATCAGGGACTAGAGGCAAAGGTAGCAGTGCCTATGAGAGCTGACTCTCCAGATTGAGGTATTACAGGATATCAAAAGGCTACCTGAAAAATCCATCACTTGAGTTTGCCAGACTCTTCCGAAACATTTCAGGGAGTCGAGCCAGGCACATTAACTATCTCTTGGGTTATGAGCTCTGCAGACCCCGAGGCATGTGCTTAGCCGTTCTTCACTCCAATGGCTTCAGACTGGCTCTCTGCTATCTATATTTATCACTATCCCCTTGGGAAGTGCTTTGGCAGACACTTGCAATGAAAACCCTGCACAGAGCACTTTCTGGCACACGGTGAGCAGCCTTTAAATAGCACAGTGACATACTGCAATAATTACTCATATTAGCACTTTTCTGTGAGCTGCAGTGTGTGTATGTGTGTCACAGCATCTGTGTCACCTGATGTGATTCACAACACAGTGCGCAAGCAGCTAGGTCAAACAGGAACTGGCAAAGAAGATGCAGAGAGTGGCCTCAACCCAAAGTTCTGCCAGAAGCCGCTTGATTTTCAGAATGGTTTTAGCTCAGTCCAGAAATGTAGGTCAATGGATGTGATAGCACAAGCCTATTATCCCCCAAAGTCTTTGCATCTCTGTTCTTCACTTTCGGCAGTTACTGTTACAAAACTTGGGTGCAGTGGCAAAAGCCCATGGGGTTCCAGGGTCTGTGGTACTTTGGAGAATTGAGACACAGTGCAGACTGTCGTAGCTTTAAGAAATTTGGTTTCCTCACCTATTTACACCTTCAGTATGCATGGAGGGAGTCCAGATCTTACCGCATGGTCATTTCAAGAGGGGCTTTTACCCCACAGCAGTGCAGCCCTGGAGTCCAAGGCATCTCTCCCAGCCAGCCTGCAGCCAACCTGCCCAAGATGGATCCATCTTCCTTTTTCTTTCCTCTTCTTCTCAGCAACTGTTCAGATATTCATCTGCACTGACCTGTGTAGCGCAAAGGGAGGAGGGTAGGGAGACAGGAGCTGAATGCACATAGCTTTGTAGAAAGTTCCAAAATCATGCCTATGTGATTTCAGTTCTCCTGCAGCACCTGTGTTCTTTTCTATATCTCATTTCTTTCAATAATAACATTAAAAAAATTTTTTAAGCAAAACAGAGAACACCCAAAGAGGGGTGTGTGTGTGTGTGTGTGTGTGTGTGTTTATGGCATAAATAAATACTGATTACAAGTGATGATTGCCTGCAAGAAAGGGACAGTTGACATATGGACGTATCATTTGATTACCGCCCCCCTGAAGGCAGTTGAATGCATGAACTGATCGCACGGAATTGCCATTGTGTTTGATACATCACAATACTGTATATGACATAGCATAAAATAAGTTATGTGTTGTTGGCCCATTCACACATGCAATCATCGTACGATGAACTTTCATGTGTGAACTTGTCCCAAGTTTGTGGCAAAAATAATAAGAAGAAGAACAGCACAACAGCTGTGCCTTAGCCACAGATCTTATTTTTCATTCCTTACATTCTGTCTGTATCCTCCGGTAGGTTAGATGGTAAGAAAACAAACAGAAGAATTCTTTTCTGTGCGGATATGCTGAAAATTACTCAGCTCCATTCAAGCCTGTTTGATTCCATCATAGTGGTTAATAACTCTTTGCAGAGTGGGGTTGTTTTTCCTTCATTGTTACTCTACGCAAAGTGCTCTGGACTCACCAGCACTTAATGAATCACTCCCGAACTACTCATATCAGCTTCAAACACATTCTGTATTCAGACTAACAGTAGAATCTGGACTAATTTGGATTTCCTGGCTAACAGTTGGTTTCTGCTGTTTGTTGCTCATTGCGTGTGGAGGCTGTGGGATATCATTGACTAGATGACTGAAACTTGGTGGGAGAATAACAAATGGTCCATAATGAAATGACAAAGGATCAACATATGAGCAATTTCCTGGTTGAATAGTGAATCTTTCAGGATTTGCAAGGAAATGCAGGTACACCAGCAGCTGGTGGTCCCTGGATTAAATCCAGTCCCTTGCACCATCCGTGGGCAGACTTCAGGCTTCTTTTACTTGTTTTTACAAGAATCTCAATATCTACCCAAGTCATAGAATTAAAGATTTCTTAGCCCAGGAGTTTGTTTTGAGTTTTGGAATTCAATGGCGCTCATAATCCTTTCACGCAAGCTGTGTTGCCCAAGCTGTTTTTCCCCTCTTTCCATTTCAGCAGTATAATTTAGGGTAGGAGAGGGGTCACTTTGTTGCTGCTGTTGTTAAACAATCGGGAGTCAGGAAGCCTTTGCAACCTACTGCAAATCACTCAGATCTACCAGTATTTCCAGGTCTACTTTCCACCCACCCTAGTGGGTATCTTCCGGCTTCAGTGCTGTCAACAACATCCAAAGTAGAGGGTGATATTGGTGAACAGCAATGGGATTTGGTCCTGGGCCATTTGTGGGTGGGATCAGAGCTCTGGCAAACCACCCCTGGTTCTATTTTGATTCGTTGCTGGCCAGAGGTCTATGTAGGAAATGCACACATACTTAATGCTCTTTCGTTTAAAGAATGGGCGCACATTCCTGCTTACTAGTGTCCAACAACCTCCACCCTCCTATCTAGCATCATTTTGGTTGATACAATCAATCAGATATAGTTACGTCACGATATACTGTATTTTTCCATGTATAAGACAATGTTTTTTAAATTACCTTCCTTTGGCATGAAGAAGCTGCTGGAACCGGCAAAAAAGCTTGACATGCTTGGTGGGGCACGCTCCGTTTAAAATATTGATTTCTTAATTTTTGGTTCAAAATGATAGGGGTTGTCTTATACATATGGGCATCTTATACATGGAAAATATGGTAACTGAGGGTGACAGGGAATAAGAACTCATGAAGGCCATTTAAACGAATAAGTGATTTTTAAAAATGATATTCTGAGAAAGGGGAGCATATTTTGGTTCAACTGGAAATGCTCACGAGAAGCAGTGTGTATAGTTCTAAAAATTAGGACTAAGTCATTCTAATGGTGCATGTCTACTACTCAGACATAAGAGCTGTTGAGACCAATGGGAGTTACTCCCAGGGAATTATGTATAGGATTGCAGCTTTGGCTATGTGATATTCATGCTGTTACCATGCCTCTTTTTTTAAAAAAAGATATTTATTGAGATTTTCCACCTTAATACATTAAAAAATCAAAAAAGAAAAAACAAAAAAGTTAAAAACACATAAAGTTTACAATCCGTATTTTCAATAACATATTTCCCTGACTTCCCCACACCTCCCCTTCTTATATTCCAATTCAAATTGTTAGTTCAACAAGTTCTTATCCCCAATTTTTGACCTTTTTATATTTAATTCATTTTAGAAAAACCAATTTTAACTTATAAACATCAATATTTGTACATCAGTGCTCATTCTTAAAACTTTTTTCTAAAGTCGACCCAAATTCCCTTCCAGGAATTCCCCAATTTTCATACTAATAACAAAACAAAATAAAAAACAGATTATAATTGTACACCCTTTGGATTCCCAAACCCCACCCCCCCTTTCCCGGTTTCGATCCCCAACAAATGTCCATCAGTCTTAGTCTACTATCAGCCTGGAGACCTCACGTCCGAGGCTCTTAATTCTCTCTCAATTCCTCTCAGCCGGTTTTTTTGGTAGTCCTTAGTATTAAACACCAGATCTCGGAGAAGCTCTGTCCCAATAGGGTCCATGTTTCTTCCAGCCAGACCTCCATACTTAAAAGTGGAGCCCGAATCTTGTTTCTTACTCCTTTTACGTCCAAATGTCCTGAAAGCTCCAACTTCCACCTTAATCAAATTTGTAATCCATAGGTCTTCAGATCTCCACATAAGGAGATCTCTCCATTCTTCAATCTCCAATTCAGACCAGATTTTCATCATCCAGTACTTATTTTCCTTTGTAACCATCATGTCAGGCCTCTGGCTCTCCTTTGTCATCTGCAACATTACATCTCCTCCTTCCTTTTCCTCAGAAACAACATATATCTCTTTCTCCACACTCTCAAATCTCTCAAGTTTCTCTTCTTGTCCAGCTGCATGAACTTCCTGAGTCAAATCCTTATCAAATTCAATGAATTTGTTTACTGTTAAGTCCAGAGTTGCAACATTGGTAGCCAAAACATCAATTTGGCCTTGTAACTTTCCCAAGAGAAGAAAAACTCTGTCCAATTTAGCTTGAATTTTTCCTCCTTCAGCCATTCTTGTAATGTCCCAAAACCCCCTCTAGAGGGATTTCGGTTACTTAATCTTCCTTCCAGTTCAAATCCAAAAATCAAGTTAGTTTGTATCAGTTCTTCCTTGTTTTCAACAAAATATAACCAAATTGTAACAAATATATCCAGCAGAGACAGCAGAAACAAAGTTCTCTTTTTCCTTCTTGACAGCTAATTTGACAGCTGTCAAACTCTTCTATATCTCCTCAACAGGCTCTCTCGCGGGGGGGGGGATCCAAAAAGGAAGTCAGTCCCCCTCCCTACTGTAAACCTTCCAAAACAAGGACTGGGAAACCAAGGTCCAAAAAGAATTGAATTGCTGATAAGAACTAAGAATTCCACGATGGGAAACTACAAGAACTGTGCTGGAGGAAGAATTGAGGGAGAAGGAAAACGTAACCCCCCCCCCTGGGAACCGGGGTGATTGAGGAGAGAGCCTGGCGAAAAGCGAAGGAGATTTTGACAGCTGTCAAAGTAGCTGTCAAAGTCCGAAATTTAAAGAGGACTTGATTATGAGGACTTTGCTGGTTAATTTTGCTACAATTTGTTACAATTTGTCAAAACTTGGATATAAAATGGCGAAAACATGGATAACAATCGGACTTTTGGACTAGAGAAAACAAAGTTACAACAATCCCCCTAGAGGAGTTTCGGGACATTACAAAGAAGGTCGTAAGTGGAAAAATACCATTGGAATTCTACAGGACTGGTTATCTTCTGGGAAAGCTGCGAAACGGAAACAATATTGTGTCTACAGGGTGTTTAGCTAAACAATAGAATTTTCTATTGAAGAAAGGAAGGGACTGAACGTATGTTTTTGTTCCTGAATAACAATAATCCCTGCAGACCTACTAAACTTCTGAATTAGAACGTTTTGGCAGCGGAACAAGAGGAAACTGGACTACAACTTGGAAAGAACAATGGGGGGAGCTTTATTAAAGATTGGAAATTAAATGGTTTAAAAATAACTTTAAAAATAATTATAAAAAGAAAAAAGCCAGCAAGGAATCGGGGGGAAAATGTGATTTATGGACTTTAAGAATTCCAGGCAGATAATATGGATTAGTGGTCAGGGGGAAATTAAACCGGGGACGGGGGGGGGGAGAACTAGAATCCAAAGGCTTGTCAACTATTTTTTGAATTGGCTTTTTTTCATTTACTATACTTTTTATTCCTTGTTTCTTATTTCTTTATTGTGTGAGGTGTCTTTATCACTAAAAAAAAGGGGAAATTGTGGAATGGAAAGGGGGTGGGCCCTGGGGAGAGAACTCTTGTCTTTTATTAAGGGTACTGGTGAGGACTGAATAATTTTAAATTTAAATTTGAATAATGGTTTAAACAAATTAAGTTTTAATTAGAACTGAGAACTTGTGGAGCCAACAATAGGAATATGGTAGGGGTGGGGGAAGGAGGGAGTCCCGGAAAGAGGGTGTTTGAAAAGAAGGTTTTGAATGTATTCTATTCTTTTTCTTTCTGTATCTCTGAAAATCTTAATAAATATTATTTAAAAAAAAAAAAAAAAAAAAAAAACAGGCTCTCTCGCGGATCACTCCCGGGTCCGGGGGGGTGGCACTTCAGCTCTCAAAATTAGCTCTTATCCTCTAGTAAAATTACTTATACTGCCAAATCGTGAAATTAATGTCTTTTACCCAATAAAGAAGAAGAAGTTCTCTCGACCTTAGTTAACTAGTCCTTGCTTTAAATTATTTATAAGACGGGGAGGCAGACTTCCTGTTTGCGCCTTCCCCGATCATGCCTAATTCAAAAAAAATTTTTTCTTTGCAAATCCAATTTCCGTACTACTCACGGGTTGTTGCTTTTAAAGTCCAATTGTTCACAAGAAGAAGTCAGCGCTCTCCGACCATGGCATGCGGCTTCACTCCGCAGGAGAAGCAGTCGACTCTCAGCACCGCGCCGCTCGCCCCTTCCCCCGTTCTGAAGCCTTTAAAAAGGCTCCTTCGCGGGTCGGGGGTGCGCAAATGGTGCCCACCGAGTCACCAGGTTCACAGGCTTCAGCGCCTGTGATTTCTGAGGGTCCCCGCGTCGCCGCAGCAGCAAGACCCAAATCCTGCGGAGCCGATTCCCTCCGGAGCTCGGAGGGAATCCGCCATTAGTCGATGGCGCTAACCCGGAAGTCCATGCTGTTACCATGCCTCTTTGTCCACATCTGCATAGTAATACACATATATTCTCCAGCAGCGATGCACACTGCTCCACCCGATAGTTCCCAGAGTGCCTTTTTGGTCTTGGCTCCAGCCTGGTGGAATGCTCTGCCACAAGAGATCAGGACCCTGCGGGATCTGACATCTTTCTGCAGGGCCTGTAAGACAGAGTTGTTCTGCCAGGCCTTTGGTCAGGGCTCAGCCTGACTCCCCTTTCCTTTTTGTATAGTATGAAAGAGGCCTCCCAGCATTCTCACAGGCCCATATAATATCAGCATACACAGTTGGGCCTGATGAGCATTTACTGTTCCCAACTGGAATCCTGCGGAAAGCCATCTAATTCAGATTTTAATTTTATCCTGACTTGTTTTTAAGAGGTGATTTAATTATTGTTTGGTTTTATATCAATGTTTAGATTTGATGTTAGCTGCCCTGAGCCCAGTCTCGGCTGGGGAGGGCGGGATACAAATAAAAGTTGTTTGTTTATTATTATTATTATTATTATTATTATTATTATTATTATTATTAACAATCAATCCCCCTTCTGGGGGAACTCCGGGAGTTGTAGCTCTGTGAGGAGAATAGGAGTCTCCGAACAACTCTCAGCACCCTTAGCAAACCACAATTCCCAGGAATCTTTGGGGAAACCATGACTATTAGAGAGGTGGTAGAAGGGCACTTACATGTATACTGTAATGGGTGCCCAGGGTGTCTCTAAATCAGAAGCCCTTGCCTCAGCCTAGATCTTGCTCTGTTTAGCCTCTGCTTGCTCAAACCTGAATTCTTCTCTTGGATCAGGACCCCTGTCATGTTCAGACTGTCACTTGGAAGAGAACAGCAGCAAATACATGGGCCTCCCTTTGCAGACTTTTGTGTTCAACATGTGGTTGTTGAGGGGTGGGGCCAACACAGTGAAGGATGTCAGGCTTCGGTTAGGAGGCTCCAGCCTCAATGCATTAGGGGATGCAAGAATGAGATTTTGCAAAAGGTCTTATTCCCAGTCACCATCTGCCCAAGTCAGGAATAGCTGGAGAAAAGACTCTGATGGCCTTAGCAAATCCTGTTACTCTGGTCTTGGGTTCGCAAGCAATTCATGAGGTTTCTGAGATGATCAAATCAATAGAAGGGGGGTGTTCTTGCAGAGAAAATGCTAAGCCATTGAGCGTATATTGAAAGGAAGTCTGCAGTCCTAAACATGCTTACTAGGGAGACAACCCCACTGAATACTTTTGGGGAAACTTACATAGGATTGACTTGCACAACTGTAAGTTACATTGGCCAGAGGCTTTTTGCACAGCATGGAAAATCAATGTTCCAGTTAGAGCACATGCAGATGGGTGGGTACTACTAACGTGAATTTCTAAGTAGCATTTTTTGACTTCTCCATGCTACAATCTCTGCCACAGAGGAGGAAAGAAAACAACAGCAACAGTGGCTATTTTATGAACCTCTAGCAGAGCAGGAATCTGCCAAATATATCATCATCAGCAAACAATGCTGCAGTCATGTGGAGATATTTTTCCACTCTGTGTCCTTTATTAATACATTTGGAAAACTAATAACTGAAACCCACAGCTCAAGGTCGTTTATGGCTGGAAAAGCTGGACACTAGGCAATGGACAGATTATTCAGGAGTGCTTTTTTTTTTTAACAGTGATCTAGCATTAAACACAACATTTCTATAATTGCAGAATAAGCTGAGTAGGTGCATTAGGAAAAGCTAGACTTAGTCTGCATGCAAATGAAGGATTTGAAGATTGCCTCTGAGATAATCTTGTCCAATCTCTCTTTCTCATCGGGCACATGGTTCAATGTCATGGACAATGGCCAACCTCTCCTATCATCATTGTGGGAGACATTGGGCATGGTGACCTTTGAGCCAAAGCCTGCTATTGTTAGTAACATTGTAGGTATTTCTTTGGGACAATGCATGCTGTTCTCATCCAGGACAGCCATATTTAGAATTCAGGGCTCAGTGATCAGCTCTGTGGATCTCATGAGAATTTTGCTGCAGCAATGAAAAATATGCAAAGCGAATGTGAGCTGAGCTATTCATCTCCACCTCTAAACTACACTGGATTGCACAGGAAATCTGGTAACTAAAGCAGAATTTAGATTATTAAATATTTCCAGAAAGCAAGTTTCTAGACCTCATTGTCCCACTGTTCAGGAGTGGACACTCAGATAACAGATGAGCTTTTCCCCCTGAATTGATTGATTGATTGATTAATTGATTATTTAATCTCCATAGCACCAGGACCTCCATACACACTCCCCAGACTCACACCCTGGGGAAGTCACTTCACTGCTGCTAACACAGTGGTTTGGCTTCACCCCCAGAGGCACACTCCATTGACTCTCAAGAAAGATGGATGACAACAACAACAACATACCATTTAATGTGCAGAAAAACGGAAGCAGCAACAGACAACTTATTCTTAATATTACAAAAATGCAGTTACCTATAGAAATGTTACATTAATACAAAGTAACAAATATATATAAATCAATATGAATTCTCTTATAATGGCAATGGCACCCACTGAGAGGTGCTGGCACTGAGTTCTGGTGAGTTCCGGCTTAAAAAGAAGCCCTGCTTCAGGAGGAGCCTTGCAAGACTTTCATCAGCCCCACCTTTTCCCACATGCAGCCCATTCTGTCTGATTACTGGCCAATCTCTTCCCGAGTGAGCAGCCACCCTGGTAACTTCTCCCTACTGGATAAACTCATAAAGCTAAGGCCAGTGAAGAAACGTGACTGAGAAAATAAGGGGCACATGGAACCATAAAATGGGACAAAATATTGGGCAGTATCCAATGTTGCTGTTCTGCTAGTGAAGCACACTTCCACAACAGAAATTCTCCTCTCCCCTGAAGCCCTCTGGGAACTCTCAAAATCTGCTCCAGAGGGGTTGAGGGGCAGATTTTAAGGGCATGCCAAGTGATGGGAGGAAGGAGAAGGAGAGGTCCCATGCAGGAATGGAACCTGAAGCACGCAGTGTGGGATACAACCCTGTGCTCCTCTCTCTCTTTTATATGATAATATATTACAATGTTAGCAGCATGTTCCAGGTACACATGTTTCATATTATATTGTCACCACCACCACTGGCTTAAAATTATACTGCTGCTCCCTAAAAGCTCATAAAGTTCCCTTTAAAAGGCCATAAAAATTCAACCCGTGTTTGTGTATTGCCTACAGGATGTAAACGGAACTCATTTGCTTTTGATATATTTGCCATCACTTGGACTTCACTTTCCATCCAGCATTATTAAAAAATAATAATTTGTTTTGGTCTTTCCCTCATTTTGAATGAGTGAGGTAAAATTAAATTGAATAAGCCCAATTGAAAAAGTAGCTGAATATATTCTCCGAAGCAGAAGTCTGGCTGTGATGATTGTTATTATCCAAGTGTGCCACTTTAGATTGCCCTGAGAAAATGGGGGGGGGGGGGAGGAGCGGGAAACAAGAGTCAAAGACTCACTGTCTGATATATTCAAGGCTCAGTTGCAGAAAAGAAGTAGTTCATTTCACGACCTATTTATTATGTTCAGGGCTGTCTTTAGCAGATGCGGCGCCAGGGTGCAAATATCAGCCCAGCGCCCCCAAATTACCACGGATAGTGCTGGGGTGGTTGTAGCTGCGTACTGCCAGCCATCTGGGGGGGGGGTGCAACTTCTCCCCCATGCCACTGCAGGAGAGCGATCCCTGCAGAGGCTTGGGAGTGAAGCTGTGCGCCCCCCCAGCCATATGGTTGGTGGGGTGCAGCTTCAATCCTAAGCCTCTGCAGGGATTGCTCTCCTCTCAAGGAGGCTTGGGAGGGAAGCTGGCAGCATGCAGGGAAAGGGGAGGCTGCCGGCAAGGCAGCACAGCTCCTCCACTTGCTGGGGCGCCCCTGAGAGGCCGGTGCCCTGGCGCGAGGCACCACTAAGCCCTATGGGAAAGACATATCTGATTATGTTTATTGTCTTTACAATATTTCATGAGAATAATGATCACCAATGACACAAACAATAACTTTTAAAGCAAGTACTATAACTATATGCTGGGCCTCGGGTCTCTTTGAGGTGACCTTTTTATTGAGCATTCATCCTGATTCATTTGCACAAAGTTTGTGCGGAGGTTATATACAATGTCTGCTGTTTATTCAGCATGCATTCTGATTTTCTTGTGGGGAAGTGATGTGATGTCAAAGCAGGCAATTGTTATCCCAGTGAATTTTCCCATCACCTTCCTTACTGCAAAAAGTCTGATTTAGATTGGAAGTGGGCTTATTGCACAAAAGCATAGACTCCACACTTTAATTGCGCAAACAGAATTTGCCAGCATCTAACTGAATTCCACCCACAAAATAGCAATGGTCTGGAATTGGCCTATATTTTCAACAAAGATAAATTTAGTAATCTATTCCAGGGGGACCTGCAGCCCTCCAGACATTATTGAACTTCAACTTCCGTCGGCCAAATCAGCATGGCCCATGGCCAGGGATTAATGGAGCTATAGTCCAGCTACATCTGATGCATCACAGGTTCCCTACATCTGATCTGTCAGTCAATAGCAGGGCTCCTATTGCAAGGAGTTATGAGGTTGCACAGCATAGGCCAGGCATAGTCAAACTTGGCCCTCCAGATGTTTTGAGACTACAATTCCCATCATCCCTGACCACTGGTCCTGTTAGCTAGGGATGATGGGAGTTGTAGTCCCCAAACATCTGGAGGAGGGCCGAGTTTGCCTATGCCTGGTCTAACTGGTCTAACACCCGCATCACCAACATGCACACCAGCCCCCCCAACCACATGTTCAGCCACTGTATTAAGGGGCCCTGTGTCCATAGAGATCTATATGTAATGGAGGGCTCTATATCTGTACATTTTTATGTGGATAAGACCCATTCTCACAGTGGCCATTTCTCACAGGTCAAACATGTGGCTGGTGGAAGGGCTGGGTGGTGCGAACCCACAACCCCTTCACACCTTGCATGGGAAGGGCATCATGTGTACTGTCCTAGAATGCAGAATTCCTATGCATTCTCACATGCTGCTTGCTTCCCATGCTCTGAGATCTACAACACTGACTCTTTTTAGGAGCCTATGCTGTTATAACTAGAAGCCCTGCCGAATAGTCTTTAATTTTTGATGCCCACTGCAGAATCTGCATGTTCAGCAAAGCCGAACAGATTATATTGTAATGGCTACCGGCTACGAACCATAAAAATCTGAACAGATTACCAGTAGAATAAAAATTTAGCATGCCCTTTTGTTCCTCTGGGTAGTGATTCTTCTTTGCATAAATCTTTTTCTTTTCACCTTAGTTGCCCTCACTGCCATTGAATCTGACTGGCCGCAGCATCAACCCACATTATTTTGTATATGGTCGTCCATAACATCAAGTGTAGGCCGCTCAATTTACCAGTGACAATTTGGCCGGAGTGGTGGTAGGAAATTTGCCATAGGCATACTGATCCTTGTGATGAATGTTGGGAATGCTCATCAAATGCAGAGGAGGACAGGACTCCTGCACTTTCAATACTGTGAAGCAGAGGGAATGTTTGCAGGCAGTCATATAGAGACAGAATATAGAAGAGCAACACCTCTATTAAAGGTAAAAGACTCCTGACAGTTAAGTCCAGTCACGAACAACTCTGGGGTTGCAGCGCTCATCTCGCTTTACTGGCCAAGGGAGCCGGTGTTTGTCCGCAGACAGCTTTTCTGGGTCATGTGACTGAGCTGCTTCTGGTGAACCCAGAGCAGTGCACAGAAACACCGTTTACCTTCCCGCCAGAGCAGTACCTATTTATCTACTTGCACTTTGATGTGCTTTCGAACTTCTAGGTTGGCAGGAGCTGGGACCGAGCAACGGGAGCTCACCCCATCACAGGGATTCGAACTGCCAACCTTCCGATCGGCAAGCCCAAGAGGCTCAGTGCCTCAGACTACAGCGCCACCCGTGTCCCTCTAACACCTCTATTGGTCACCTGTAATTTTAAAGGCAGGGATAGCCAATGTGGTGCCATCCAGATGTTACTATTTGTTAATTTAAAAGCTTATATACCACCATTCATCAAAATACCATAGGGCAGTTGACAACATAGAGCATAATAAACAGTGTGTGTGTGTGTGTGTGTGTGTGTGTGTGTGTGTGTACATGCATACATACATACAGTAATATCCATAAAATACAAGAAAACCCAAACCATCATATAAATTCATAACAATTCATAACAATAAGCACTACATAGTAATAAATATAGGATATAGATAAGATAAACTTTATTCGCATTAGCAAACGGCCATGGCAACATAAAACAAGCAATATATATACAAATAAAAAGACAACAATGGGTAAAAAGGGCAATCAAATGACCAAGATTGTCGTTCAGATAGTGGCCCTTAATCTCATTGCACCCTCGATAAATCTAGCAACCTTTGCTGTTGTCTGATCATTTTGATCTGAATATAGGATATATATATATACACACATGCAGGTACAGCAAAAGCAATGGAGTTGCACTCCAACAACATATGGACTGCACCGTATTGGCTATCCCTGTATATTAAAGACAGAAGAGCTCTCTTTTCCTGCGCATGCCCTCCCTTCCCTTGGAGACAGGAGACCAGATAGAACTGATGGGCGGCATGTCCAGAACAGCTGTTCTTCTTATGTCCTTTTATTTCAGCCCTGCCACCTCCTGTTAGCAACGTCCCTTCTGCCTTCCTCTCCACCTTCTCATTAGCATCTTGCCATCTTGCTGCCCTCGTTTCCCATTTCTCCCTCGCTCTCCCTTCCTGCTCTTCACGCTTTCTACTCCTGTTGGGGCTAATGTGTGCTCCGTGGCTCCCAGTCACGTACGGCGCTTCCTGTCAACAACTTCCCCGAGATACACTATATTTCATTATGGTTTAATAGGATTGAGCAGCCGGGGCCTATTTGAATTCTCTGTGTGTCTGGTCCCCGCTGCACACACTGTAGCTTGAAGTGCTCATTTTACAGGAGACGGGAACCTTTCATTTCCAGGAGCTGGTAATTTCATCTGCATTGTTCAAGCCACTCCGGCATCCGAGGGGGGCAAGGAGAGACTGCCCAACCTGTAAAAGGTACATGGAACAGCTGTCTCACAATTACTTTTAACTTGAATGTTTTCTATTCCGCTCCGCTCCTTCCACTGATCGGCCCATTCTCACCCAGCTTCTAAAAGAAAGAAAGCACCGAGAAAGAATTCTGAAAAGGTTATAACTGTCATTGCCACACAAAACAAGCTGGCAGAAGAAGAAATGTTCAGCTGTCAGTGTGTGTGGATGCACACACACACACACACACACACACACACACACACACAACACAAACACAGCAAAGTGAACCCCCAACATACACCAAAAAGCTCAAGTTCTTGAACAAGCTGAATCAAATGCTCTTTAGCCTCTCTTTTCTGAGGTTTGTCTTGATTTTCTAGTGACAGCCAAATGACCTCCATCTCTCATGAGAATGGAATTGACCCTGTTTGACCTCCCGTGTACGCACAGAATAGAGCAATTGCTGTCCATAATGGCCAGTCTTAACTTTCTATTTCATTTCGCAGCAAAGAAGACTGACATTTACTCGAGAAGGCTGTACGGTCATAATTGAACCAGCACTCAGACTGCTAACTCTTGTTGTTCAGGTTGCAATGCTTGCTCTAAAAAAGCATGATTTATTAATTAAGAGATTTCTTACCCACCCTTCACCACAAGGTCTCAGGGTGGGTTACAATCATGCAATATTAAAATCCAATAATACAATGGAAAACTAATCAAAGAAAATACATCAGGCAATTGAGGTGGTCTCACGAAAACCACAAAACTCTTAAGTGACAAAGGCCAGGTCAAAGGGTAATTATTACACCGCTGTTGCTATGTGGAATATGGCTGTCCTACTCCTGTGAATGCCTTTGGTTAAACGTCTGTGACATCACAGAAAGATTCCTAACACACTTCCTCCTTCTACACCATGCTGAATTTTATTTCCCATTTTTTATCCTTCTCCCTTTTTCTTCATTAATTATGTGTGTACTTGTCCTTTTCAGTACAGGCAACTCCCCATTTATGCAGGGGTTGCTTTCCAAGGCAGTGCACATTTAAGTGAAATCGCATATATTGGGAACACCATTGAAAAAGCCTGCAAACATAATGGTCGCTCCCTCCCAACTGCCTTGTTCAAGCTCCAACTCTCCACAGGTCTCAAAGGGTGGTGCAAGGGCTCCTGGTATTGCTAGACACTGTTCTTGCATCATTTTTGCCATTTTCATGCTCTTTCAAGGGCCATTCCCCCCCCCTTTTGGTGCCACTTGTGGGTTTGCGGTGATACGCGCATGCGCTGTCACATGCGCCTTGAACACATGTAAATGGGACATTGCCAGTACGCACTTAAACAAAACAAACAAAAACAAAAACACTGAGCCATTGCTATTACACCCAGAGCACCACACACACACACACACACACACACACACAAACACAGAGCAAGTCAAGCCTGCGCTTTCCCTTATGTGGAGATGGAAACATTGATTTAGGGCAGAACCACATCAACCAGCATTGCCCCCTCCCAGGTAAGGGGCTTCATTTGGAAATACCTTTGTTCTCCATCTGCAAAGCAGTTATAACAGTTACCTGTGTCACAGAGTTGCGGTTACAGAAATGCATCATTTTGTGTGCGCCTGTAGGAAGGGCCTGTATATTCTGGTTCCTCAGTGACTGGGGAGAGTCAATGTGTCTGTGCACAAAGGGTACCGACACTCATCCATTTTAGAAGCCTGCTTCTTAGCATTGAATAGGACTCATGGTTTGCAGACACCGGGATAAGGGAGTGCAGCTCTGGACTCAGAGATGGTTATCATGCCTTTGGCCCTTCCACCAAGACCCCTTTATCTCTCTCAGCGATGGCTGTTGCCATGGCAACCAAGTGATTAATCATTTTTTGAATCTGGCGTATGAATCTCTCTTGACAAAGTTGGACTCAGACCTGCACCACTCGCTATTTTTAGAGCCTTGCTGCATAATGCAGGAGCTGATGAATGTTCTCAGATCTTCATTAGTCAGTCGCTTCCAGCTGCGAGAGAAGTTGCTTGTCTCTGGACTGCAGCTTGATGAGAAGAAAATGAGGGACCTGGGAGGCACCGCCTTGGCGGAGGTAGGGAGAAAGAGAGTCAGCGGGGCCTTCCGGAGCCACCTCTGAAATGTTTACAAAAGCTGTCACCCATCACATACAGGCAATTTGTTTCAAAATTCATGAGGATCCCTGGCAGCCTTCTCAGAATGTCAAACACTAGGGATGCTTCCACACAGAGCAAAGCGAGAGGGAGACAGATCAGGCTGAGGCAAGTTGAAAGTTCAGACAATGCTCTTGTGGCAAGTTCATAATGGTTGTGGCTGAACCAGATTTGAATGCCCATATACTCCGCATTTAACCCAGCCCTCCAGATCTTGCTGGATGACAGCTCGATACATTCCTGACTGCTCGCCATGCTGGCTGGGGTTGATGGGAGATAGAGTTCAACAATATCTGGAGGGGCTTCAAGTTCCCCATCCGTAGTTTAGTCTGATTCAAAGTTAGCCTCAGATCCATAAGGTTAAAACTTACTGTACTGGGAAATGATATATAATGAACTGAAAAAGATGTTTAAGATAACACTTATTTTTTAAAACAAACCAGAAGCTTTTCTTTTGGGAATTGTGGGATCAGAACTACCTAAACAGTATAGAAATTTATTTATTTATGCAACCACAGCTGCAATAATGTTAATTGCCCAAAAATGGAAGGAAGATGAGGTCCCGATGAGAGAAGAATGGATACAGAAGTTAATGGACTACGCAGAAATGGTGAAACTTACGGGGAGAATAAGAAATCGAGAAAAGAAAGGAATGGAAATGGTTTATTGAGAATTTACAATCAAACTGTAAACAGATTAAGACATTGTCAGGATTAATGTAAAAACCTGCAGTTTCAAAATATTTATGGGATATATGCGGGAACAGATATATAAAATAATATGTTGAGATAATTTGGAGTATGCAGGAAGATGAAAAGAAATGTAAAGAACCACAGAAAGAGGGGGAATGGAGCCAGAGTTGAATAATTGTTGTTATATAAATGAAAATTATAAATAAAAACTTAAAAACCAAAACCAAAACAAAGTTAGCCTCAGACCCTGGACCAGTCTCAGAGCATGTGAAACAATAACATGTAGAGTTGTTTCTGTAGTATAATGGCCTTTCTAAGTTTCCATACCAGAGCTGCCTCAGTTGGCTCTCGGGCATTGTTCTTTTAGTTCCTCTTCTGCATGGTTTTTCCCTCCATAAGCCATTTGTCTAAAGTTGTTTTGTGGATGCATCCTCAGTGTGGCTCTTCCTTGTGATACATTTTGGTACTAAACCTGAATAAAGGGCCTTTACCACCCCATACACCCTAGTTAGATGGAAGGGCTTTTGGGTAAGAGGCATTCTTTCCTCAGAGGAACTTAACACAGCAGCTGCCCATATTGTCAGAAGGAATCCTCCTCTCCACCTTGTGGTGTGGGGAATAAGCTCAGTTCATACTGCATTTAATAGCAAACTTATGCAATTTGCACTTTCTGAAGGAATATGTGAACCAAAACACAGCCAACTTCAACATTCACACTACTCTGAATTTTGCAATGCAGTTTTCCAACTGAGCAACACACAAAAATGCATATACTGGGGGTGGGGATGTGCATAAAAATGCATATATTGGCGAAAACAACGTACGCAAATGCATTATATTAGAGGAAACCGCTTGCAAAAATGTGTGTGTGTGTTTGACAAAAGTACATAAAAAGAGGAGCTTTGCACGAAAATGCTGATGACTCTTCATGATGACTTTTTTAAAAAGCAGTCTGAAGAGGAAATGTGAGGAATTGAATTTAAGATTGTAAAAAATTTGAAACGGAGAAACCAAAACTGACAGATTCACCCATCCTGCTTGAACTTCCCTCAAGAAGCCAGAGTGAAATGCAATGGGGCCTCTTTGATTTGTGTCGGCCTTTAAGCCTCCAGCAGGAATTTGAACGGGCCACACAACAAGATGAGAGACAAAGGGCAGGGCGGGGAGCATTTCAGACGTTGGACAATCTGACCAAGCAAAGTTGCAATTACTGTTTTGGTAATTACTGGGCTAGGCCTAGAAAAGTAAAAGCTGCTGAAAGCAATGGTAATTATAGCTTATTTTCAGTATGTGAGGAATTGCTTGCCCAAGCATGCAAGCTGGCATAGAAGAAGCCAGCTTTCTCCCCCACAAGACATTAGTGGTGACGCAGAGCTTGTTAAGCCAACCAGACTTTCCAGAGAGTATCCATTCCTCCAGTTCCCTTTACGGCCGTGTGCTTTTCCCTTCCAAGCTCAGCTCATATGTTAGGCCAGGATAAAGCAAACAAAATATTTCCACTCTTCCTTGGTGTGCCTGAGTGGGTCCACAAGAACCTCAAGTGGAAAGTCAGTATGTGAACAGAGTCCTGGAATGGAACCAAAATGGCCCGGGTTCAAATTCTTGCTTAGCCATGAACCGTGGCTGAGTGACACTGTGGTTGTCGCCTGAGCACCTTCATTTAACACCTTTCCGTTCTGCTCCTTTCAAAGGATACCTGGGTACAGCAGATGTAATGACATAAAACAGAACCAATCATAAAGCAATAAATAAAATTAAAACAAGACTGAGTATAATACATTTCAAAATTCTGTTAAGGACTGCGTTAGAAGAAGCAGGTACAATAAAACTTGCAATTAAATGGCTGGGATAACAGATGAGGTTTTATAACTTTCTTAAAATTCTGAACCTTGGAGGAAAGAGGAGGAAAGTAGGGGTGGGGTAAATAAACAATGCAAGCTTTGACTTATTATGGGGGGGGAGTTGTGCTCCCCAAATAGTGTCCCTGCTCTACTACATTTAGGGGTGTGCTGCAGCCTGAGTTGTTGGTTCAGCCCAGCTAGAGACCCAGTTAGCAGGTTACCATCAGTGGCAAAGAGTCTCAAGTTCTTATTCATGGATCTGGTTGGAATAAAACCCTCAGCCTGTTGGAATTGTTTATCTTCCAGCTTCCTCTCCAAAACAATTCACCTCATCTGGGTCATAAATAAAGGAACAATAGCTATGTATTTTTAGACTCTTTCTGTGTTATGTTGGTTGGTTTCCATTTTGTCACCCTGACTTTCCTTTTCCTTTTCTTTTTTTTTAAGAAAAGAAATACACCTTGTGGAAATAAATTAAGACAAAGTCACATGTTTTCACAAGAAAACTACCCTTAGTTTGCGCTTGCCAAAAGGGAGCTCTATCAAGACCTCATAGCCTTGGTGTCTAAATGAAATCTCAACGTTAAGGTTTCTTCACTTACGCATTGCCAAAACTGAGGAGGAAAGAAGACACAATATGCATAGATTTTGCAAGCAGTAATTTAGACGTACAGTTGTCAGCTTATAAATCATTGCCCATCCCTGCTGCATATTATACCTAGTAGAGTGTTGTCACTTCATAAAAGTTACAGTATAAAAATATTACAGCATGAGTAGTGGATGTTGACTTAAGAGGGCAGGCGGGGCACTGCCCTACCTAGCTGATTCTGCCCTCAGACAGGTCCCACTTGCCTGCCTGCCATCTTTCTTTCATCCAGGCCAGGGGGGGTGGCTGCCTGCCAGTCTCCTCCTCCTCCTTAGTCTCAGTGTTGCCCGTTGTGGAAACCAACAGGCAGGGCCAAGGTTGGGGACGCAACTGAAATTTGTCGGCTCTGCCTGCAACTTGCTCTGGTTCTGCCTATTATTACCTCTCACTCCACCTCCTCTTGGCACTTTCCGCCCCACCAGTCTGAAGGGACACCAGCTACCACTGAGCATGAATGTTCACATCAAGCACCATTTTGTGAATAGGATGGCCATTGTGTGGAAACAAAATGAGAGACAAGGCAAGTGGAAAGCACACTTCCCTTCTTGGTTCACATCAGTGCTGGTATGTCTAACCTGGGTCTGGTTAGCAGAACTTGAAGTTCTAGTTTAAGAAAACAACAAGAAGTAGATCTGACAAGCCAAAGCTCTGCCGGTCCCTGTGCCAAGGTGAGGTATGCGAGGGTTCACCCCTGACTGGGATCAGCCATTGGGAATAGGGCTGCCTGGAAGGATGATCTAGGTGACATTTCTCCCTAGTCTCAAATGTGCTGGGGCTGGATTCCTCAAGTGCTCTCTTCTTTTATGATCGCTTTGGATGTTTTAGGACTGAGCCTTGACATAGACATCAGATTCCATGACCAAGTCCTGGTTGACATTATACTCTGCAACTGATTACAGGTAGGTAGCCGTGTTGGTCTGCTGTAGTCAAAACAAAATTAAAAAAATTCCTTCCACGTCCTCGTGGAAGGAATTAAAAAAAAAAAAAAAAAAATACGAGGAAGTCACTTAACAATGTTATGAAGTTAGGTTTAATCATGGTGGAGATGTATGTTTGTCTGTCTGTCTGTCTGTCTGTTTGTTTTTTAAAAAAATATGGAAAACTAATAAAAAATTGTGTGTGGGGGGGGAGTCCTTCCAAAAGCACCTTAGAGACCAGCTAAGTTTATTATTGGTATGAGCTTTCTCTGGTATCTGAAGAAGTGTGCATGCACACGAAAGCTCATACCAGTAACAAACTTAGTTGGTCTCTAAGGTGCTACTGGAAGGATTTTTTTATTTTGTTTTGACTCTGCAACTGAGTTAAGACAAATGACCTGTCTGTATACTGTGACCAGTTGCAAAGGAAATCAGAGATCCATGGTCCTTTAATTGCTGTGTGGCAGGAGGGGTTTCAGCAGGGGCCAGCAAACTTTTTCAGCAGGGGGCCGGTCCACTGTCCCTCAGACCTTGTGGGGGGGGCAGACTATATTTTTGCGGGGGGGGGGGATGAACGAATTCCTATGCTCCACAAATAACCCAGAGATGCATTTTAAATAAAAGGGCACATTCTACTCATATAAAAACACGCTGATTCCCCAGACCATCTGTGGGCCAGATTTAGAAGGCAATTGGGCCGGATCCGGTCCCTGGGCCTTAGTTTGCCTACCCATGGGTTTCAGCAAGTGAATCTTTTCCTCATCCCTGGCTGCACCCCAGAAGCTGCATATTTCAACTCCTCCCCTCCTTTTAAAAACAAATGTTTAAATGGTAACAGGATCCTGCCCTCCATCTAGAGTACTTTCAGACTGTTGCTATTTTGGGGTGAGATTCAATCACATGCTGGCAAATTTGGGTCTTCTTTCTTTATTTTTTGCTAGTCCCCCAATTAATGTTGATTTGGAAGCCTCACACAATCTACCCACTTCCACCATGAAAGACCAGACCTTTTTCGATAAGGAAACGCAAAGGTACTTGGAAGTTGACATCATCTAATCTCCTGCTAACAAAGCAGAAGGCGTGCTTAATAAAGAGCTGGCATGGTCTCAAATCCCTGAGAATGAATCAGCATGTAAACAGGTCATCTGAAGGCGACCCTGGTCACCCTAGCAGTGCTTGCTTGGACACTGAAGTGGCAAGGCTTGGATGTGAAATTGTCCTCCTGCTAAATTCAAAAAGAGCTCCCACCTACCAAATTGCACCATCTGGGATTGTTGCAGTCAGTCTCGCTCTCCGGACGTCGAGCAAAGCTTTCCCCCTTTTGAAATTCATCCCAGACTCCAAGTTCCCTGGCTGCATTCTTCAGGGCTCTGGCTCTCATGAGAGTTTATTTAAGTTCAGAGCAGTCAGCATTTTATTTATTGTGTTGTACAAAGAGTTCAGGAGGAGCTGTTCTTAAAATGTGCTTCACCTCCCTATACAGTACTGTGCATGGCTGAGGAGTGGGGGGTGGGGGGTGGCAGTTGTAGGTTAATAAGTAAATATTGTTCCAGCATGTTTGCATCTCTTGTTCTTCTTCTAAAAGATAACCAGAAAGTGCCAGTGCTGTTTTCCCTGCTTACAATTCTGTGTTGTGCTAATGGCTAAGTAGGAAGTCTTCCCAGCTGTGCCTCCTCTAAGCTTAACTAACCTCAGCGAGTTAAAAACAAAAAAAAGCACCACCTTCCAGATATTTAAACATTTGCAGTTAGTGCTGGCTAGTTAAGTTTTACAGCAATCTATGGCATGCGTTTTGTAGGGGCAAAGTGAGGGCAGAAACTTTTACCCCATAAAATATTATACAACACACAGTATAAAACCTGAATGTGCCGCGCCATAATAAACACACAAAAGTATTGTGACTTTCCTTTCTGTTCTGCCAGCCCCTACAAAGGGTTTTTTCCCTATTTATTGACATCCCGCTCAGCAAACCCAAACAGCCAATGATTGAGCTGCTTCAGTTAAATCTTCTGCTAATCAGCTTTTTCTTTTTCATGTTGATCCCGACCCATTGTCGATGAATACTCCCCAGAGTTGCTCCTGCATCTAGAGTCTGCAAAGATATGCAGAGATCATGTCTGATTCTGAACATCTTGTCTCCCAGCCAGACCTGTAAACTGCTCAGCCACTTCCTGAAGGTTATGCCTTGTGAGTCCAACTAGCCATCTGCATTAGTCATTCAGACAAGATGTTTGCAGATTTCTGTAGTCACAAGAATGACTTCTGGGAGTCTTGTAGAGAAGAAGCCCCAATTTTTCTCCTTTCACATATTGCGGATAACAAGAATATCAGTATAGAATATGATGCATTCTCCAGACTGACATGTTCATAGTTAATGGAAAGTAGTGTGCCAGCACGACTATAGGAGGCTGCCAAGTGTGCTGATATCAAATTGTTCAGGGTGTGTAAGACAAAAAGGGATTGTGAAGAGCTCTGAAAGGATGTCTCCAAATTGGATGAGTGGGCAGTAAAATGGCAAATGCAATTCAGTGTAAGCAAGTGGAAAGTGACGCACGCTAGGGCAAAAGAATTTCAAAATTTCACATATACGCTCTGAATGGTGTTGACCGACCTGGAAAGAGGCCGTAGGGGGCAAAGTGGATATCTCAGTGAAGATGTCAGCCCAGTGTGCAGAACTGTGAAAAAGGCAAATTCCATGCTAGGAACCATTAGGAAAAGAATTGAAAATAAAAATACCAGCATCATAATGTTATGCAAATCGATGGTGTGGCTGTGCTTAGAATACTGTGTACCGTATTTGATCATCTCACCTCAAAAAGGATATTGTGGAGTTGGAAAGGGTTTGCAAAAGTGTGTCAAGGAGATGGAGCGACTCCCCTATGAAGGAAGGTTACAACATTTTGGCTTTTTAGCTTCGAGAAAAGTCAGGTAAGAGGAGGGACGATAGAAGTGGTCTCCACCAATTAGGCATGGCACAGAGAAAGTGGAGAAAGAAGTGTTTTTCTCCCTCTTGGGCACAAGGCATCATTTCTGGCCTTTACTTTCTGATATTAGGACACACCTGTCCACCATGAGCTAGCAGTTTCCCAGATAACGTGACTGGGGAACCTCAGATCTGAGGGGAGGGTGAATCTGGCCCTTGGGACTCTTCCCAGGCCACACACCCCTCCCCAGCCATATTTTCTCTCCCTGGGCCATATTCCTTGCCAGCCCTGCTTCACAAGCTCCTGGAGTGTTTTTTTGCCTTGAGTTCTGATAATGCCTCTTGCTTATCTTAACAGAAGACACAAAGGGGTGTGTGAGTGTGTGTGTGGAAACTAGCCTTCAGAACCAAGTTAACATTTACATTTGCCTCTACTCCCCCTCACAGTTCACTGGCATGCAGCTCTCAGAAGGTGGTCCGAAAGGGAACATGACTCTTGGGCTGGAAATGTTCCCCATTCCTGCTGTATAGCAAAAGCAGTACCTTTGGTGCATGAGACAATCTTCCTGAGAGAGAAGTATTTTGTTCTTTCCCCCTTCTCTTTCTTTCTTTTTCTGAAAGGATCAGGTTCAAAGAGGATAAGTGATTTTGCCTGGTGTTGCCAAAGAAATCGCGGAAGGCCTGCAAACACCATATAACTCTTTTGGCGGTTACTTGTCAATCTCAGCACCAAGTTTTCCTTCCTCCAGGATGCCTCTCTGCCAAGCATTACGTCTCCTTTCTCTCCTACATTCTTTCCAAGAGCATCCGTCATCCACAAGCCATTGACATAGCTTTATATGGCTGTTGAAAGAGTCATTGCTTTATCATTTCCTTTCCTCTGGCGAGGGTCGGATGATGGGATCCTGCGCTATCCTATCCCCTTCTTCGGTTCTTTTGGCACACTCATTTTTAATATGAATCATTCCCCTTTTGGCTCAGACTCTCATGCTGATAATATTTTTGTGGAAAGGTTTCTTTAGAAGTCCCTATTACTCATGCATTTTCCAGATTATCCGGCATGTTTCTCGACAAATGTTATTCCAGAGGGCAGCTTGACAACACTTTGCTGCTCCCCAATCTCTAAACTACAATGTGAGGAGTAGTAGGGAGAAAAGGATCATGGGAAATGGCTTGACCAGGGGCCACCGCTGACTCGAAGTGTTACTTTTCCCAGAGTGTCAGAGTCAACGTTTAAATACTATTTGAAGAGCTGTGTCTGCATATAAAAATATAAGTGGAGGAATGCTGTGAAAGTGTAGCATCTCTGGTGATTATGACGCTGAGGAAAACAAGTACCTCACCGGTACTACACATTGAAAGCAGTATCAAACCACTTTAAACTGTCATGGCTTTCCCAAAGAATCCTGGGAATTGTAGTTAGTTAGGGATACTGAGTGCACACAGAGCTATGATTCTCAGAGTGGATGAACAGTCAAATCCTCTCAGGGAAGTCTGAGAACTGTATCTCTGAGAGGAATAGGCATCTCCTAACAACCCTTAGTGCCCTTAAAAACTACATCTGTTGGTCACTTTGTGTTTTTAATGCACTCATTATATTTTTAACACAAATGTGTGTTAAAGATACACATATGTGCCAGGGTGGAAGGGCTGTTTGCTGAGTATACACAGTGGCTTCCTTCCTTGCCAAAGTATGAAATCAAATTCCCACAGAACTCGATCAACTATCGCTTACTAACGTGGTATTTAGTGATATATTAGATTTCTACCCCACCTTTTTCACCAAGTTGCTTGAGGCTCCTCCCTTCCCAGTTTTTTCCTCACAACAGCCCTGTGGGGTAAGTTAGGCTGAAAAATTGTGACAGGCTCTAGGTTACCCAGAGAGCTTCACGGCTGAGGTAACAACCAAATCTGGGTCTCCTGGGTCCCATTCAACACCCTAACCACTGCAACCTGCTGGTTCTTCTTAGGAATCCCTTGCACCTGTAACATAAAACTCTCACATCTCAATTCCTTTGTGAAATCTTGCAGGGTATAATCGTCTCCAGGCAGCAAAGTTACATAACAATGTTCTTTCCAGACCATGGCAGCCTGGTTCAAGTTGACCCAAGCTTCACTTCAACATCCTGTGCCCTGGAGGAGCCATTTAGACTGTGCACACCGTGCAGCTTACTTTAATCTTGTTCCCTCTGTAAAGAATGGGGTGCCTCAGAAACACTCAGTTCTGTCAAAGAAACAGAAGGCTGATATCTTGGCTGGGTCCACTGCTGAAATTATCATAAAGGGAGTTGGTAAAGAATTCTCACATCTGAAGTTTAACTTCTCACTGAAAAACCTTGGACCAAGGCGACCTATTTTCTTGGATATTCTGGGACAGTCTGCTTGCTATCTCCTTTCTTCTGGTGCTCTATAAGGCCACATT